>NC_088655.1:28286646-28301646 GCF_964019385.1 Sycon ciliatum | reverse complement strand
TGTGATTGTCATCTCCCACAGTGCCGATGCTCCAGAGATCATCATAGCAGTAAAAGCGTACATCCAGCGCCAGCGAAACCCCCTCCTAGATCGAATTGCGTTTTACAATAGAAAGCAGCATCGCAATGAATCGTTTGACTCCTTCTTTACTGCAATGAGGGAACTGTTTGCACAGTGCGATTTCCCTGATATGGAGCTGTGCAGCACATGTACACCTCAGCTGTGTAGTACTTGCCCCCAGAGCCTCCGCAAGGTGACGGACGACATGATGCGAGACGACACGCGCCATAAGCTCCTGGCAGCTCCGTCGCTCACCCTGGAAACCGCGGCCAAGATCTGCAGGGCTGAGGAAGCCGCACAGCAGACCGGTGACAGCATGGTACCGGCATCCGTGAATGCCGCAACAAGGTCGTCGTATCAACGCAGCAAATCCGCTTTGGCTAGTAAGCCGAAATCTGCTGCAGCTGACAGGCCGGCGAAGTGCTCGCAGTGCGGACGATCCCGGCACACGAAGTCAATGTATCCTGCCAAGGGCAAAGAGTGCCGTAAGTGCAAGGGCAGGGACCACTTCGCGACAATGTGCCGCAAGACCATCGCATGCCTCACCATTCACGCAGTGCAGGCTGGTGACAAAGTGATGCTGTCAACACGTCTTGACGACAACGACCGGTCGTGCACGTTAGAGTGGTTGCCAGATACTGGCTCGGATGTTGATGCTATTGGTGCTAGTCATCTCCGCAGACTTGGTGGCAGTGTAGCTGATCTTGAACCTGACCCCGACCATGTTGTCGCCGTGAACGGTCAGCCATTGACCAGCTTGGGAACTGTTCCCGCCAGGGTTGTCGCTCGTGATGTCACGCACACCACTCGTCTACATGTGTACGACGAACTCAGTAGCGCATTGCTGTCGCGCTCATCGCTCAAGGCGTTGGGTTTCTTGCCGCCTAACTGGCCACAGATCGCTTCAGTGACACAAGGGACATCCCGTTCTGCAGAGCACAGCAACCCTACACCAGACCAGCGTGTACGTATCTGCCAGGACCTCCTCAACGAGTTCGCAGACGTATTTGCAGAGGACACGCTCCGACCCATGGACGGTCAGCCGATGCACATCCAACTCGCGCCTGACGCCCAGCCGTTCAAGTTGAACAACGCCCGTTGGTTATCTTACGCCTATCGTGACCAGGTGAAACTCCACCTGGACAAGATGGTCGCAGATGGCATCATCGCACCGTTTTCAGAGCCAACGGAGTGGTGTCACCCCATCGTCATAGCCGAAAAGAAAGGCACTGCAGAAGTCCGGATGACGGTGGATTTCACTAAGCTTAACAAGCAAGTTGCCCGGCCCGCGCATCCCATGCGCGCACCTCGAGATGTCGTTTCTAACCTTGGTAACGCCCAGTATTTCACCAAGCTGGATGCTCGCCACGGCTACTGGCAGGTCCCCTTGGACGACGAGTCCAGATGTTTGACCACATTCATCACACAGTGGGGCAGATATCAGTACCTGCGGAACCCACAAGGTCTGATTTCTGCTGGCGACGAATTCAACCAGCGGACCGACGCAACATTCGCTGGTATTGAGCAATTCTCCAAGGTCGTGGATGACTGCCTGGGCTACACTGATTCCTTTGAGCAGCACCTGGAACGAACTCGTGAAGTTCTTCAACGCGCTCGTCGGTATGGTATCACCCTGTCAGCCAAGAAGTTTGCATTCGCCGAGACCGAGATCAACTTCTGCGGCTACGTGATAAACAAGTCCGGCTGGAAGACAGACCAGGAAAAGACCCGCGCTATCACCGACTTCGAGATCCCTGCCAATCGCACTGACTTGCGATCATTCATGGGTCTCGTCAACCAGTGCAGTGATTTCAGCTCAGCCATCGCCGAACACGCAGCACCTCTCCGCGGTCTGCTGAAAGCCAAGAATGAGTTTCTCTGGCTACCCGAGCACACAGTTGCTATGGACGCTGTGCAGCAAGCACTTGTTGACCCACCGTTATTGGCCTTCGACCCGTCAGCACAGACACGTCTCGAGTGTGATGCCGCTAGGACCAAGGGTCTCGGATTTGGCCTCTGGCAGTACCAGAACAATTCGTGGCGCCTCATTCAGTGCGGCAGCAGATTCATCACCGACCCCGAATCCCGGTACGCAATGATCGAACTGGAGATGTTGGGTGTCGCCTGGGCCATCCGAAAATGCCACATCTATCTTGCTGGCATGTCGTTTCATGTAGGTGTTTGACCATCAGCCCCTTGTTCCAATATTGAACACCTACACACTGGACCAGGTTGAGAGCCCTCGGCTCCAACGTCTGATGACCAAGGTACAACTCTATCAATTCGACGTCTCGTGGCGCAAGGGCTCTGAGCATGCCTTTGCTAATGCCTTGTCGCGTGCTCCAGTGCAGAACCCGGTTGCCGATGATCTCCTGGGAGAAGCCGACTCGCTATCTGGACAAGCCATCCGTGCATGCCTTCAGCAGGATGACTCCGGATCAGCGCTATTTGGTCTCCCGTTCCACGAGCTCCGCGATGCCGCTCAGTCTGACGTTGATTATGTGCAGTTAGTCTCCTATATTCGAGACGGTTTCCTCTCTGCCAGACGTCACATGCCACCTGCTCTCGCTCCGTATTGGAATGGCCGTGAGCACCTCACCCTGGATAACGGCATTGTCCTCCGTGGCTCTCGTCTTGTTATGCCCAAGTCTCTACAACGCCGTGTACTGACTGACCCGCATTCGTCTCACCAGGGCCTGGAACGTACCAAGCGTCGTGCGCGTCAAGTGGTTTACTGGCCGAGGATGAGTGATGACATCACAGCCCTGATCCGTGCCTGCCCTGTCTGTCGTGAGCTCCAACGTTCGCAGCAGAAGGAGCCATTGATATGCAAGCCACAGCCGACGTTTCCATTCGAGTATGCCAGCGCAGATCTCTTCTCTTGCCAAGGCTGGCAGTTCCTGGTATATTCTGACCGTCTGTCCGGCTGGCCGTGTGTAGCTCGAATTGGCCGTACCGCTACCTCCCATGACATTATTTGTCACTTCCGCCGTTGGTTCGCAGATGTTGGCGTACCGCGCAAGATATTCACAGATGGAGGCCCGCAGTTTGCCGCTTCTCGTGTACGTGAGTTCTGTGAGCGTTGGGGTGTGGAACAGTGCTTTTCCACCCCACACTACCCTCAATCCAATGGCCACGCAGAATCAGCAGTGAAAGCAGTGAAACTGCTCATTGAGAAGACGACCCGGAATGGAGACCTGGATGTAGACTCCTTCCAGTTGGAGTGGCGCAATACTCCCCGCCCTAATGGCAGCAGCCCCGCCCAAGTATTGTTCGGTCAGTCCCTCCAGTCGTTTGTGTTTGCCCGCCGTGCCAGCTTTGATCGGCACTGGATTCCGTCTGCTGAGGCTGTGGACTCTGTAGATCCGAAAACACATTATGACAAATCGGCACGCTCTCTCCATTCTCTACGGATTGGCACCCACGTTGATGTTCAGCACCACCAGACCAAGCTGTGGTTCATGCGTGGCGTTATTGTAGCAATTGGCAGTCGGCGTGACTACTTCGTCAAGATGCCTAGTGGCCGTGTCCTCTGGCGTAATCGCCGCTTTCTCCGTCCGTATGTTCCCCCATGTGTTGACTCCGCTAGTCATACCCCTTCCCCAACTTCATCAGTACGTGTACCTACTGACACCGCTACCCAGCCTGTTCGTCGTAGCACTCGTATTCGCAAGACGCCGGACCGTCTCACCATTACATCTACGTCTGGACAGTCACATGTGTGACACTGTTTGTCTGTAGCATTTGGTCTCATCTTGACATCATGCCTATGTCATTTCATCTCGTCTGTTATGACTTTATTTATTTATTTATTTTTGTTGAGACAAAACCAGGTTTTATCTCAGAAGGGGCGTGAGTGTATAATTATTATTATGTTACTGTGTTTGTTATTTTGTGTCCGGTTGACACCCATGGAATTTTATCTTCGAAGGGGCGTGTTATGTTATAACGCAATGCCGTACAACTTTAGCTCTACTGTGTATGCACGCACGCATATCTTTGAAAGTCTTCTCTGTCGTTTACAGATTGAATCTGGTTAGTTTTTCTACTTCGTGTATTCTAACTAATAAACTACTTGTCTCTTGTCTACCAAACCTAACAGAGACCCAATACAGTCAGACCTCGCATAGCCTCACACATCTGTTTTCCACAAAAAAATCCGGATACCGGTAGACGAGGGAGCCGGATAATCGAACACACATACTGTATGTATGCATGGCATGTGCTGTAAATCGGTAACCAATGATTTTCTTCCGGATGGCGAGGGCGAGGGATCCGGATGAAAGAGGACCGGATAAGCGAGATCTGACTGTAGCCAAATCTTATCGTTTTACCTGATTGTCCAGTGCTAGTACCAGTGGTGGCCGTACCAATAGTAGACAGTCTCTTGAGCACACGACAGCAGGCTGACACAGACTGACCACCGCGTAGAAGGCATGAAAGGGCGTCCACGATAACCACGCTGCGATGACCTGTAGCACATGCACATACATGCATGCGCACGTGTACACACACACACACACACACACAAACACACACACACACACACACACACACACACACACACACATATGCACGCGCACACGCACAAAGATGGCTGATTTGCTTTTCTTCACGGAAGACCCCTTCCCTCATGGGTGCGCGTGTGTGCACGTGTGAATGCATGTGTGTGCAGGCAAGTGCTTCTGCTCGTATGTATCATGGTGCATGAGTGTAGAAGTGACAGAATACAAGAGAGACACGGACATGAACATCTCTAGAAAGCAGTGTTGAAACGAGCCTATCTATAACAAACGAGCGGACAGTTCCACAACGAGCACGCTATCGAGCGAGCTAACGAGTTTCAATACGGAGCATCAGCAAATCGAATTTTCGATTTGATTATTCGAATGGCAAAAAGAAAATCAGAGAGAAAATTCGAATGAAAAAGAGGTTCAGCATAATAGCTGTCCAGTATTTTCGAATCGAGTTTTTTTAGCTTGAGCAGTTGAGGACTGGGATTTTGAGATGTGCAATGGCTGCGTTTGTTGCAGAGCAAGTCGATTTGTTGGATTCGCTTCTCTTCCTTGAGTTCGCTGAAGGTCACCTGGACCGAACGGAGTTGCTGCTGTTTCTCATTGCCTTTGGGGATGACGCGAAGCGGCGGATGCTTCATCCGATTCAGGCTATTGGCGAGAGGATCTCTCTTGGAGACCCCTTGAAAAGGCGGATCTCGGTCGAGCTCCTCCGCTACCCCTTGCATATCAGGAGACCCGCGGACGAATAGCTAAGGGTGGGCCCTAAACTGCCTCAGCAGAATGAGATCCATGGTAAGGTCGAACCTCAAATATTTGGCACACTTTGAGTTGCCCTCTCCCTGCGGGGAACTCACGACGCAGATGCCGAGACAACGCCAGCAGGGCTACTGCAGAACTGGGAGCAGGAGGCATACCGGGGCTGGTAGTTGGTGACAAAGCCATGATTCCAGGATACTTGAAATGAAACAAAAAGCACACTAGTCTTGACAAAACTTTTCACAGTTCGAGAGAGAGAGGAAAGCGTCAAGAAGTCCGGTTCGACTGTGCCTTGTGCACTGACATGTACAACTACGATTACAAGTACTTCAGTCTTGTAAGAATTAGTAGCTACATGCGCAAGTGTGAGTACTATAATACTAGAGCACGCGTGGAGCATTCGAAAAGTATTCGAAAAGTATTTTCTGTTTGCGGGCATTTTTCAGTCGAACAAAGCCCTAGTTTCGACTGATTGAGGGCTTTTCGTGACGATTCTCGAATTTCACTCGAATATTCGATTTGCTGATGCTCCGTAATGATATGGCAAATATGATTTTTTCACATAATTATTAGAATTTCTTTCTAAGTTCAATTTTTTTCAATTCAGCTGGTTCAAATTATCACCGCCGGCATTTGGGGTTGCTGCTGCTTCACTTCGGACTGCTGTCTTTCCAGCAGCGTCGTTGAGCAGCCTATGTAAGAATAGACAGTTTTGCAAAGATTGCAAGTAGACCTGTTCTTTGCTGCATCGCGGGAGAAAACTTCCAAACGCATCAGCGTAATTTTTACTCGAATGGAGAGTTGACAAAAGCATGTCCAGCGACAGGTCAGCAGATGCGGAACAAGACTTCAGTAGAGTCCACCAGAGCTGCAACGACAACTGAAACAACTCAGTGTCGTGGAGGCATACAGTCACTGTAACTGCGTGTGATTTTCACTTTGCGCGGGACTGGACTCTTGATCAACCAGGGAGCTGTAAAATATTATACGACTCCCCAGTCGACATGTACTGCCATGTGTACGGAGTACGGTGTACGGTGTTCGTTAGTGTAAACGAGCTGGCCGCACAAACGAGCCGAGTTTCTGGCGAGCGAGCTAACGAGTATCCGGTGAGATCGTTTCAACACTACTAGAAAGCCTGACAGACTAACCGTCGCAGGATGTCACATTGCCTGTGATTGCTTCTTCCAAGTGGGCAACGTCCGCGGACGGCAGTTGGATGACCTGCGATCCATTCCTGTCAGCTACTGGCTGCCGACTGTGCAGGCAAAACGACAGACAGACAAACATATACAGACAAGCGTGTACATACGTGTGCACAGACAGACAGATGGACAGACAGACAGACAGACACAAATGAAAGAGAATGTAGTTGACAGTAGTCGGGCTCAATGAAATCTGACAACCTCACGTACGCATGCATGCACACACACACACACACACACTCACCCCCCACAGACACATTCAATAGACACGTGCCCAGAAAGCGATAATTCTCGTCTGAAGGGAGCAGAAATCGACTACTGAAGCGCTCCGCAGGTGACGACAATATCACAGATGATCTAGTGGTTCAAGGATAGGTTCGCTGAACGTGAGGTCGCCGCAGCCTTCGCCTATTCATGGCGTTGTAGGGTGTCGAAATGACAGTGACCAGACGGTAGTTTGTGTGATAATACGCGTGAGAGACTACACCCATAATGTCTCTTATCCGGACCTCCAAGTTCCGGCCACCACGGCCTACTGGCACGCGGTGGGTGAGATTGAGCGGAAATATAACTACTATTTTGCCAATTTTGTGGAAAAAGCGACATCATATGCCAGATCTCCAGCCCTTCCCCGTTGAAACGTATGTGACTCAGAGTTACGGACACTTTAAAGTTACGGGCAGTGCCCGGTCCCAGACCACCCGCATAAGAGAGCCATGAGCGCATAGCCTACAGCAGTTGGGCGGAGAGAAACTGGACAACCCCACGTACACACACACACACACACACACACACACACACACACACACGCACACACACACACACACACACACACACACACGCCTACACACACACACACACGAGTGCCGGCATCACCAGTCGTATCAAACAATCCACACCAGATCACCGTCTAGAAAAAAGAGACAAAAACCGTCTGGAGCACAGCTACATCACGGGTGAAAACAATAATAAATTTTACGCGAAGCTAGCATGCCTTACATGTCCTAGTACAGGCTATGTTATCCTATTGCAGAAGTAAGCTGAACAATCAACATTGGCAATACTAACGGATGAAAGATATACAGCAGGTCATTACAATAAAAGCTGCATCTGGCGCTGATCAAGGGGCAGTGTTTGGGGTGTTTCACGGGACAGGAAAGATGGCCACTGGCCGATGCAGTCCACAGATTCTGTGGATAGCGTTACGAAGAATACTGTTCAATAAAATAAAGAAAATCACTCCATAGCTTCAGCATAGGAGAGAGAGAGAGAGAGAGAGAGAGAGAGAGAGAGAGAGAGAGAGAGAGAGAGAGAGAGAGAGAGAGAGAGAGATAGGGAGAGAGGGAGAGAGGGAGAGAGAGAGAGAGAGAGAGAGAGAGAGAGAGAGAGAGAGAGAGAGAGAGAGAGAGAGAGAGAGAGAGAGAGAGAGAGAGAGAGCGGCATACAGACAGACACAAACAGAGACAGATTGAGATACGAAATCAACTCAATAGATTTTCAAGCTGCGAGTTTGGCAAGACGAACAAAGATCTCTACATGTTTTGTTCGCAACAGCAACAAAATAAAATAAAATAATTGGCTGCAGAGCTGGGCCAGTCTCTGAGACACTGAGTACAACGTCAGGGTGTTCGTTGAACGAGAGCTGACCAGGGGAGTGGCAGTTAGAGGCTGAACTTGTGGCAGGTGAGGAATTCTCCGTTCCTACACCTACATACATAACATTGCATGCCCTTGCACCTTGTCACTCGATGCAAGTGCGGGACTTCGGTGCCGTGCACGTAACATGGGCGCCTGCAGCTTCTGTTCAATTTCAGCCGCGGCAGCTTGCCCGGCTTGCATCTGTACACTCGATGCTTCCGGCACAACGTTTCCTTTTTCGTGCAGACGCCCGGCTGCGTGAGCAGGGGCAAGATGCTTGCGCTGGCGGTTGCAGCTGCTGGCGTCGACGCTCTGCTGGCGAGTGAAGGTGTCGCCGTCGGCTCTGCAGAGGTCTGGTTAGGTCTGTGTTCAGTGGTTGCGGCGATGGAGGACGTTCTGGGACGATCAGGGCGGCCTCTGCTATCGCCCGGCATACCAGCTGCCGCTCTCATCGAATGGGACTTCGGCATGGGCGTTTCCAAGCGGTTTCCATTCATCGGTACAGCGCCATTGCGTGCGTTGATACCCTGCCTGGCGGTGTTGCTGCTGCCGCTGCTGATGCTGTCGCTATTCGTGGACAATCTGGGCGACGGGCTGCCGCTGCGCATGTGCAGGTCGCTACGCTGCTCCCCAGCCTGGACACCGATCTGTCCGTTACTGGCGGCGTGCCTAGCATTTGCACCAGCACCCGCGGTACCAGCAGCACCAACAGAACTAGCAACACCAGCACCAGCATCAGCAACACCAGCAGAACCAGCTGTACCAGCAACACCAATACGAGCAGCACTGCTCCGGCCAGTACACAGGAACAGGGTCACAAGCAGCACCAGCAGCAATGCTGACACACACCTATGAAGCTGTACTGGCATTGTCACAACGTATCTTCCAGCCATACTGACACCACTGTTGTAAGTGATGGTCAGGTTACTAGGACTTGCAGAGTGTCAGTAATCACTGCCGTATACCGATTTGCTGCAGCAGTCAGGCCTTGTCCCAGAACTGTTATGCCTGTCCTCTCTTCTGTCCTCTTCTTTCTCCAGTCCCTGCTCTGTAGTATCCTCTCTCCAATGTCTGCTGTGTGGTCTCCGCTCTGCCAATCTCTTCTCTGTAGTCTCCTCTCTGTGATCTCCTTTCTGCAGTCTTGTATCTGACCTGTTTAACTGATATAACTAGACTCCCAGCCCTCCAGGAAGCAAGCACTCACTCACTCACTATGCAGGACGATTCTGACAGCACAGCAGCATAGAAGCACTAAAGCATGCTCAGCAGCAGTATTCCAATTCTGTCTCCTCCCTGCAAACGGCCAGGACCTTTTATACCCCACACATGCACCCACGTGGCCACGCACTCATACACACACACACAGGTGTGTGGCAATAAAACCGTCTGTTACCGCCGCCGGGAGTATTTCCCTTCCAAGCCTAGCCGGGGCCCTTTAGAAATAGGAGAATGAGTCACAGGTAGTCCCCTTGTCACAGATCAGCTGCTGGCTCAGCGGCCGGCCGCCAGGTCAAGTCTACGTCTTTCTGATTGCAGGCAGTGTAGGCACTCTGCTCCCGTATCATGGACTGACACGGTACCGGGGGATACTTGGCAGGGCTTGCTGCATCACATTGATACATGTAGCACTTGAGTGGTAGCTGTTGGAGCTGCTGCTGGCCTAGCTAGGTGCTAGTACAGTGATGACATTGCTGCTGCTGGTGCAACAAGCTCATGTCATGACAATTACAAGCAAGTGAATGACGACTGGGTAGCAACGTTATAGTAGCGCACTGACACGCGCTTCCCAGCTCCCAGGCACAGGCCGATCTCGCTGGATTTCCTGTTCAAACTATGTGTGTGTGTGCATGTGTGTGAGCCTGCTGAAGCAGCTTCTGTGCTTGTGACAGCTTTGTATTGCTACGTTTCCTGCATGTGCAATGCCTGGCTAGCTGTGGAGAAGCATCAGCAGAGAGCGACCACCCTAACTACTCCTACTAAACTACTTGTCAGCAGATCGGCAGATCGCCGCGTATACACCCCTGTCTACAGTAAAGAATGAATAAAAACAGCAGCAGCAGCAGCAGCAAGAGCTACACCTAACGATGCGGACACCGGGAGCCTCCGTACGCCCAGCATCAGCAGCATAGCAGTCCAGGGCTGCACGTGACTGGCATGCAGCTGCCGAGCTAGCTGTAACGGCTCACCCCAGGGCTACACACTGGCCACTGCAGCAGCATGCACAGCAAGTCAGGCATTGGAGAGACACTCGGCGAATCAGAATTACTGCTGCATGTTGTGATGGCTCACACAATCACTCCCCGGAGGCAAGAGTATCACCGACAGTTCTGCTCTGCACGTAAACTAGACACGACTTACAGTGGCAGCCACACTCTAATTAGATGTCCAAACGCAGAAATTACACGAAGTCCGCACAATCCGGGCACGGCACAGGGAGCTCGACTGTCCAGAATTCCATTCTGCAGAGGCTGTCAAGCGCCGCACATTAGAAGTATGTGCACGCGCAGACAGACGAGCTGGCAAGGTTCTGTGTCAGTTTTGAAGTTTTCCTTTTGTCGTTTGACACGTGAAGCGGGCAGAGCAGATCTATGTGTGTTTCAGCAAAACATACTGATTGTCTACCAGAAAAGTCTTTCCCAGTAGGCCTTGTAGATCCAGCCTGCATGCTGACTCCAGTCTCCACCTCATCAGCACAGATAGTGAGATAGTGCTGCCATTGCCACTTGTACAACGCTGGCATGATGAGTGCTGGCTGGCAAAAAAGTGACACAGTGGCAGGCTCCACTTGACGGCAAGCTGTCAGCTGACACTGACAAGACACCCCAGCCCAGCATGCTAGCACTCCACAGCCAGGAGCAGCTACAGCTCAAGCTGAGCAAAGCCTAGGCAAAGACCAGGCAGAGTAACACTCTAATCACTATTTTTCTCTTAGTCTTCGGTCTAACTCTAACTTAGCAACTACACTTTCACTAAGGGCTCTCTCACTCACATCCAACCTCAACTTGGCTAAAGTTCAAGCTCAGCAAAGCCAAGGGGCCAGGCAGAGTATAAACACTCTAGTAATATTTGCTCTTAGGTCTCAGCAACTTCATGTACATCTTGACTAAGGGCTCTCTCTCACTGCTATGCACTCACACCCAACCTGTGGAAGAGAGCTGGCAATCTGAACAAGTGCCAG
Organism: Sycon ciliatum; assembly: GCF_964019385.1. Lineage (NCBI taxonomy): Eukaryota > Metazoa > Porifera > Calcarea > Leucosolenida > Sycettidae > Sycon > Sycon ciliatum. The sequence continues at coordinate 28,290,292 of NC_088655.1, read as the reverse complement.
CCATGCAGCCCAAAGCTGGGGCTATTTAGAATGGCTCCAGCCCCTCCTTACAGGATGAGCACAGCAGGAGAGAGGCACAGCCACCCGCAGGTGGCAAAGATAAACAGTGTTAAACACAGGCGTACACTTGACACCATTGGATTATTAACTGCCCTCCTCTTGTGCCACACCATCCTACATCCCAACATAGGTGAGCTGTATGCAGTGCAGTGGTAAAGAAAAGAAGCCGAGGGACGAAGGAAACACTCATACACTTTCTCCCGCCCTTTCCTATCCTTCCTATCCAGGCTAATCCAGCCAAGTCAAACGCGAACCGACATTTTTTTCTTCTTCTTTTCCTATCCTTTCCATTCATCTCTCTTTGTCTGTCTATCTCTGTCTCACCCCCCCCCCCCCCCCCCCCCCACACACACACACACATACACAAGACTGCCCTGACAGGACATATCCCTTGCACCTCACTTCCCAAGCAGAACGACTCTCAACAGGACAACATCCATCACGTAGCACGAAGAACTGAGATGAGAAATTGCACTTGACGAAACCCAATTCACTTGAATTTAGCCAAAGCACCACTTGAAGCTACCCAACACAGCACTCACACCCAAAGCAAACACAACTACCACTGTACTAGTATTATCTGGCATATACCTGAAGCAGTAACACTGCAATAAGTATAGGACTGTCCTGGTACACAGCAGGACAACTCCACAGTCCAGACCACTGCATATACATGTACAGCACTGCTCAATGAAATCTGATTATGTGAGTCAAGTCTGTGCTCTGCACAAGCTCACATCCCAGGTCTAGCCAAGGGCTGCACAGTGCCCCACTATTAATTAATTTTTAGTAAATTCGTTTAACCCCACTGGTGCAGTCCACCAGTTTTACAGTGCTCGGTGTATACACATACACACACACAGCATAGGCATGTAATAGTTACTTTTATGCTGGTGCTTTTGGTTGAGCAGTGGTACTCTTACAGACAGAGTGTGCGATGTTACACAGTTCAACTAAATAAAGTATGCAAATGTCTCAGTTCAAAGCAGGTGGCTTGGAGGGGCTCCCAGGGTTGGACAGGGTGGAACAGTGGGGATTACTATTTGTACATCTACTAGTAGTGGAGTGGAGTGATTATGTACATGGTGGAATGCAACGTTACACAGCTCAAGTATAAAGACAATTTTTTACTGTCTTCTTCCAAATTTTCATTTAAAATGCCTTCATCCACAGTGGAAGGGTTGGACAGGGTTGGACAGTGGTGGTAATTAGTAATTACACAGTGCATTGCGGTGTGAGCAGTGGCACATGTACAGTGCTGGCAACTGAAATCCGACCCCCTGAGCGGTGGGTTCACATTCTTTGCGACGTGAGCGCACCGCTGAGGGGGTCGAATTTCAGTTGCCAGCACGGTGCATGTGCATAGTGGAGTGCATTATTACACACTTCTGCATTCCACTGTGACATTGCGGCTGTCTGCGCTTATACTCGCGCAGGATGTATTGGCAGCATGGCCTCCAGCAGGCAGGGCACAGGCAAACTCCACCAGTAACATCACGCTTGTATTCTGCCTTTGCTGAGCGCGGAGAGGACCTAGTCGTGCTGCACCAAGTAAGCTAGTCCACAATGGGCATGTTGCCAGTAAATGAACTCCTCTAAACCCGGAAACCATTGCACCCGCGATATCCGATTCCGAGCACAGACAAATTCTCAACTGCAGATGTTAACGCTTGGAGTCAATTTCCTCAGTTTCTTTACTGCAGTTCTACCTTCGCGCCGGCTTACTTTTCCGAATTCACACCCATCGCGAAAACCGCCAAGGATTCCGGATCTCAAAGGTGTCCAGGTTTACCATATCCATAATGAGTTCGCCAGTGTAGACAGCAGAAAGATAATGACACCTCTGCTATCTACACACATACACTCACACTCCATGCCCTTGCAGCAGCTTGACCATCCAACAACTACATGATTGCACATGTACATGCATAACTTTAAGCCTAGCATTTACAACCACTAGCTGAACAGGACCCCTGCAACCTTTAGGATTGTGCATGCTACTGCAAGTGTCAATTAAGGGCCACTTTGCAAACGAGCCACTTAGCAGCCGCCGTGTAATGGTCGGCTGTCATGCAAGCACTTGGGCTAAATCTGGCCCAGCTCAGTCTACAAGGTGCAGAGCATACATTGCCAAACAAGGAAAACTAAAACTCCAAGGCCTACGGCAAATCTGGGCGGAGTGCTTAGCTTAAGTTGCCCCAACACCTGTGAAGACATCCATTGAAAACTCAACCATGCTTTGCATTCTCCTGACACACTGGCAGAGGGAATTGCACCCTCCGGCACAGCGCAAAAAAAATGCCAGCTCACCAGAGAGCACGCACTTCAACAGCAAACTCAACCCAGGGCTCTTCAATTCAGGCTGCCCTACAGGAATTGGACCACAGAAGGAATGCCATTGCGGCTTCCCCGCCAAGAAATCTCAGTGCACACAGTGCAAAAAGGAAGATGACTCTTCACTCTAGTACAAACGTGCACTACACACTGATCCACTATTACATAGGCCGATGCGGCATGTCAGAAACGAACCGACTAGGCGCCAAAAATGCAGAGACAGGAGTGTGAAAGAACGGACACCACAACAAAGAACATGCAGACGATAAGCGAGAGAGGAATGCGCCAAAAAGAAGACAGAGAGAGCATAGTCTGCCTGGGCAATCAATTTCAGATGCTAGTAGTAGATACAAGCTATGGCTTATTGGCCAAAACCCCAGAGGAGACTGAGCACGCTGAAGCGGGCTTGGCACGATCTTGTATTGGCGGAATTTGAGTACGACAAAACTGCGTTCTCTTTCCTATTCTTGCCAATTTTGCCATCAACTTCAAATAGTAAATACAAGCTATGGCGTGTTGGCCAAAGCCCTGGCGGTGCTAGAGCGAGCATGGCACGATCTATTGATGGAATTTGAGTATCGAGCTAGCGACAAAACTACTTTCGCTTTCCTATTGTCACCGGCGTGCCTCTCAGGGTTTTGTACCAAGTGCCAAGACCGTCTGAAAGTGAGAACTGCCGGCCTGAATGCCAACAACCCCTCAATACGCTTCTCCAGTCGGCAACATTACTACAATCGGCGGCATTACAAATCTGTGAATACCAAGAATGTCCTGCATGGAATGTGATTGCATGCTGAGAGCCAGAAAATCGACCTCGGAACCACAGCTGCTCCAAAACACATCACGGGCCGTGCCAAGAGACCGTTCCAGGCCAGATATCTGCGATGGCCGGCATCCTCAAACACATTCCAGAGGGGGGTCTTAAATAAACGACACTGTATCTGCACTTGCTTCTCCAACAACGCAATGTCTGGAGCCCTGTGCCAAGAATTCAGTCCGTGGACGGTATTCCTTGCAGGGAGTGGCGGTGGCCTGCTGTCCCAGAGATAACAATACACTTGCCAAAGTGAACAGCTAATCCACAGCCAACAAGACATGGCTGAATGTGTTCACTAAATCTGCTGTAAAGCCAGAAGTTTTCAGTTCTGATTAGTTTTTTTCTCCCATACGCACTACCAGTATTTGGTGTAGATTCACTGATGATCATCGAAGAAAAAGCTTTCTAAATCTTTTGGAATATTTTTTATTTCAT
>NC_088655.1:28263107-28286446 GCF_964019385.1 Sycon ciliatum | reverse complement strand
CTTTTAATGCTAGCATTAGCCGCTGAGGCCTTATAATCACCTCGTACTTAGAGCCTCCTGGTCGTTGCAATCTGATACATAATATACCTCGAGAGTACGTACCCGCGACTCCAAGTCCCCGGGTTCCCCTCAGATGTGTACGGTTCTATGACGCAAAGATCCGATTCCGGTCGACCAAGACCCTATCATCCTATGCAGAGCTGGATCAGGCGTTGCACACTCTGGGGGGTTATGTACTCTTGAACTTTACAATGTACAAGTCAGGAGCATAGCACCACGTTTTTCGATCTACAGATACATGTGTCTAGATGAACGTCTCCTTCAAAATAATTCTCTTCCTTGTGTCGATAGTTGTAAAACAGTGTCCTCTATAATATATCCTCCACTTTGTTATGTGCTGTCTTCATCATATCTGACATTTTTCCTACACAGTGTTGTGATTCAAGCTGATCCGGAGTGCCAATTTGCTTTGTACTGCGGGTAGGATTTCATAGCATAACACGGCCTGTCTACTTTCGCGTTGAATTTTCCGAAGATTTCTCAGTTGGCGGAGTACTAGTAGATCAAGTTGCTGGAGCTGGGAGATCATACCTACTGGCCACGAGGCCACGAGGCCATTGTCAGGTAATCCTATACTTTAGCGCCCCAAAATACTATAATAATAATAATACCGTAAATTACTGCCAGAGCGCCCCACCATCTCGTCCTTTCGCGGTTTGTTTGTTTTTGTTTGAAGTTTTATTTTACATCGCAAACCAAACGGGCATTGATGCCCAATATTATGATGGCGATAGAATAAAAAGTGCGGTCACGAGTTCACAGTACTAGAAATCACACCTTACTGAGAAAAAGCGGGGTCTGTGCACTGTACAGGTGTAGTGAGTGTACGACACAGTCACAGCATCACTTTTACTGACTGCGCGAGCTAGTATGCAGTGCTGTTTATGCATCGCAGTTTCCTGCGAGTCGCTGTGATTTTTGAGTCGCACTTGATCGATTTTGAATCGCAAACTGCGATGCGATACCGGATAAATTCATCCCTGTATTGCGCGTTGTGCAGTCAATCCGTACCCAGTCTACCTTTGAGCGGATGCGAGCTCCACATAATTTATTTAAACATGCCAAGTTTGACCTTAGTGCACTAAAGATCTCACAACGCACAAACTTCGTAGCACTCTGCAATACGATTTTCTTCCTTTGGCTGTAAAATCAGGGTTGGGCGCTCTCGCGAGGTGGGGCGCTCTCGCGAGGTGGGGCACTCTCGCGAGGTGGGGCGCTCTCGCGAGGTGGGGCGCTCTCGCGAGGTGGGGCGCTCTTGCGAGGTGTGGCGCTCTCGCGAGACGCTGCGCTCTGGCAGTACTTTACGGTATTATCTCGTGTGAAAGACTCGGGGCTCCAAATTATTACTTTTTATTTTGTCTACCTGGTCTGAGGGTAGCAACAAGAGTACATAACCCCCCCCCCCCCCCCCCCCCAGAGTGTGCAACGTCTGATCCAGCTGTGCATAGGGTCTTGCCAAGACTCGAGCGTAATCGGATCTTTGCGTCATAATACCGTACACATCTGAGGGGTGCCTGGGGAGTCGCGGGTACTCTTGGATCAAAAACAATGGTGCCCTGCCTCGAGACAGGCCGTGTGCTGGTGTGAAGTGTACGCATGGCATCAGAAGATCCGACTATGCTCGACCAAGACCCAATGCAGAGCTGGATCAGGTGTTGGACACCCTGGGGGGGGGGGTTATGTACTCTTGGTAGCAATGGTCAGCTTTAGGGCGCATAGAGGAGGACAGTTTGTTCAAAAGCCGAATGGCACAGTTCATAGTTTATTGATACCAGGTGGAAGTCTGAGCTCACATATGCCACGTTTGACACATGTGCATGACATTGTGTACAAGGGTTCGTGTAGGTTCGTAGCGTTTGTATCATTTCCTGTGAAATCCTATGCATATCGGTATTAGCAAGAGTCTATAATCCCCCTGTTACAGGCCAGAATTCAAAATCCTATACACGTGCACTGGCGCTCACTCTCCGAACGCAAATGGGACAACACACCATTACTAGACGCTCTGGATTTCTCCTTGCAAAACACTTCAACCATAACCGGCATAACGGACCGTATGCGTGTTAAAACAAAATGGCGTCACGATTTATTGAAAGTGGTATAGTTGGTGATACGAGTGTTCAAAACCATTTGAACTTCATACTGTTCGTCTTCTTTTTGACATGCTCTCTTTCCATCGTCCTGAGCTTTTGTTTGTTGTGAGCTGTTTTGGCTTTCTCCTTTACCTCTGGGGGATGCCAAGTGATGGTTTTGATAGGCTGGTGATGGCTGTGAGCGAGAGTTTGCCGATCGGCGTCGTCCTCGCTATAGCGATGAAAATACTAGATACTGCACACCTGGCAGGTATCACAACACGTCGGAGCGTCCAGGAGCAAAGGAATCTTGGGTTTTCACTGGAATCCAGTTCCTCAAGCATCGTGTAGCACACTGTCGGTATATGGCTGTCCAGAAAGGTTGAACCTGGTCTTCTGCAGCATCTCGCAGTCCTGCGAGGCACACTGAATACACCTGTCATGTATTCTACAAATAAAAATCACGAAGTAGTGAATTCTATAGTGATGAGTCTATCCTGTACACTGCAAAAGACACAGGAAATGTGACTGGTGTCTGTACACTGGACGCCAATATCCCAGTCTTCTCCTGCAGGATCTGTTTGGCATTGACTTACCGGTATGCAGTGGGTCGACATTGGCCTGGTTTGGCAGCTATCTGCTTGGGTGGATGTGGCAGGTTTGCCTTGGCTCGTCGTCCAGTCCGACATTTTCTTGTAATTGTGGAGTACCGGCAGGGTTTGAGAGGTTGCTCATGCTGTGAACACATCTCTACTGCCTGTCTCGTCCTGGAAGTGCCGTCTTCGCTTCGTTTCGTGGTGCAGCTCAAAACCTGCCCCAACAACTGTGAGCCTTGCAACATGGCATGGACAAATTGCGCCACTGATGCTGGGTGACTAAAACCGGGATAGTCGAGTGAGCGAGTTTACTCCCTGGGCCATGGCAAGATCTGTTCAGCGCGGGCTATTCCAACCTCCAAGTGCATAGTCACCGATCGATCCATGCGATGGTGGTTGACCTACAAAGAGCCAAGGTCTATGAGTACTACTAGTGGATGCTGTCTACATGCAGTCAACAAAATCAAAGTACCTCAGTATGCCCCAGAAGAGGGCATGTGCATATCTATAGCATGACACAACGGGGGTTCTGGCGGCACATGTCAAACAAGCAGTAGCTACTAGTGCCAGCTACCTATTAGAGGCTAGCCGCTACAGTCTGTCACTAGAGATAACTATTTATGTTCACTGTTTGGACTGAGCACAATCAATGATGCCCAATCAATCTACCCAATGTGTGTTCTGTTCCACATAATTATAACGTCCCATCGCATCAACCCTACTACACGCACATGTCGTCACTCTAGCATGACTTGTGTTATCATTGTTTATTTTGATTCGCACGATAAATATAGCACAATAAACATTAACTTGACCAAAGTATAAAGGTGACTGCAGATAGAGGAACACATCGAGGTACAGGTACCAGCATCAATACAGTATCAGAGAGAAACAAACAAAAATGAGAGCAACGCAGAAAAAACTCTCGTAAGCCCAAGTCTGAAAGGGGAAGTGGTTGATGAGGGATGAATGCACTCTCCACGCTCATCTACACTGTTCGTGGAAATGAACACATACATACAATAATATACAACATAGCAATAGCATGCACAGAACCGAACAATTTCATGTTCACACATGCAAGCACAGACCTGAACATTAGTACCATTAGCCGATACAGACAATATCCCCATACACACAGACACACGCGGGCGCGCACAAACACACACATACACACAATTTCCCATGTATGCGCCCGTGGCGAGAAAAGCACGCAAATCTACAAATGCACTGGATGTGAACCCACATATTTTCTCTTATAGCAACAATAGCGGATCTGGTTCTGAATGAAACACACCTCAGACCTCAGACCTCAGACATGCCCATCGCGGAAGCGATGATAGCGAACAGCTATGTTAGACATAGCAACTTGTGCTGGGATTACACCATTCAACAGCTTGCAAGGCTGATGAATTGACCGCCACTATTTTTAGCCTGGTATCCACCACACAGCTGTTTGAAGTGACTTTTTCTGGCCAGTGAATCCCTATTTTTCATTTTTCCATTTTTTTTCTACACACACACACCACACCACATACTCCGGCATACACTGGCTGTTGGTAACCACCCAGATGACCCAAATGAAACACACACATACACACACATACACACACAATACAATAATACCCATCCGCAGATGATGGCAGGTCCTGAAAGGACAGGCAGTGTTTCAGTCATGGGAAACAGAACTTCGAGTGGCGAGTGAGGTATAAACACACAAACACATGTGCGCGAGCGGGCACACACTAAAGTATGCAGAAAGAGAATCGACATTGAAGTATTCATTGGTTGGGGAATGGAAAGGAAAATAAAACATTGCAGTAGGTTATTGTTGCATGGACACTATGAGCACAACAGAAAGGTAAGCAACTTGCTTTGAAGCAAAGAAAGTTATTATTCCACGGATCTCAGAAGGAAAGAACGTTCCAGAATGCTGCACTGGCAACAGGCAGCCTGCATGTGCGTGGCCCCTGCAGTCGGTCCAGCTGCCGGCCTTGCAGTGCTGAAAGAATGTGCAGTACAGCATGTCACGTCGTATCGCAGCCTGGACAAATAGGCGCTGGGAAGTCCTAGTTATGTGCTCACCTACACCACGATGCACCAATCTGCTGAGCTATTATGGCAACAACTTTGTCCTCTTGAGACTCCCATGGGCTGAGCGAGTTGTTCAGGGCTGCACCAAGGTGAACGGCAATGACCGCTGATGGCAGTGCAATCCATGACACACAGTTACTAGGGCATCGTTAACATGGCGCTGAGGCTGGATCGATAAAGTCTGCCTTTAGGCTGGGTTGACAACGAGGCCGCTGTCTTGAAGCTAGTCAGTCAGCCTGGTCACCGCCATTGACGAACCAGTCGCCACCGTCAGCAGTGGCGGTAGGTTGTGACAAGTGTGGCGGCAATATTGTAAGCAAATTCAGTACTCAGGATAAGATGAGTGACAACGTGAACGCTGTGTTTGTATAATATTGAAGTGAACAGGGATGATCACAAACCCTGCGCGTACTCCACCGTGAGTTACAAGAAAATTCCGGACTGGACGACAAGCAAACGCCAACCTGCTACATCCAACCAGGCAGATACTATTATGATAGCTGCCAAACCAGGTCAATGTCGACCCACTGCATAATGTCAATGTCAAACAAATCCTGCAGGAGAAGACTGGGGTGTTGGCGTCCAGTGTACAGACACCAGTCACATTTCCTGTGTCTTTTGAAGCATAAGTTTTATTTGTACAATACATGGCAGGCGTACACGGTGTGCCTCGCAGGACTGCGAGATGCTGCAGAAGACCAGGTTCAACCTTTCTGGATGGCCATTCACCGACGGTGGGCTACACGATGCTGGAGGAACTAGATTCCAGTGAAAAGTCAAGATTCCTTTGCTCCTGGACGCTTAGATGTGTTGTGATATCTGCCAGGTGCGCAGTAACTGGTATTTTCATCGCTATAGCGAGGACGACGCCGACCAGCAAACTCTCGCTCACAGCCATCACCAGCCTATCAAAACCATCACTTGGCATCCGTCAGAGGTATAGGAGAAAGCCAAAACAGCTCACAACAAACAAAAGCTAAGGACGATGGAAAGAGAGCATGTCAAAAAGAAGACGAACAGTATGAAATTCTAATGGTTTTGAACACTCGTTCCACCAACTATACCACTTTCAATAAATCGTGACGCCATTTTGTTTTAACACGCATATCGCGGACTCATAAAACCAAAATTGCCAAAGGAAGCAAAAAAGGGCCAGAAAAGGCTCAGCACGCTTGCGCCACGACATACACCATGTGCACATGACACAAAAGGGCATTATAGTGCGAGCATGAATCATAATCATACTCATAGGCCTGGCACAGTCATATAGCACAGCGCAGTTGTACAAGCGCATGATCGCGGGTACCACGGGTTTTCAAAAATACATATAATTTATCATGAGAGCAGCTCGAAATAACCATACGTTCGAAGCGGAACAGAATAGAAGAGAGACGGAGAAGCAGAGTAGAACGCGATTAGACAGAAGGAGAGAATTATTAGTGTCAGTAGAACAATAGTATGGGCGCTCGCAATAGCAGAATAGATGACATGGCTATAGACTGGAGCATCTGCACGTGCACGTTCGCACCAACGTGACTCAGAGGAACAGAAATAACTAAACAAACAAGGCAAGGTCAAAACGAGAATCATTCAAGATCCCGTCTTGAAACAAGTGAAAATGGGCGAGTGGCGACCCCCACCCCCGAGTGTGCAACTTCACTGATCAGATCTGGGACAGCGAAATCCGTGTTGAACATCATAGTGTGACATCATGAGTAGGGGAAGTGTGTTCTGTGGTGGACTATGGACTCTTTGGTATTAGGCTATTTCGTGCTTCAGAAACCAACGGCCCCGGTTGCAGCTTCGACCTAAGTCCAGACTCCACAACGTGCTGGTAAATAAGCTGAGCTGAGGTTGCATTCTATTCGCCAAAGCCGGAAATGACACTCTGTGAATGTGCAGTAATTAGTGATGTTCCGCTCTACGTTAGGGCGATGCGACACAAAGAACCACGGGAACTCTCTTCACGTTCCTGTAATGTAACTTAAAAACCTTTTCTGCTCTTTTTGCTCTACTTTCATGTAAAGAAATCACTTGGAATGTGTACTGGGATTTCCCCTTCCATATTTGGCAATTTTCTGGCTGCATTGGAATGATACCCAATATAAGCGCACCCGTTTTCTTTGCGTGCGGCATAACGTAGAGAACCCCATCTATGCGTAGAAATCTGGACCCAAAACATGCCATGCAGTAGACTCTAACCCAGGCACCTGCTCTCTACGTGATTTCTCTAGGTTTCGCGTATAGCAGAACCTCTCTAACATCTTTGAAATGCAAACCCAAGAAAACGCCACAGAAAAACAACGAATCTTTCATGTATAGAAAAGTCGTCGTGCAATGTTGTTGTATGAGCACACGGATGCGCATGCACGTGTGTGTGTGTGTGGGGGGGGGGGGTTGTTTGTATGTGTGTCACTGTGTGTGTGTGGGGGGGGGGGGGGATGAATATGTGTGTGTTTGCATGTGTGTGTGTGTGTGGGGGGGGGGGGGGGTGCATGGTTGTGTGTGAGTGCGCCTGTGTGTCTTATTCTCCGCATGCTGTGTGTGTGTGGAACCTACAGATATGGGAACATGGACGGCCCTTCTTCCAGCAATCGTGTTTATGACCACAATCTTCACAACATCGTCATCTTCTGCTGTTGGTAAGCAAAGGCTTTGCATATGCTCTGGTGTGTGTGTGTGTGTGTACATGCACGCACACCCACCCACACGCACACACACACACACACACACACACACACACACACACACACACACACACACACATAAACACACGCACACACACACACACACACACACACACACACACACACACACACACACACACACACACACACACACACACACACACACACACACACACACACACACACACACACACACACACACACACACACACACACACACACACACACACACACACACACACACACACACACACACACACACACACACACACACACACACACACACACACACACACACACACACACACACGCACACACACACACACACACACACACACACACACACACACACACACACACACAGTGACACCACACGCGCATGCACATACACACACACACGCACATCCCTTCCTTCCTTGCTTCCTTCTTCTACTCCAATGACTAACTATGTGGTCCCATATGCGGCAGACCAGGAGGAGTTTTGTCCACCGGGTTGGGAACGTCAGATTCAGAACGCGGGCTGCGCGAACAGCGTTACACTGGTGCTTCGTACTATCCTGTGGCCGATGAGAACTGCGCGCACACGCCGCACCTGATGCCGAGACCTCAGGTCGGCAGAGCCATCAATGCCCCACCATCACTGCTGCACCTCGGTGCAGCCCCTTCTCAGTAGTTGTCACGTTTGTCCTTGTCTCAGTACCATTGTCTTCTGTATTATTTATGAGTTGGGTATGTGAACATAGTAAAAAAAAACTAAAAAACAGGTGCCACAGATGAGGGGCTTCGCCACAGGCTCCATGCGGGACTGGGCAATAGCGTCAACAGCGTCACGGCAGGTGACCCGCCATCCCTGTCGATCTTGGACGATGTCACCAAGCTGCTCCAGAGGAACGCCAACAGCCATCAAGTCGCACTTCGCGGAGTCCTTCCAACGCTTACAGGGTCCATGCGGTGGACGTTTGGCCACATGCACGCACGCACGCACGTACACACGCACCCATACACACACACACACACACACACACACACACACACACACACACACACACACACACACACACACACACGTACACACACGCACGCACACACACACACATACACACGCATACACACGTATACCCAGGATTTAGAGGATCATCTGCTTGGCTTTGAGTTTTAAAGAGGAACTCGAATAAACCTTATTCATAAGGGTGTAGCAATTCTTCTTGTTCTTTTCTATGTGCAGCTGTAAACTGCAGTGTTCCTGCTATTGCTAATGGTACTGGGGACAGGATGGAGGTGCAGTATGCACACACTGCCACCTATTTGTGCAACGGGGGTCTGATGGTCGTGGGAGATGCCACGCCAACTTGTGCAGCTGATGGAAATCTCACTTCGGTACCTTTCTGTGACAGTGAGTACTCTCAGTCCTCTCTCACTCCTCTTGCTCGATAATTCAGTCCACAGAGGCGTTCTGCTGTACGTGAAGCCTGGAGAAGTCATGTAGAGTGCAGGTGGCTGGGCGAGTCTACGGCTTCGCGTGTTTTGGGTCCAGATTTTTTACGCGTATATGAGGTTCTCTACGTTGTGGCACAAGCAGCGAAAATGCGTACGTACCTCCTGGTTATCATTCAAATGCAGGCGGAAATTGCCAAATATGGAAGGAAAAATTCCCAGTACTGTAGAAGCGATTGCCGTAATGTCGCGTATAAAAGCAGGTGCTTACGGCCGTATAAGCCGATATCAGTGCTACAGTCCATTTCAAAACTATAGACGCGCAGTGTTTTTGAAATATTTCAAATTTGACTGGAACTTTTTGAGAATAGTTTTCGGAATATTGCTCAGGTCCGCTCCACAATTACTCTCATATAGTTTCTAAACGATTGGATAACAGACGCCCAATTTGGAAAAAATTATGCAGAAAGAGATCACAGATTTTATGTGGTATAGATGCTGGCATAACCGGTTTTGCCTAGGTACGCGTCTATAGTTTTGAAATGGACTGTAGGCTTCTATTGAAGTCAGGCTTCTATTCAAACCAGGTATCTCTATGTATGTCAACACTAAACCAGGCTTATGTGTTGACCGTGTATCTTAAAAATCAGGATTGTATTCAAAACAGGCTTTTATGCAAGATAGGCTTTTATACAAGACACTGCGGTATTCTAACGGGGCGGGGCGCATATAGAACGATTTCCCAAAATTGACTGGTTTACGTGTACCAAAGGTAACGATTCTCACGCATTCTCAAAGCTCAGTAGAACAGTATATGATCGATTTCTGTATAACGATTAGTTATAACGACGGATTTCTCCTCGTTAACTCGTTAGGATAGCACTTTGTTACCAGCGCTAGCCCCCACAGTCTCACACAGCTTTTCATATCACCCTCTCCTGGCATATATACCGGTATGGTCGGCACCCGATCTTCATGTTGCCTGATGATTGCGTGAGCATGCAACTTGAAGTAGCAGCAAACAAGCCTTGATTGTCCTTGTTGTTCTGTTGTGTACCACTTTGTTATATATATGGCATTTACAGAGCTCATTCCACGTGATTTCTCTAGTTGAACGTAGAGCTGAACAGGTTCCTTTACGTTATGGGAACGTGAAGAGAGTTCCCAGGATGCTTCGCGTCGTGTTCCCGGAATGCAGAGCAGAACATCTCTAACATCCAGTCTTTTTGAAGCAAAGAAGGAATAACTAAGGCTGCGTTCGATTTTAGCTACTGTAAAATATACAAAATTTCGGCGCTGCGAAATTTCGGCACTTCACGATTTTTGACATTTCGGCGGCGATTTATTTTCGGCGTGGGGTAGAGGGCATGGTATAGTGCGACAGAAGCTGCGAAAAAGTTCATCGGCGTTTTAATTTAGGCGTGTTGGCTCGGTGCCGAATATAGCTGAAATTAAATAGCTGCCGAGAATTTGTATATTTTAGCTAACTGGTAGAGTAGAGTAGAGTCTCTGTACGGACAGTGGTTTAAGGTAGACGTAAGTGCACGAACGCTGTTGTCAGCTCTCGGCTAAACGCAGCCCCTCACACTTGCAGAACACAGGGTTTTGTAGTATTGAGTAGTTATATGGATTGGAAGAAGTGTTTCGACAAGAGAGTAGACAAGAGTGAGACGGATAGAGACAAGAACGAAGACTTTAGAACCACTGGAGCATGCGCTCTTCTGTACTTGATTGGCTCTCATTGCTATGGTGAAGGAGCGGAAATAAGAATAGTGAGTATTGTATGCCTTTAGTATAAACATACCTATTACACTGTGCCGCCTAGCAATAATTCACGTCCATGGAAATGCACGAAATACCTATGAAACAAACAAAAGAAACAAAACCAAGTAATAATCTCAATCCAGGACAAAGTCAGCTAGTCGAGCAGGTGCAGTGCGAACACGACCAGAACGACGAGGAACAGGACAAGAAGACGGGGATCAGGAGACGACGGCTGTAGCGGCGGAGCGCAGCGTGGGAAATCATCATCGGGCAGTGGCAAAGTAACAGGCCCGGAAACAGTGACAGCGATTGAAAGGGCCGGTACGTTCACACCCTGGCATGGACAAGGTATAGGATGTAGGACCATAAACAACAACATGAAACTGACCGGACCGCTAACGGTGGAACTTGGCAGATTCGCCGGCGTGGATTACTTTGGCATGCATCCAGACAAAATCTCCAACAACAAACAAAGCACCACTGCAGTGGGCATCATACACAGACTTCTGGTGACGATGGGCAGCAGCTAATTGATCACGGGCAAGAGAATGAGCCTGAGCTAAACGGCCAAGTACTAACGGATCATAGGCATATGGGGAGAGGTCGGGAGGATCGGGAGGAGGAAAGACCAGATCAACAGGCAGGCGAAGCTCAGCACCATACAACAAACGGGAAAGCGTAAACCCAGCACTACAGTTGACAGCAGCACGGTAGAAAAGAAGAACAAGCGGAAGGTGAATATCACAATGGATATCAGTAGGGTCAACAAATGCTTTCAGGTGATGAGGCAACGTACGATTGCGGCATTCAACAAGTCCATTGCCCTCGGGGTGGTAATTGGTCGTGCGAGATTTCCGGATACCGAGGATAGAACACAATGACTGGAACAAACGAGCTTTGAACTGAGAGCCTAGGTCAGAGTGGAGGCGACGTGGCGCACCAAAGCGAGACATCCGACCATGAACAAATGCCATTGTGACAGCCTCAGCAGTAATGGCAGACAAAGGAACGGCTTCAGCCCAGCAAATAAAGTAGTCGACAATGACAAGGACATACATGTTACCGGTTGAAGTCACATGAGGTGGATCGACAATATCTAAGGCAACTTACTCAAATGGAAAACCAGCAGCCAGGGACTGCAACGGAGCACGGTAGACTGGAGTCTTAGACGCCAACTGAGCACTAGTCGTACAACTCTGCACATAAATCTGGACATCAGATGCCACGCCTTGACAACAGAAACGTTGACGGGCCATACCGTATATTCTCTATTATAACCACAGGTCTCCATTACTAGCACAGTCTCTAATACTAGCACACTGCGAGCACCTTTTGAATCATTATAAGCACAGTCTCTAATATTAGCACGGTCTTGGTGGAAATCAGTGCTGCATGCATGATATCTAGCATGTATTTCTTCTTCCTCTGGATTGATGTATTGGTTGAAAAAATATAAGCGCGGTCTCTGATATAAGCACAGGGTAGAGGGGTGTTGAAAATATATAAGCACGGCGCTTATAATAGAGAATATACGGTATGTAACGTTTTCTCAATGCCAAAAGGATAAGCAACGGGTAGAGAACTCTCTCTCTCTCTCTGTGTCTCTTTCTGTCTATATATCTGTCTGTCTGTCTGTCTGTCTCTCTCTCTCTCTCTCTCTCTCTCTCTCTCTCTCTCTCTCTCTCTCTCTCTCTCTCTCTTCTCTCTCTCTCTCTCTCTCTCTCTCTCTCTCTCTGTCTGTCTCTCTCTCTCTCTCTCTCTCTCTCTCTCTCTCTCTCTCTCTCTCTCTCTCTCTCTCTCTCTCTCTCTCTCTCTCTCTCTCCCTCTCTGCATGTCTCTCTCTGTCTCCCCCTCCCCCCCTCCCTCTCTCTCTCACATGCATTCTCTTTATCTTTCTTGTCCAATCTCATAGCATTATCCTTCTTGTCGCTAATGTCCGGCTCAGCTGGAAGTGCTGGTCTGGCCAGACTGGATTGGAGTACTGGTATTCCAAACACAACTCGGCTCTACTATAGAATTACGTTCGGAAAACACCGGTGAGTGAACCGCTTACATTCCCATGGCTTATCCTTAAACTAGTGCAGGCTGCTAGCCAAAGGTGGATAGGGGGAGGGGGCAGCTCCCCGCCCACTTTGATTGAGCACCCTACTTGAAAAAAGGCGCCTTCCACTCATTTGTAAATTTGTTGTTTTTTCTCTCGTGCCATTTGACGAAAAACGCAGTCGGTAGTCAGTAACAGAGGGCTCATAAAGGCACGCTTGGCTGGGGCGAAGTCTGGGTTTCGCCCCCCCCCCCCGAACATTGCATTTTGTAACGGCAAGGCAATGTTGAAAAATGGAAGAAATGGGTTATGAGGTAACTGTTTCTGCCCCCTCCCCCCCCCCCCCCCATACAAAATTGATGCGGCTAGAATCCTGTAGTGTGGGGCTTTTCCTGCTAAATGGGGAAGGTTGGGATTTTCCCTTCTCAACACGAGGGTGGGAATATAAGTTTTTTCTTCTTTTTTTTCTACCAAATCCACATATCTCCAGACACTGAGGTGAATAACAAGTGCCATGTTTGAAGGCAAAACAAGTATGAGGTTAAGGACAGGTACACCGTAGCAAAATGCTTGGAGAAACAAATCCCAAACCAAGAATTTAGAATTTAGGGAGGGGCAAAATCGGGCATTCAAAAGCCACGCACCCCTATATCACTCTCCAATTGGTCGCTGGGCTACACCCATCACGAAAGAAACAATCAAGTCATTTCAAAAAGCCAGCGAGACTATTCCATCCGAGTGGGCTGTAAAGTGGACAGTGCGGCTTCTCCATCCGAAGGTGCTGAGGGAGGGACATCAACATCCAAAGATTATGATGGGATTTCTGCATCTAAATTTGAGGTGCAATTGGAGAAACTATCAAATTCAGATAGGTTTACCGAATATTTCGTGCTACCGAACCGTTGATTTTGTGAAATACCGAACATATTACACCACCGGAAATTCCCGGTCTCACAGTAGAATGACAGGGAGACAGAAGAAAATCACCACGCAAGATTAGTAGCTTAGAGTACCCAGCATCCAGAAGTGCTCAGGAACTGACAGAAGCTGGTCACACATGCACACTGGCACACGCATTCATGTCAGAAATGAAGACAGCAGTAGCAGCAGCAGCAAAAACAACGTATGCGTGCAGATTTAGTCATGCTTGTGGAACTTCTTCAGTGCTACTGTACTTGCAAAAATCCTGAAGTCTGAACTTTTCATTTGCTGGAATATGGAATCCGGGATATGGAGGACGATAAACAAAGTAGAGCGCTCCACTGCCTGGAGGGTGCTCACTGCCGTGACAAAAGTTGTCATGTCGAGAGAAACAAAGAAGCTGTGTTGCACTACAGTCTACAGCATTTCACATAATGCATGATCATCATCTCTTGCTGACTGTGTGAATGTGACAGGGGGGATTTATACTAGAGAGAATAGTGTGTGTGTGTGCGTGTGTGTGTGTGTGTGTGTGTGTGTGTGTGTGTGTGTGTGCATGCTTGTGTGCGTGTGTGTGTGTGTGTGTGCATGCACGCGTGTGTGTGTGTGTGTGTGTGTGTGTGTGTGTGTGTGTGTGTGTGTGTGTGTGTGTGTCTACGTGCGTGCGTGTGTGTGTGTGTGCACATGTGCATGTGTAAACCTAATTATGTGCATGTGTGTCGACGTATGTGCATGTGTGTGAATGTGTGTGCATGCTAACGTGTGTCTGTACGTGTACATGCGTATGTGAATGTACTTTCAGACCACTCTCAACCGTTACTACCTATCAGCTTTCCTTGCTTGAACAAACCCCTACAGGTCCTGTCGGCATCAGTAACAAACTATTCACATACAATCCGGCTATTCACACGGTGAGGGTCTAGTCTGTGATGTGATGGGCAACATGTGTTGTGCGATCAATAGGCGTTTAATGGCCGACCCCATAGTATAGGTATTGAGAGGTTTTGCTCGCACCGTGGGGTGGTCGCTGCCAGGTTTCACTCTACCTCCACTGATGTGGTTTGGAGCGGAAAAGCTGTCTGGGGCATGGGGGGGGGGGGGGGGGCATTATTAAAAATCGCAACTGAATTGTGCAAGCTGTGGAGTGGGTTGACCGAGAGTGTTTTGTTGACCAGTGGAGGGCCTGATTTCTCGGACGTTCTCATGCCTGTGTTTACCGTAAGCTCATAAAGGCACACTGTATTCATTGAAAAGTAAATTTGCCTAGGAGGACCAGGGCTGGAGCAGCGTCGTTACTCATTACTGTAGAACGGCTAAATTTAGCGGATAACATTTTTAGCGTTTTCTGAATCTGGACCAATTCGCGATGAAATATTTTAGCAATCCGAGTTTCAGACTTTAAAAAGAATGATATCTAGTACTAGTGTGGAAACGAGCGTATCTATAACAAACGAGCAATCACTTCCACTAACGAGCAAGCTATCGAGCGAGCTAACGAGTTTCAATATTTTTTTTCTAAGTTCGATTTTTTACACGGTTCAAATTATCACCGCCGGCATTTGGGGTTGCTGCTGCTTCACTTCGGACTGCTGTTTGGTGTCGAGATATCTTTTCAGCACCGTCGTTGAGCAGCCTTTGTAAGAATAGACCGTTTTCGAAGATTGCAAGTAGCCCTGTTCTTCGCTGCATCGCGGGAGAAAACCTCCAAGCGACTGAGCGTAACTTTCACTCGAATGGAGAGTTGACAGAAGCATGTCCTGGGACAAGTCAGCAGATGCGGAATAAGACATCACTGGAGTCCACCAAAGCTGCTACGACAACTGAAACAACTCAAGTGTTGTGCATGTATACAGTTACTGTAACTGCGAGTGATTTTAACTTTGTGCGGGACTGGACTCTCGATCGACCAGGGAGTCGTAAAAATATTCTACGACTCCCCGGTCGACATGTACTGCCATGTGTACGGAGTACGGTGTACGGTGTTCGTTAGCGCAAACGAGCTGGCCGCACAAACGAGCCGAGTTTCTGGTGAGCGAGCTAACGAGCACCTGGTGAGATTGTTTCGACACTATCTAGTACTGTACAGTACATGCAAAATTTCGATTAGCGCAGCAAAACTTTAGCGAAAACACACCATTCGCTAAAGTCGCTAAAATATCCCCGTCACTAAAATTAGGCGTTTAACAGTAGATGCGGTACGTTGTGTCGGACCACCTGGAACACACCTATAGTGTTTTTGATGATAAGTACATCTTGAAGAACTGAACATATGTGTTGGCTTCTGAAAGCTTGATCAATACCATCATTTTTATTTCTTCTTTCTTTGTTGTTCTCTCTTGCCCTTTCTCTCTCCCCCCCCCCCCCCCATCTCTCTCTCTCTCTCTCTCTCTCTCTTTCTCTCTCTCTCTCTCTCTCTCTCTCTCTCTCTCTCTCTTTCTCTCTCTCTTTTTGTCTCTCTTTGTCTGTCTCTCTCTATGTCTCTCTGCCTCTCACCTTCCATCTCGCATCGACAGGAAACCAGAGGTTTCTTCAGTTTTGCGGACTCTAATGTGCTCAACTTACTTCAAATGGGGCATGCCATTCTTCAAGTGAATCATGTCAGCAAAAGCGATACTTCATCGATCATGGCGGGGGATATACTCCATGATCCACACATCTCCAATGTTTCATCTGCCTATAGTGGTAAGGATGCGTCTACGACTTGAATAGGACACAAAACATTAATTTCATTTAAAAAGTTCACATTGGACTCAGATAGACTGAATTTTCATCATCCGTAGGAATGCCACCACCCCGCAAAGCTCTAAGGCGCAGATGCAGCTCCTTAAGCAGTGGGAGGTGAGTAGATCAGCTCACCCGCACACATGCAGAACATACGGAAAACATTTTATGGTTCATGTCAGTCGGTGGGAATGAATTCATCGGATCTGTGGGAGCATTGCCACCCACAAGACGAGGAAACAGCTTGTAGGGTGGTGGGCAATTTCTGGTCAAATTAGTCGATCGGGACGAAAAATAACATGAAATCTAAGGGACTTGGTTTGAAAGCTTCCGTTGAGATAAGAATGTATGTATTAATGCAATAATAAATATAGCAAGCTGAGCTCTTAGTACAAACACCATAAGCAAATATTGTTGTCATGTATAACTTGGTTTGGTGGTTGGTTTGGCATGTACAAATTGGTTAGGCTGAGATTTCCGAATCCGCAGGAACGTCACCAAGGATCGATGCGCAGAAACAGCTCCAAAAGCCGGGCCAAAGGGTTAATTACTGCCCCAAGTCAATTCTTTCACAGTGGAGTTTCAATGCAGTTGAAAGGTTTGCAACTTTCTAAAGCAGCTGCAGGTTTTCTAGATATTGCTTCTTCCTAAAATGCTGATACTGTCCCGTCCACCCTGCTTCTTAGGGTAATAGATGCAGATACCGTAGTTGATGTTGTCACACCTTTCCTGCTTCTATAGGCAATAGTGTTCGAGAGTACCTCGGTGCAATGCGAAGCCATCAGTAGTGGCAGGTCATTTTGTTAGCCAGTTTACTGTGCTAATGGAAATTAGCTAGTGCTCAGAAGCATGCGACTCATGGTAAATAGTTCAGTAAGCAGCAATTTGTCATAGAATCAATGGTGAACTGCTAGCTATGATAAGCAAATCACATTGAAAACACATCCAGTAGTCTTCATCGCTGGTCTCTAAGCTGGAATATTGGGGACCTTTCGAATTTGCTACGAATCGAATGCGAAACGAAAGTTTGATTCGGCTCGTAATCGTCTCGTTGGAAATCGATTCAGGTTTCGCAAGTCGTCACGCAAATGTGCATGGCAACTACGAATACGGCCGTACGGGTGTTTACACCCACACGTGCATGGATCATGGAATCAAGGGAAAAAGGTGTACCTGGCAAAATATGTGTACAAGCTCGTACCTGGCCAAATAAATGTGTACCCGACGGATTCGGAGCACGCCACGAATGAAGAGGCTTCCATTCGTGAAAACGAGCTCTCCGCAGGGACTCTGACGAATCCTTGAACCCAGGTGACGAATCAGCATTCGTTTTGTATCTGTACGCGTGGTGCGAAAGGTCCCTATTGCCAAACTTGAACAAGCAATCACAGTGAAGGAAGTCAATGGTCACCCTGCGCAACTACTATGCAGTTGGCATTATGGCTGGTTGTGGGAAATGTTTTTGCGCAGACACAATTGTGCTTGCGTTAGCACTACGGAGTCTGAAGAAAATGTTGAACAGTCTCTGGTAGGATAACAGCTACACCATAACTCAGTGGTTAGAGCATTGCTGGCCTCAAGCAAATATCGCTGGTTCGCGTCCTGGTGGTGACAGTCACTTTCTCTTCAGACTTTTCCCGTAAGCACCCTTCCCTCAAACCAATGAATACTTTGCTGCTCTTTATGGTGTGTTTTTCTCTCTGTCAATCCGTCTGCGCCTGCTTCTTAGATGAAATGCTTGCTGTTGCATCAGGTAGTGGCTCTCCGTATGTTTGTGCCGCTCGTTCTGGCTTTGACGACACGACACAGTGGCACACTGTGGTGCTTCAATGCTCCCCCAATGCCACTTTCTCAAGTAAGTACTTCAAGACAACTTAAGTTGTTGTCGTTGACTTTTATTAATTTTTACTTCACCAATTGCACAGGCATGATTGCCTTCCCACCCTCCCATAGGTCCGGTTCTCACAGAAAGACGTAATCAATTATAAAGTGCAGTGAAGTTTAACCCAAGTTGGTTTTCAATTTCTTCATTCCCCCTCATCCATCATTCCTACCAACAATAGCTATTCAAATAATTATTCTAATGTTTAATAGTCTGTAGTATTCACTGGTAGGTGTGGGTATAATAAGCTATTATTGTTTTCACGTAATCAATCGCATACTGAACATTCCCGGAACGCTGCGGGCAAGGTGAACACTGGAATGGCAATGACAACACCTGCCTTAGCACTGCTGCAATCTTTGACCTACATCGCATTCCCATTGTTCAGTTTACCCGCTTTTGCCCCGCGTCCATTGCTTTGCCTGCCATTGCTATGTATATTCCTGTGCTTTTTTCCTGGCATTTTCACCATGATGGTTTGTAGCTATTTTGTAAACAAAATGCTGTGTCTTTTTAATTTGTTTGTCTGATGCCTGCAGATGCGACAATCACGTTCACCGGTCCAATGGTCCAGGCCATGGAGGTCACACCTTTGGAGGAAACCAATGTGGTCGCGGTGAGTACTACTGAGCCTGAGGAGAAGGGTTATGTGATGCGCAAGCGGATGGATCATGTTTTGGATCGTGTACTGTGTCATGTGATGTGTCATGTGATGGGCAAGCGGATGAGTGAAGAAATGGATCGTGTTAAGTGTCATGTGATGGGTCATGTGATGTGTCATGTGATATGTCATGTGATAGGCAAGCGGTGGGTAGTGTCAGCCCAAATTTGCTCGAGACTTTTCGATATTATGCCGCATAATTTTGCTGCGCTTCTTTCGATATTATGCTTGGCATTTCCGGGCGAAGACGATATTTTGCTCTGATTATGCTCAATGACAGCTTCAAAAACGCCAAATTTGGACCAAATTTTGGAGAAAATTTGAGAAAAACATCGAAATTTGCTCGGTTTTGCTGGGTTCAAATTTCGAAGTGTGAAGATTGACCTCACAATGCTCATTACCAAGCTGCCATGCAAAAGAATTTAGTTTTGAGCATGGACCTAGTACAATACTCGCATGTACCTCTGGCGCTGGACGTGAAACTTCGAGTATCTGCGAAATCACGGTGAAAATCTCCAAAAAATTCGAAATTATGCTCCAAATATGCCGGGCAATTCTTTTTCTAAAATGTTTCGATATTATGCCAAAAGAATTGCCGGCAAATTTGGGCTGACACTAGCGGTGGGATTATGTTGTGGATCGTGTGATGTGTCATGTGATGTCATGTAATATGTCATGTGATGTGTCGCTCATGTGACTGACCATGTCATGCGGCA
The DNA here is from genome assembly GCF_964019385.1 of Sycon ciliatum. Classification (NCBI taxonomy): domain Eukaryota; kingdom Metazoa; phylum Porifera; class Calcarea; order Leucosolenida; family Sycettidae; genus Sycon; species Sycon ciliatum. Next base: position 28,266,797 of record NC_088655.1, on the reverse strand, counting down.
TGGGGTGGGTCATGTGATGGGCATTGGGATGCACCGCATGTCGCATCGCGAAAGTTGAGCCAAGCTCAACTTCTGCGATGGGCCAGTTGTGACGGTTGTGTGAGCTGTGCGGTGGTTACCATTTTGGGACATCCCCGTTTCGCGGTCGTCTCATCTCGCATCACATTGCACTAATGCTTCTGTGAATCCTGCTTTTGGCTTCCAGGATCACACCCACTCCTGGACTCACCTAGCTACACTGCTCACCCCCCCCCCCCCTCCCCACCACCACTTTTGGACAAGATGTTAAAACGTTTTATGAAAGGTCCGTGGAAAAATTACACGGATCTTTGATAAAACGTTTTCAAATTTCATCTCCATCTTGCCGATAATCTCAAAACTGCCATCGGTAATCGGATATACACTGATCTAATCGCTCGGATATACACTGATCTAATCGCTGTGGCCACTCACAGCATGATACCGTAAAATCGGAAAGTTTAACGAACAAAGATTCAACGCTTTTGTAATTTGGGCATGATACCGTGCAGAAAATTTAACGATGGCTACCTGGCCACCCATCTGCATGCACATCTTTATACAGACATCTCAAACCGGGTTCGTGATAACGATTCTTCAAATAACGAAAAAATTGTTCGTCAACACGTTACACTTTTTGACTTGTTAGACTTTCCGGTTTTACAGTAACACGATTGGACGCAAGGGAAATATATATAGCGAATAGTATTGCACTAGTCTTATAGAATGTGCTTTTTTGTTGTATGACAATTTCAGCCCAGCACCTATGCTGTGAGATTTGTGTATCCCGACAACAGCACCTTTGTCAATGCATTCGTCGGTACCACGACTATTTCCATCACCCTAGCTTCAGGAATCATCACCGGAGACTTCATTATCCCGGAAAAACGTACGTTGTCAATAATTCACCGTGTGCATGTGCATAGTAGTAACAATCCATTTCAAAAACTATAGACGCGTAGTGTTTTGCAAAATTCGATGGGATTTATTTAAATATTTTAGTTTTTTTCTCCAGATTCCGTCTCTGCATCGCTTCACAATTCTGGCTATATACTTTGTTTTCGCTACAATTGAAGTTTATTTTTAGGCCAGGTTTTCCGGTTTTACATGTAATTTCTGTTTTGAAGGGTGCATGTGCATAGTACAGTGCTGGCAACTGAAATCCGACCCACTGGGCGTCGGGGCGCGCCGCCCAGTGGGTCGGATTTCAGTTGCCAGCACTGTAGTTAAGTCGCACTGTGCACTGTCTGCATAGTCAACCCCAGGACAATCACGGCCATGCGAGGCATCCAAGGTGACAAAGTTCACGCTTTGTAATACAGTGTGTTGTATCATAGGGTATTACAAAACATCCATATGTGTGTGTGTGGGGGGGGGGGGGGTGCGCGCGTGCGTTTGTGTGTGTGTGGACGCGTGTGTTTGTGCGTACACATATAACTGTCCATTTTCTGTTTGTGTGTGTGACTGTCGACAGATCTGCACGCCGATCTGACGGGCATCACCGCGGGCAACCAGCTTGCTGCGTCAGCTGGCTACGCCATCATCGATACTGATAAGAATAAAGTATCTCTGAACATCTTGTAAGTCATGCCAGGAACCTGTGCCATATTTGGTATCATCAGGGAGTCACTGTGTACAGGGAAATGATTTTTTTCTTTTTTTTCCGATTGCCTAGCAGGCAGGCAATGTGGAATGCAGGTGGGCATAGTGATATGGTCTGAGACCATGATTGACAAACAGAGCGTACCAGGTTCAAGTTTTGCTTGGAACAGGAAGGACCTTCCCAGCCGTGCCGCTACCCACAGTTAATTGGGAGCTCGTGGCCTGGCACGAGGAAAACATGGATGCAGTGAATGGGATTTTCGGCCTTTGACCATTTTGTGTTGGGTCTGATCTACTCACTTCCCACCCCTTAGGAGCTGCATCTGCGCCTTGATCCTAGGGGGTGGTGGCGTTCCTGCAGATGCGGAAAACTCGGCTTCCAGCAGAGTGTCACGTGAAAAGTGTTTTTTTTCTTCTCTTTTTTTCTCTCGATTGACTAACCAAAGGAATTTGCAAAGATATGCTTGTCTTTTTGCAACTACCAAACATGCTGCTATGTGTGTTTGCCCGTTCTTGCATATGTATGCGTGTGTGTGTGTGTGTGTGGGGGGGGGGGGGTGTATGTATGTGTGTGTGTGTGTGTGTGTGTGTGTGTGTGTGTGTGTGTGTGTGTGTGTGCGTGTGTGTGTGTGTGTGTGCGTGTGTGTGTGTGTGTGTGTGTATGCGTGTGTGTGTGTGTGTGTGTGTGTGTGACGCGGTGTTAGACAAGGCAGTCTTCATCTTGCTGCCGCGGAGGAGGAAAAATTCAGCGTTGACGACATGGCCACTTCGGATGTGACCACTCGCGCTGACCCTCTTTCGCCTGGGTGTAGAGGTCTTGCAAACCCTCGCCCAGAGTCTTTTCACTCGCGTGCACCAGCGGCTCGAAAGGTTGTTCTGTCTCTGGGAACGTGGAACGTCAGGACTCTTGTCGACACTGACGGAAATTTGAATACGGCGTCCAAAGCAAAAAAATCAAGGAAAGTTTGTTCGAATATTCGCGAGGAGAGAAAAATTGACCTTGTGTGTCGTCAGCTCAAAAAGTATGGAATGGACATCGTTGGCCTCCAGGAGACGCTTTGGTTTGGCTCTCATCAATATACTGTCGGAGATTGCTTAGTTTTGACAAGTGGTCGCCCAACACCGACTGGGGATGAGCCTGCTCGTCGTGGTGAAGGGGTTGTACATCGCGGCGTTCAATAGCAATTATAACCCGTGGGAATGCGCCGTCACGTCAGTCGTCGGGTCCTGGTGCCGCTTCCCGGAGACAGCGCTAATCCAAGAGCTGCCCCGTATGGGGCCACTTAGCCAGTCATGGCAGTGGAGAAGAAGGAAGGAAGGAAGGAAGGTGTGTGTGCGTGCGTGTGTGTGTGTGTGTGTGTGTGTGCGTGAGTGTGTGTGTGTGTGTGTGTGTGTGTGTGTGTGTGTGTGTGTGTGTGTGTGTGTGTGTGTGTGTGTGTGTGTGTGTGTGTGTGTGTGTGTGTGTGTGTGTGTGTGTGTGTGTGTGTGTGTGTGTGTGTGTGTGTGTGTGTGTGTGTGTGTGTGTGTGTGTGTGTGTGTGTGTGTGTGTGTGTGTGTGTGTGTGTGTGTGTGTGTGTGTGTGTGTGTGTGTGTGTGTGTGTGTGTGTGTGTGTGTGTGGGGGGGGGGGGGGTACCCAGTACACAAAAGCCGAGGCTGGTTGGTAAAGTAACTCCAATTTCACTTCAAGGTACCAGTGCATCTAGTGTCTGCTTTTATCGAAGCAGCGTGCCGTCTATACTGGTTACCCCAGCAAGTGTAGGGTGTGCATAGGTAACTGTCTTGACCGTTTTATGCCGATGTACTCCGTGTGGTGTAGACCAAGTGTGCATTGGTGGTCGATTCACATGGCTTCGCCAGTTGTGTGGATTAGGCAGTTATCGCTATCGTTGCTATAAGAGAAAATCTGTGGGTGCACATCCAGTGCATTTGCAGATTTGCGTTGTTCTCTTGCGACGGGCATATACATGGTATGATGGTGTGTGTGTGTGTGTGTGTGTGTGTGTGTGTGTGTGTCTGTGTGTGTGTGTCTGTGTGTGTGTGTGTGTATGCCAGCTAGTTCGGTTGGTGGG
>NC_088655.1:28250607-28258107 GCF_964019385.1 Sycon ciliatum | reverse complement strand
CTGTAGAAAATGGCGCTGTTTAGTTGTTTTGCAACCATTGGTTTCATGGCCTTGGCTACGCAATCACATCAGACAACTTTTCTTCTCATTTTTGTACATTTCGTTGAGACCAAAATTAATGGTGTGCAATGTACAACATGGACCGTGTTCCTTTCTGTAAGCTGCCCAGTCGTGAGGAGTGTCAAACAGCTTACGAAATCTCTTTTTATGCGGTCGAGGTCTTGGCCCGGGAATGGAACTATGAAACCACCATTTTTCAGGAAAACCACGAACATATTACATCCAATGATAACGGGCAAGCTGAATGTGCCTGTTTATTTTCCATCTGTCCATGGGTCTGTTCGTTTGTCTGTATGTCTGTCTTTCCATCCATCCATCTGTCTGTCCACTTGTCTGTCTGCCTTTCTGTCTGTCCATCTGTCTATGTTGCTCTTCTCAGTCTTGGATTCCTTCATCAATGGTGACCAAGCTAGGAGCATGAAGACAACCGCTGCTGGTATTGGCACTATTCTCATAGATCGTTTCGGCGCATTCCAATTCACAATCTTGATGGCTGGCTTCACAAAGGAGGTTCGTTCTGTCAAGGCGTTCACCCGCAACTCCACCACGAACCCGACTGTGTCCGCACAAGTTGCTGATTTCTTTGCTGATTTCGAAGGACCGGAGGTAGGTCCATGACAAAGCATCCATTCATTCGATCATTCACTTATTTATCTGTTCATATCTTGAGGTAAATCAATGACGAATCATGCATTTTCCGTTCATTCATTTAGTTTGAACTCGGATGGAAAGCCAAGGATTCAAAGCAAGAAAGAAGGACCAAAAACGATGAAATATTGTCCGCAGAGAACAGTTGTGAGAGTTGTATGTTCTAGCAAGACGTAAAAGACAGTAATTTGCTACTGTAAAACATGCAATTTTCGGTGTAACTTTAATTTCGGTGATTTCGGTAATGAAGCCAGCTGGACACCCAAATTCAAATTACACCTAAAAGGCACTAGAGTATGCACTGTATGTGAAGGGAATCCTAGTCACCCAATTCTAAATTACACCTGAAACCTGGCAGGTCCCTGACACCGAAATTTTAATGCACCTAAAATTACATGTTTTACAGTATTTCAAATGAGAGTCATCCGGCTGGGTAGAGTGCTCACCATTCATTCGAATAGAGCTATCTTAGTTGTAGATGATGAAACGATTAGTTGCAACTGATAATGTGTGGTGCTCTGTGTCGTGTGTAATCTTCTATTTCTGTATTCTTTACCAACTGACACAGCAAGCTCATGGCAAGTGGTGGCCAGACGTTGCATGGTTGCTGAATGCCCTGAACGATCGGTATGAAATCTCAGCCAGTACCGAGCTGCTTGGAACACCGGCAGATATCACCGGAGCCCTTTCTACCAGCGTTGGCGGGGGATTTGGATTCTGTGAGTGAAGAAATTGCGATATCTATGCATGACTTCTGATGCACTGACGTCATTAAGGCATCACTGGGCCGTCACTGGGACTCTGCATGCATGCAAGCCCACCTGTGCGAACTTGCCCTGTTGTTGGTATTGTGTCTTTCCAGTCCTTGAAGAGATTTTCTTGTTTTGTTGTTTTTAACCGTATGTCCGCCCGCACCTTTATAAAGCCATGGAGGTATATTCGATTACAATGCCAGGCTCAGTTGTAAAGCCATGGGCTTCATACCTGAAAATTAATGAAATTTGAAGTATGTTTTGTAAAATGAAGGAATAATAAGTACTTAACTAACAAGCTTGCAACCCAGCAGGAAGGGTGAACAAGTGGATAAGTTATAGATTGGAATTTCTGTGTGCATTTTGACGTTTATGGCATGGTGTAGTGGGTGAGTCATTTTGCATCTAAAATATCTAGGAAAGCAGCCGTGTTTCGAATATGAGGCCATGGCTTTAAAGGCGCTAATATGGAGCTATGAAGCCGAGACCTCTGGTCGGCGGAGCTTAATGGGCCCCACCACCGCACCCCATTATTCACCCCAGTGTCTGGAGATATGTGGATTTTGTAGGAATAAAAAACGGTCATAACATTCTTGTCTCAGTCTGTGCTGTAATAGAAAAATGCCCACGCAGACATCTACCCCCAACCTACTGTAGTGTTGTGTTGAGGGCTCTTCTCTTTGGCTGCTAGAGGCCACCACAGCCGAGTATATTCTGCTTGAGAATTTGGTGGAACTGCTAATGAATACTATCAGTACATGCAAGAGTACATAACCCCCCAGAGTGTGCAACGCCGATCCAGCTCTGCATAGGGTCTTGGTCGAGCCGAATCGGATCTTCTGATGTCATGCGTACACTCCACACCAGCGCAAGGCAGGTCTCGAGGCAGGGCACCATTGTTTTTGATCCCGCGACTCCCCGTGTAACAGATTCACTGTTACTACTAACACTAGGAATAGGATACACTCATCACCTGCTATTATCACGCTGCTGCTGTTAGGTGTAATGTCCATCATTGCTTGTTCATGTATATAAGAATGCATTATGGCAAGGATCATGGCTTATTCCAAGAATGACTACTGAAGTTAGTTGGACTGTTACACTGGTAGCAAGAGGATGGTTTTTCTTTTCGTCATGTTCGGGCTATGCGCAGTGGCCGCATTAGTCGCCTACGGTATATTCGAGATTCAGAAGCGTCTGAATCACCTTATCGCACTCGGTCAGTGCGATGGATCAGATTAAACGCCAAGACGTGCTCAAGCTCCCAGCGGAGAGAGGCCACGCATGCGCCATGTTAAGTCTCCGCCTGTGTTTCGTGGAGATACAAGAGAGTTCAAGGAGTGGGCCTTCGCCATCGAACTCGCCATGAAGTCACTGCAGCTGGACAACGCGGAGGAGCGCTTGAGCTACGCGGCGAGTTTTCTGGAGGGCAACGCTCGTCTTTGGTTTATCGCCTCTCAGGAGGCAAACACGCTGTTTTCCGACTGGCCAGACCTGAAGAGCAAGCTGGGAGAAGTGTACGGCCCGGTTTATGACAGGGAACAGGCGCGCATCGACTTATTCGCTCTTCACCAAGATGAGACTCTTGACGAATACATCAACAAATTTTCGCGGCTTAGCTTACAAGTTCCCGAGCTTGATGACCACTCCAGAGCTATCTTGTTCACGCGTGGGCTGGCTCAGGGCCTAAGCGGTGAGGTACTTAGGGAGCATCCGCAACATTTGGCCCAAGCCATACGAGCTGCGGTCTCAGCAGACCAGTCGATGCGGCTAGCCCAAGCAAGCTACGCCAAGGCAGTGCGCGCACCAGGGCATCAGAGGCGCCAGCCTGGACCCTGGTCAAGCCAACCAACACCATCCGGTGGGAGAGAAACCAGGGAGCCAGAGGGTCGTTCAAGGCTGTGTTTCACCTGCAGGAAACCCGGCCATATTGCCAGATCCTGTCCAGAAGGAGGGAGGAACGCCACAAGCAAGCCTTCTTTAAACGATGGACGCCAGTAAGGAAGGGAGTGCGACTACTGGCGAACACGAGAGCACCCAGGAATAGGCCACGAATCAAAGTTCAGAACAAATTCAGCCCCTTAGCAAATGAGGAACCACGCCTCGAGGAGACCGAAATTCAAGCCTCGCCTGTCAAGCATTCGTCACCTGATACTGTTGGCCGGCCTAATGAAGTAACCGCCAGCACAGGGAGCATTTCCGCCGACAACGAACACGACCTAATGCGCGTCCAGGGCAAGATAAATGGTCGTCGCGTTACCATGCTACTGGATTCTGGGTCAACCCACGACTTCATTTCAACTGACCTTGTCAAGAAGCACAACATCTCCACAACAACCGGTAGCGACGTCCTGAACGTCACACTTGCTGATGGATCGGTCCGCTCACAGCCTATTACGAAAACGGACAGCTTGAAGACCGTAGTCGGCGACTTTAGCGAGCACCAACAGTTCCTAGTATTCCCTATGACGCGGTATGACGTGATCCTCGGCAAACCATGGCTGACCCGGACGAACCCACAGATCAATTTTCGTACCAATGAAATCAAGCTGGAGGGTGGATCCATCATCTGTCAACCGAGTGAAAGTGATGGCACGGACAAATCCAACCCACCGATCGAGACGTTCCTCATCTCAGGGAAGCAGGCTAGGCATGCAATGAGAGGTGGCGCAGAAGGAATCCTAGCGTATGTGACAGCAGATCCGGACGAGCCACAGACGGTGGATAGTCCGGGTAGGGAGGATCAGAAGGATTTCAAGGACCTGCTGAAGGAGTTCGGAGACGTCTTTCCCGATGAGCTTCCAAACAAGCTGCCACCCAGAAGAGGCGCAGATCACGAGATAAAAACGGAAGAAGGAGCTAAACCGCCATCTCGTGCAGCATATCGTTTACCAAAACTAGAGATGGATGAGCTTCAAGCTCAGCTCACCGAGCTGCTCCGTAGAGGATTCATCCAGCCCAGCAAATCCCCATACGGAGCCCCTGTGTTCTTCGTAAAGAAAGCGGATGGAACACTTCGAATGGTATGCGACTGGCGTGAGCTAAACCGCATAACCATTAAGAACAAGGCATGCCTACCGAATATTGACGACCTCTTTGATACCGTCCAAGGCAGTGCGTATTTCACCAAGCTAGATCTGAGGTCCGGTTACAATCAGATTCGAATAGAAGAAACAGATATTCCGAAGACAGCAATAAACACCCCATTCGGTCACTTTCAGTTCACAGTGATGGGTTTCGGCCTAACAAATGCCCCGGCAACATTCCAAACCTTGATGAACAGTGTCCTCCAGCCATACCTGCGTAAATTCGTTGTGGTGTTTCTAGACGATATCCTCATATTAAGCAAATCATGGGAGGAGCACCTCGATCATGTCAGAACCATCTTAAACGCCCTCAGGAGGAATGAGCTATATTGCAAACCGTCTAAATGTGAATTCGGCCGGACAGACGTTCTGTTTCTTGGGCACCGGATAGACGGCCAATGCATTTCTCCAGATCCAGAGAAGACCAAGGCCGTGCATAACTGGCCTGTCCCGACGACGGTCACGCACGTAAGACAGTTTCTGGGATTCGCTAATTACTTTCGAAGGTTCATTAACCATTTCTCGGCCATCTCCAAACCCCTGGAGGAACTGACAGGGAAACATGTGCGCTTCGAGTGGAATCAGACTCGACAGGAGGCATTTGAGCGATTGAAGTCTGCTCTGCTGGATGCACCAGTGTTGCGACTAGCAAACGTCAGTCAGGATTTCCGCGTTGAGACTGACGCAAGTGACTTTGCTGTGGCAGGAGTCTTGACGCAGCAAGCAGAGGACCAGTCCTGGCATCCTGTGGCTTACGTGAGCCGAAAGCTGTCTTCTGCCGAACGGAATTACACGGCCGCCGAGCGAGAAACTTTGGCTGTAGTGTACGCCCTGCAGTGCTGGCAAGTCTACCTATTTCGCCACTTTCAACTCTACACCGACAACATGGGAGTTGTCTACCTCAGGACCAAACCAAACTTAACCAAGAGAGAGGCTCGATGGATTGAATTCCTGGCCGACTATAACTACACGGTACATCACAAGCCAGGGAAGTGTAACATAGCAGACCCGTTGTCACGTCGACCAGACTTGGAACTGAATGGAATCGAGTTCTCTCTGGATGTGAATCAAGGAATTGCGAATCAGATCTCAGCAGGGTATGATAGTGACCCAGAGCTTTCGCCAGTAATCAAGCGCTTGATGGCTTGCAGCGAAGACGCCATGCATGAGCGATACGTCTGGAACAGTGTGGACCGGCGGCTGTACCTAGTAACATCGGGCGATGCTCGCCTCTGCATTCCTCGCGGTCCGGTACGGCTGCAACTGCTCAAACAGAATCATGATTGCCTGATGGCCGGCCATCCGGGGAGAGACAGGACCTTCCTGAAGCTGAGCAGATACTTCTATTGGCCAGGCATGAGAAGTCCTGTGAAGGACTTCGTTAAATCTTGCGACCGGTGCCAACGCGTAAAGGGTAGCCAGACCAAGGCAGGACTGTTGCAGTCCCTTCCAGTCCCCGAACAGCCCTGGACAGACATCAGCATGGATTTCATCATGGCACTGCCGCTGACCTGCCGAGGACATAGCGCCATTCTAACCTTTGTGGACCGTCTGACGAAGTATGTGCACCTGATCCCGACGACTGTTCATGTTGACTCTAAGGAGGCAGCCCGATTGTACGTGGATCATGTGTTTGCTGCCCATGGCTTGAGCAAAACGATAGTTTGTGATCGAGATCCGCGATTCACGTCGGCGTTCTTCAAGGAGGTTTTCAGTATTCTTGGCGTGGAGCTAAAAATGAGCACGGCCAACCACCCGCAGACCGATGGCATGACTGAGCGTGTGAACCGTGTCATTGAGGATACGCTAAGAGCTTTCGTCAACCATAGGCAAAACAATTGGGATGAACTCCTATCGCTATGTGAGTTTGCGATCAACAATGCCGATCAAGCGTCAACAGGTAACACGCCATTTTTCCTCAACCATGGATGCCATCCAGTTACTCCCTCAAGCTTATTGACGAAGCAGAAATCTGGAGCTGGCATGGACACGAATGGTCCGCTGTCATGGCTGGATGGCCGCGTAGAGGCACTACGTGAGGCACAGGATGCCATCGTGGCGGCGCAGGCCTGGCAATCATTGTATGCGGATCGAGGACGGGTGGAGGACGCCCTGAAGGAGGGGGATGAGGTGTTGGTCTTCAGGGACTTCCTGCTGACGCCCGAGGAACGAGACAGGCCTTCACACAAATTAAGGCTCAAGTGGTATGGGCCGTTCAAGGTGCAGAAGAAAGTGGCCCCGAATGCGTACAGATTAGCTCTTCCAAGAATCATTCGGGCCCATCCAGTGTTCAATATTGCTGCCCTCAAGCTGTACCATGGCAATGAGATACCGGGCCGTACTCAGCCGGCACCTCCACCCCTAACCGATGCGGATGGCCATACGCGGTACATTGTCGAAAAGGTGTTGTGTCCATCATTGCTTGTTCATGTATAATAAGAATGCATTATGGCAAGGATCATGGCTTATTCTAAGAATGACTACTGAAGTTAGTTGGACTGTTACACCCCGGGTTCCCCTCAGATGTGTACGGTATTATGACGCAAAGATCCGATTCCGCTCGACCAAGACCCTATGCAGAGCTGGATCAGGCGTTGCACACTCTGGGGGGTTATGTACTCTTGGTACATGTGTATGTGAGTGGCAGGCTCTTTAGAGCATAATTATTATTGTATGCATGTTTTGAAAATTTGAAATACCCATGGCTACTGGTCGGTTAAGCATTCAAAAATGCAAACGTGTCTGTCGTCGAGTGCAGCTGTGTAAATCCACACAGTCACTTTTCTCGTATGTCACTCCCTGTAAAACGTGCAAGTACCTGTCGTGTGAATACCCCATAAGAGCATGCTGTGATCCAAAAGTATTATTTTTTACTTCGCAGTATATTTTTTTTACGACTGCTACATGTGCAGTAGTAGTAGTAGTTGTTTGAAATCTTTATTATCACGATAACC
>NC_088655.1:28245607-28248107 GCF_964019385.1 Sycon ciliatum | reverse complement strand
CAGCCTTGCAAGCTGTTGAATGGTGTAATCCCAGCACAAGTTGCTATGTCTAACATAGCTGTTCGCTATCATCGCTTCCGCGATGGGCAGGTCTGAGGTGTGTGTGTGCGTGTGTGTGCGTGTGCGTGTGTGTGCGTGTGTGTGTATATGTGCAGTATTCTCTGCTACGCTCACGCCAGCAACACCGGGCACAGGCAGTGGCTATGCCCAGTTCACTCTCCATAGAGACGGCAGTCTTGTCTACAAGGTATGTGATGTGTTCTTGTGTGTGTTCTGTGTTGCATAATCGTGCTGTGTGATATGTGCTGTGTGATGTGTGTTCTGTGATGTGTGATGTGTGATGTGTGATATGTGATATGTGATGTATTGTATTGTATTGTATTTTATTATTTTACTTGGGCATTCCCAACAGACCCTGAGGTCTTCTTACAGGGTGCCCAAGATTAATGAAATTGTTTTAAAAGCTCCTGGCGAAATGATTTGGGGATATGATTTGCGCGAAGGGATTCGGGAAGCGTGATGTGTGATGTGTGATGTGTGATGTATGCTGCGTACATGCTGGTATGATTGGGTTCGCGCATGTGGATGTTTGCCTGCCTATCCATCTGTGCATCTGTCTGTCTGTCTGCCTATCCATCTGTGTATGCCTGTCTGTCTGGCTATCCATCTGTAAGTCTGTCTGCCTATCCATCTGTAAGTCTGTCTGCCTATCCATCTGTAAGGCTGTCTGTCTGTCCGCCTGTCCATTCGTATGTACCGTATTTTCCGGGGTATAAGCCGCACTTTTTTTCACTAAAAATCGGATCAAAATTGCCCCTGCGGCTTATACACCGAATATGCTTGCGCGAATGAATGCTTAGCATACATCAGTATGCATGCTGAAGTCATGTGACATGTCATTCGACTCAGCTTCACGCCTGTGTTGCTATCCCGGCACTTTTACTAGTTTTTACTAGCATGCCTTGCCGATGGGACAAAGTTAATTACGGCCATTTGTCATTTTCAAGCGAAGGACTATGCCAAAGGATGCAGTGCCGCCTGATGTCATTGTCCACGTTCACCCCAAAGGCTGGATGGATGAAGCTGGAATGCATATGTTGCTGGATAAGGTTTGGTGTGCAAGGCAAGGTGGCCGTGGGAGCACCCCTGTTCGAAGCTGCCTTGTCTTGGACTCGTTTCGTGCACATCTAGTAGAGAACTTCAAAAGATGTGCGCGTGAAACAAGGACTGACCTTGCTGTTATCCCTGGTGGTCTGACATCCCAGCTTCAGCCACTTGATATGTGCCTCAACAAGCCATTCAAGTGCCACATCAGGCAGCACTGGACGGACTGGATCATTGGTGGAAACCATGAGTTTACACCATGAAGAAACCTTCAATTTCCAAAGTATGCAAATGGGTGGATGAGTCATGGAAGGCCATTCCAACTACAATGGTCGCCAAATCATTCAAAAAGTGCTCAATTTCAAATGCACTGGACGGCACTGAAGATGACATGATCTATGAGGACCACAATGATTCAGACTCCGGCAGCGATGAAGACGGCGACGGCATCGCTGCAGAGGTAGCTTTGATCAACATCAGTGGCAGCGAGACTGAAGATAGTGCAGATGACATGGAGTGATCAGTAGTCAACACAGCAATACACCAACATCTCTGCAGCAACCTGTGGTGCACTAACACTTCATAATCTGATCTAACCTGGTATTTAGCTCCATAACCATTATAAATTTGTAGAAAGGCCATTTGTCAATGAGTGTGGAAAATCTTGGCTTGTGGGTGCGGCTTATACTCCGAATACCAACTTTTAGTCAATATTTTGCCTCAAAGGGGGGGGGGGGGTGCGGCTTATACCCCGGTGCGGCTTATACCCCGGTGCGGCTTATACCCCGGAAATACGGTATGTCTGTCTGTCCATCTGAATGTCTGTCTGTCTGTCTGTCCATCTGTATGTCTGTCTGATTGCCTGCCTGTCCATCTGTGTTTATGTCCAACCTCTTCTATTCGCTAGATATACATGACTGGACTACTTGGTCTGACGATGCTACCAACCATTCAACTTGATGCCAGCTCAACCAGCAGCAGCCAACTCTTCTCCCAACTGAGTGGAGTGATTCTGCTTGAAGCTAGCCATGGAACGTACCGCGTGAGTTTAGCCACTTTGCAGTCTGCATGCCCAAAAAGGATGGGGCCAAGAGCGAAACAATCTAGGATATGTATTAGCTGTGGAAAGAAAAGGGCATATGGATACGAGATAAGAGTGACCGTGCATCACTGTAATTAGATACTACTTGAAGTAACTAGATACTCTACAGTCTTAACTCCTATCCATAATTATGTTATGATGAAGACAGGTAAAGGACAAAATGTTACGAGTTATGACAAACTGTCCACCTACGTTACCAGATCTTATACAGTCAGCCAATGCGACAAAATGGCACAAAACTAGTGTTGAAACGAGCGTATCTATAACAAACGAGCGATCAGTTCCACTAACGAG
>NC_088655.1:28190607-28240607 GCF_964019385.1 Sycon ciliatum | reverse complement strand
TTCGCACCAGTATTGCACCACTATTTCCCACTATTGTGAAGGGGATATTAAAATGAAATGACTATGCAACCACACGGAGGACTCAGTTAGCTTTAAGCATGTCCTATTTGTCGACACGCATGAGTAGAGCGTAACAACTGGAGAGTATAGGGCACACGACAAGAAAGAACGAAAGGATTAGTTCCAAACTTTTTTCTTGTTACCGGCGTCAGAAATGAGTATGGCTGAAAGTGTACTGACAAGCATGTGGTGTCCACTGTGTGTGTGTGTGTGTGTGTGTGTGTGTGTGTGTGTCGTTTGGATTTTTCAGATTCACGGCTTCTTCCAGAGCACGAACGACTCGTTTTTCCGTGAGCTGCTAGCTGGACATTACTACGTCGTCGTGGCAACACAAACAAACCCAGGTGGCGAGCTGCGCGGGCAAATCCTTACGCAGCGAAAAAGTAAGAACCCAATGATAGAAGGGAAGCTCAGCAGTTCGTTTGTTTCACGCAAGTCGAGTCAGCGAGTCAGATCTAGGCTAGAGTCGCATGAAAATCTAGGAGATTGGATTTACTTGAGTTCTTGTTGTTTGGTACCTGAAAAGCTCCGAGAACGCAGTGCCACCAACTAAGGATACCGTACAATCTGCTTTTTAAAAGCGAGCTCTGTTATCACAGTGTAGCAACAACTCGACGTGAGCGATCGTTTTTCCAGGCACCAGCAGTTCTGCATAGAAATTGCACGGGTAACAACGACCACTTGCGTTGCGCGACCAGTGATGGACTTCTGGTGTACTAGGTGCAGTATTTGATCTGCAAACAGCGACCGAAAGTGGTGTCCTGGCTGGCTGGCTTCACTGCAACGAGGTTGAAATGCGTTCAAAATAAGAGCCAAGAAAGCAAGTCAAAGCAGGTGTTACCTTCCCTGGGGCAGAAACTGCTGCAGTTGAATCCCGGGACGGATACCCGGATGCCGTTAATCCTTTCAGTCCTGCAATTTGTCCTCGCTCACTGATTGTGGTGTAGTGAGCATAGGGTGGGCCAAGTTTTTCAAATCCACTAGTGGGTTGGGGATTTTTGTTGTTGTCAGCCATTGGGCGGTTCCTATACCCAATTGGGTCAACTTTTCAGGATTCTTCTAAATCTCTCTCCCTTCTCCCTAGGGGAGACCTACGTGACAAGGTACTGGTCGTGAGCAAGTACACATACATGTGTGTGTGTGTGCGTGTGTGTGTGTGTGTGTGTGTGTGCGTACGTGTGTACGTGTGTTCATGCATGTTTGTTTGTTTGTGTGTGCGTGTGTGTGTGTGTGTGTGTGTGTGCATATGTACGTGTGTTAATGCATGTTTGTTTGTGTGCACGTGTGTGTTCACACGTACGTGTGTGCAGCCACCAGCATCGTTCTGCAATCCGGCGCCGCAATCACGAATGTGGGAGGTGCTGTTCGCTTTGATCTGGACGGCGTTGGTCTCCTGCATGTACGAGTTGATTTCTTAGTCGGCCAACAGCTAACTTCAATCAACAATAACATCAGTACTGTCACTATGACCGATACCAGCATGGCTTTCTCAACAGACCTGAGCCACTTTGCTGGTCATGGCAGGATCGTAAGTTCTCGTGCTTGGTTTAGGCCGCGGTATCACCAAGTTCAGCCGTTTTTGGCTTGTGCTGAAAGTAGCTTGCGACTAGCCAGCTGATGGTCACACCAAAACTGGCTGACCTGGTTTTCCCAGGTTTTTTCTTATTTGGGGAATGACCCCTGTGCCCAGTATACGTGATTTGCGCACAAACTACGTTCTAATTTTCAATCTCAAAGTGGGCCTCGTCGTGGATGGAAGGAGAATTAGGGACCTGGAAAATAGATAGAAAGGGAGAGGAGTAGAGAGAGAGAGAGAGAAGAGCGATTTGTCACAGTGGATTGAGAATGGATTCGGAATCCAAGAGCCGCATCGCTATCTGTATTTTATTATGTACAATGGTGATGATCCGAATAATTTCCCATGAGAATCACCTCACTTTGCCAATGGTGACAAGTACCAGTGCTCTGTCTACCCTGCACTCACTTGTTGCGCACACATCCGCACAATCACTCATACGTGTGCGCCACTATTGAACACGTGAATATTGCCAGTGGGGGCCACCACAGCACAGCGCCCCAACTTATTGTCTTTGCACACAATTCCGTGGTCATGACTATACAGAACCATTGCCTAGTCTAACAAAAACTCCAGCTTCGTACAACCAGAAAACCACGCCCGACCATTATGCATCCGCATACTCTAGAATAATCAAATCACTAGAATAATCAAAGCGATGATATATGAAATTACATGATGATTACTGGGGTGGGTGGGTGGGCACTCTCACTCAACTCTCCGCACAAAGACAAAAGAGGCCGACCCTTCACTCGTCACCTCCTTTTATCCCACACTGTGCTCCCTCGTACCCGTTCCCGGGTGGACAGAGAACACTACTTCTCTGCTAATTCTTATACCGTGGCGTCAACCGCAGAGAAGTGACATTAATCTGTCCACCCTGCACTCACTCGTTGCGCACACATCCGCACAATCACTCATACGTGTGCACCACTATTGAACACGTGAACATTGCCAGTGGGGGCCACCACAGCACAGCGCCCCAACTTATTGTCTTTGCACACAATTCCGTGGTCATGACTATACAGAACCATTGCCTAGTCTAACAAAAACTCCAGCTTCGTACAACCAGAAAACCACGCCCGACCATTATGCATCCGCATACTCTAGAATAATCAAATCACTAGAATAATCAAAGCGATGATATATGAAATTACATGATGATTACTGGGGTGGGTGGGTGGGCACTCTCACTCAACTCTCCGCACAAAGACAAAAGAGGCCGACCCTTCACTCGTCACCTCCTTTTATCCCACACTGTGCTCCCTCGTACCCGTTCCCGGGTGGACAGAGAACACTACTTCTCTGCTAATTCTTATACCGTGGCGTCAACCGCAGAGAAGTGACATTTCTCTGTCCACCCTGCACTCACTCGTTGCGCACACATCCGCACAATCACTCATACGTGTGCACCACTATTGAACACGTGAACATTGCCAGTGGGGGCCACCACAGCACAGCAGCAAAGCATAGCCAGGGGCCTCTAATCTAGTGCCAGCTAACGGCACTAGATGGCAAGAGCATATTGTCCAGACTCTCTTTGATGTAGGAGTTGACTGCTTCACTGTGCCAGCCACCATGCTGTTTCAACAGTCGCTGTGGAACCTTGGCTGTGGCCGCTGCCGTCGTACCCCCCGATCGGAGGCTGTGCAGGCCGGACATCTCTGCCTGTAGGCCTGCTCCTGCCACTGCCTCCAGGAACAGCTCTCTTGCTCTGGAGTACTGGAGGGCCCTTTCTTCGTCTTCCAGCCAGACTTCGCTTTCACCAAGTTACTCAGCAAATGATCATTAGCTTGAAGGTTCGTTTCTTCGATCAGCCTATGCGTCAGAGCTACCGCTCCCAGCTCACCAGGCTGCGTGCTTACGAGCACAAAGCTGCCTTCTCTGAGCTGGTCATTCTTGCGCTTATCCAAACGAACCTCCATGTAGTCTCGACGGAATGCAATGTCCCGCACCCAGATTCTCGCCAAATAGTCCCTCCTCATGAAGCCAGCAAATCCAATGGCAAACATAACCGCTGTCCGCAGATTCAGACAATCGTCGCTCCCGGCAAGTTGACCCACGATCGTAGCCACCTGCTTCTTGTTGAGGGGCTCTTTCCGCCTGGGGGTGCAAGCTAACCTCCTTTTTGCCGCTGCTGCAATCTGCTCCACCATGGCATTGACAGGAAGCTGTACGCATGCCTTCTGATGAGCCCATTTGATTGCGGACAGAGCTGCAGAAATTGGGCTTGCGGATGCGCTCGTCTCTACGAGGTGGATCAGATACAAACTGACTGCGATCGGTGTAGCGGGTATCGCCACAAACCCATGCTCCATAGCCCAGCTTTTTCAACGCGAAAATGCCGACTTGTAGGTCTTCACCGTAGATGACGCATGTGTCTCCATCACCAAGTCCTTGGCTCGTTCCGACAAACTCACTAGGCCCTTGCCTTCAGCTACTTCCTGCAGCTCCTTCCAGCACCCCTGGTCCCAGATCTTTAAAAATTGTAACAAGCACATGGAAAGAACCACAATATAAGCCTCGTCATTCAGACCGCACAAGCTTGTGCTCCAGCTACAAGCCTCCTCCTATGCCATGTTACATAATAATGGCTAACATGCACCAACCATACACAACCACATGACCTGCCAAGAAATACAGCTAACAACAATAATAATATTGTTACAGGGTGCGACAGAGCTCTCGGTGGAGAGCAATAATAACAATAATAATAATAATATTAACTAGTTTTAGGGAAAGAGACAAACGGGAAAAGTCTGAAGAAAAAAATTGACTGTCACCACCAGGACTCGAACCAGGGACCTTCGCTTGAAGCCAGCGATGCTCTAACCACTGAGCTATGGTGTAGTCGTCATCCCAGCAGAGCCTGTTCAACATTTTCTTCAGACTTCGTAATAATAATAATAATAATTTAAAACGAAGGTAAGTTATGGGTCGCAAATATCCACGCAAACACACATCCAGTCATAATAAGGCACTTGTCATAAGTATCCGAACGTTTTCGGTCCCTTCTCATCAAGGATTATACAGGGAATGGCTCAAGCTGGAAAGACTAAAACTTATATAGTGTAAAGATAATTAGATAACAACACTCGTGACAAGGTGGAAAATTATCAAGTTTAGCACGACACAAAACTCGAAGGAAAATAATAATAGTGACAACAACATAGTGAGCAAATTAAGTTACATTGTTACCACCTCGACGAGGAGTAACACCAAACAATTGTAGCGACAACACATTTTCTTTCTGTATGCAAAGTTCAGGATCTAACTTACGGATATACATAGCTTCTAACACAGCCAAATGTAACGCACATCTACCACGTGTCAATATTGAGAAAACATTATCACTGTACAACTCACGACAATTGGTATGGGCTGACAGATGTTGCTTGATTGACGAAGTGCGATTCTTAGCTCCATTGGGTGTTGTCTCCTCCAATGTCCCGTCATCTCGCCTCTTCGTGGCATCACCACTATCTGTCTCTTCGCGTTTCCGCGGCCTTCCACGTTTCTTGACACTAACCGTTGGGTGCGCGATACCCGGTGTCCTTTCCGTTACGTCTCCTCCATTGCGGATTTCTATTGAGCTTCTTACTCCAACTTGTCCGGTGTCCGATATTGAGGACGTGGTAGACCGCGAAAACTAACCTCAATATCGGACACCGGACAAGTTGGAGTAAGAAGCTCAATAGAAATCCGCAATGGAGGAGATGTAACGGAAAGGACACCGGGTATCGCGCACCCAACGGTTAGTGTCAAGAAACGTGGAAGGCCGCGGAAACGCGAAGAGACAGATAGTGGTGATGCCACGAAGAGGCGAGATGACGGGACATTGGAGAAGACAACACCCAATGGAGCTAAGAATCGTACTTCTTCAATCAAGCAACATCTGTCAGCCCGTACCAATTGTCGTGAGTTGTACAGTGATAATGTTTTCTCAATATTGTCACGTGGTAGATGTGCGTTACATTTGGCTGTGTTAGAAGCTTTCTATATCCGTAAGTTAGATCCTGAACTTTGCGTACAGAAAGAAAATGTGTTGTCGCTACAATTGTTTGGTGTTACTCCTCGTCGAGGTGGTAACAATGTAACTTAATTTGCTCACTATGTTGTTGTCACTATTATTATTTTCCTTCGAGTTTTGTGTCGTGCTAAACTTGATAATTTTCCACCTTGTCACGAGTGTTGTTATCTAATTATCTTTACGCTATATAAGTTTTAGTCTTTCCAGCTTGAGCCATTCCCTGTATAATCCTTGATGAGAAGGGACCGAAAACGTTCGGATACTTATGACAAGTGCCTTATTATGACTGGATGTGTGTTTGCGTGGATACTTGTGACCCATAACTTACCTTCGTTTTAAAGTATTATCCGCCTCCGACCTCTTTTAACAAAAAAATAATAATAATAATAATGTGGAGGAGAAAAAGACATATGGATACGAGTTAAGAGTAACTCTCCATCACTGTAACATGATACTATATACAGTCAGAAAGTGCAATAACTAGGCACAAAACTGACAGAGTACTGAAACATTCAACGTCCTGACACCTAGCTTCAACACATCTCCATAGCGCTAACCGACAGCCTTCCAACTTGGAAGGTTCAAGGTTATGGAAAAGACCAAAGAGGGGAAGGCAAGCGCAACGAAAACGAGCAAAAGCTACAGTCCCAACGGAACAAAGCATGTCGATTGTTACTGGACGATGACGAGACCAGTACGATATTTGACAAAGCGGTCTAACTACAATTCTACAATTCGAGTTACTCTTAACTCGTATCCATATGTCTTTTTCTCTTCCACATTTATTTATGGCTCAACATCCGAGTTTCAAATTGCACACCTGATTAGCCGTCACGAACCATACGGCGAAACGTACGTCGTGTGAAACAACTTGTTTTGTAGTCAACTAGTCCATCACAATGTCATGCATGAGGAGTACTGTAGGAGTTTGGCTTTCGGCTTGTACAATTCGTTTTCGCAAAGCTTCCCTTTCTTTACTTATCTTTGATATTTATGACCCACCCAAGTTGGGCGGTGTGCTGCTTTGCTGCTTCAAATTGTAGTTAGACCGCTTTGTCAAATATCGTACTGGTCTCGTCATCGTCCAGTAACAATCGACATTCTTTGTTCCGTTGGGACTGTAGCTTTTGCTCGTTTTCGTTGAGCTTGCCTTCCCCTCTTTGGTCTTTTCCATAACCTTGAACCTTCCAAGTTGGAAGGCTGTCGGTTAGCGCTACGGAGATGTGTAGAAGCTAGGTGTCAGGACGTCGAATGTTTCAGTACTCTGTCAGTTTTGTGCCTAGTTATTGCACTTTCTGACTGTATATAGTATCATGTTACAGTGATGGAGAGTTACTCTTAACTCGTATCCATATGTCTTTTTCTCTTCCACATTTATTTGTGGCTCAACATCCGAGTTTCAAATAATAATAATAATAATTTTAATATGGCAATAAGTAGGACGAGCTGAAGCGACATGTGGACTACTTTATTAACAATGTAAGCGATGGAGACGATGCAAGAAACAAAACAACAATATCAACTAGCTGGAGAGCGGAAGCAGTTTTTGGAGCTCCGTAGTTTTTTTAGCATAATAGTCCGCTCCCAGCCCGTATGGCTGTGGATGCACAGGTAGCAAACTAGATCACCTAGAGTGCTGATTCACTGCAACCGCCAGGCGTCATGGCCGGAAACGGAGCTGATACGGAGCCCTGGCGACAGCTCTCGTCTTCGACACTGAAGAAGAACACTGTTGTATTCCCCTCGCAAGCCCAGGTAAGCGTGGGGGCCTACA
Source organism: Sycon ciliatum (assembly GCF_964019385.1). Lineage (NCBI taxonomy): Eukaryota > Metazoa > Porifera > Calcarea > Leucosolenida > Sycettidae > Sycon > Sycon ciliatum. The sequence goes on along the minus strand of NC_088655.1, from coordinate 28,233,167 downwards.
TAAAGCTCCTAGAAGAGCAAGGTATCACCGGCATCATTTCAATGCAGACAACAAGCAGGGGTCAATGTAGACTTACCGTTGAGTCATATGAAAAAGCCAAATTGTTGGTGCTCAATGGCTTCGATTGCAAGGGCGAACGGGTTTCACCACGCTTCGTTTCCGCAGTTGTTAGGCACCGGGCAAATATGCTCGAAAATTTACCCATCATGCTTTCTCGCAATTCTTTCAAACATGCCGATAAGGCCACCCTTTCTTTTTTCGTTGTTTAACGTCCGCGCCCGCGTACCTTTTTGCCTCCGACCGGAAAAAAAACAAGAAAGTAGTAGTAGTAGTAGTACCAATAATATGCGAAGTTGTAAATACATGATTGTGTAGTTTCACAGTGTGCCGATCATGACCTTAAACTTATAACCTTGCCTCCCTACCCCCCCCCCCCCCCGGGCATGCCTTTGTCTTGTGTTCTTTTTCTTTTTTTGTTGGCTTTTAAATATCGTACGGTGTGTGTCCTAGTAAAAATCCAGATGACGTTTTTTTTTATTAATGAATTCATGACATGCTAACTCCATGCTATGTACCTGTTTTGTTGGATTCATCAGACATGTGCTCCAATGTACCATCAAAGAGTGTTGTTCTATGCCTGCAAGTGCCGTTAGACCCAGTAATATTGTATATATCACATGCTTTACTGGTCAAAATGTTTGATTGGGGTTTCCAGTTTTTGGAATGGGCTTTTGTTTTTTTTCCGCCCTCCCGCGTACCTTTTCGCGAAAAAAAGGACGTTAAACAATGAATTAACAAAGGGTGGCCTAATGCCTGAAACCATGCCGATAATTCCTAGAAATTCTCACAAATTTTCGCTTGAAATCCAGGTCTTTCTTCGCATCCAACACCAAAAGATGCATTTTCTAACATAAAGGAAACAAAAAAATATTCTTTTCTGTTTTCTGGCTCTGGCAAGTAACTTAGTTCAGATAGCTTTGCTGGTTTCGGCTTGCCCAGCAAAGAAACCACCTTCTTGCTTTCCTCATCCCTTTCACTGTCACTGTGTCAGCCTCCTCCACCTCATCCGCACTATCCACTCGACAAACGTCAGTAACCAGCCGATTATGCCCGCGAAATCACCGATTATGCTCGTGTGATTTTTGCACCCTAAAATGCTCGATTTAGTGCCGGCATATTTGCCCGGTCCCTACCAACAACACAGATACACATCCACGATGCTCCGATCTGGATCTCAGACGGTGTCCTGAGGCTGTGTTTACATGAGGCGTTTCAACCCGGGTTGAGTTCGACCCGGGTCAGATTTCAACCCCCCATGTGCACAAAGTGAATGGCGCGTTTACATGACGCATTGCGCTTGACCCGGGTTGAAATTTCGCCCCGGGTTGATTTCAACCCTCCCCCCAAGGGGAGGGTTGAAACCAACCCGGGTCAAGAAAATCGTACAAACGTACTTCTGTGCGTATCTCGCGCCAGGTTTGAACAGCACTGCACATGAAAATTTCGCGCGAACGGATTCACGTGACCATAGAGGACTGTAGAAGTGGACTTTTGGCGGCATATCAGTATTTGACCCGGGTCAACTGTCTTCATGTAAACGCTCACCTCTTTTGTCTATCGTACAGACTTTCAACCCGGGCTGAACTCGACCCGGGTTGAAATTTCTCATGTAAACACAGCCTGAAAGCTGCGCTCTCACCGTACGGAAAGCTTATCGGTGAGATACGACACGGCAAAATCAAACTTTCAAACGGCACCCAAACAGCAACTGGTGTGTGATTCGCCACGTTTGAACTCAAACCAGGCAGTTCGATCCCGTCGTACCTACGTACGACAGAAGGTTCTCACGAGCTCCGCATCATCTACGACGGCCAGGTAGGCACGTGCAGGCTATGTGGCCAGCTAGGTCACATCGCGCGTACCTGCCAAAACCGTCGCAGTGCACACACCTCCACGCATGCCGGCAGAGAAGGCAGCAGCACTGGCAGCACAGCTACAGAGCGAAACATGAACAGCGGAGCTGAAGCGGAGTCTCACCGTACCGATTCGCCACCAAAAGCGTCCCCGAGTTTGACCCACGCCAGCGGCGTATCCCAAACGGCCTCCGATGGGGCCAACACCACGCCGAAAGCGGACGTGCTCTCGAGCTCGCACCCAAACGACCAAGTCAACAACCAGTACGAGTCGTACGAACACGACATCGCATCGCCCATGTCGGCAACCAGCACGACCGTGCACCCCGGAACGCCGCCAGGCAGCACAAATACAAGTACGACAACATCCAACTCACCGCACACCGACACAACTACTCCGACAACAAAGTGTAGTCACCCAGATTCGGCGCGTGCTGAAGACCTCCTCTCCTCACTGGTGACTAACACAGACATGTCTAACCAGCCAGCAAACCCCTGGATTACCTCCGAACGACGCAGGAGACCCAGTCCCAATGCGGAATCCTCACCTGATTTCAAAAATTCCAAAAAACAAAAAGAGAGCAACACCATCGACCCTGGCCAAAGCCAACCCCCTGCCCGGCACAGGGCTCACGCTTCAGCCCACTGGTGTCACACAATACTCAATCCTAGCGCTGTCCTCCACACAATATCAGTGAGAACAATACTTTCAATTGCGGAAATACCCAAAAAAACAAAACAAATTACAAAAATAAATAAAAAATAATGGAAGTCGCGAATTTCATCAGCTCGAACGTCAGGTGTCTGTTCAACAAGATGGACGAGCTTAGCCACGTGGCAAAGCTGCAACAACCGTCAATAATCGCCATCCAGGAAACCTGGGTGGATCCATCGGACAGCGACGGGATGTACGCCATCAACGGCTACAAACTCATAAGAGCGGACCGGGACACCTTTGGTGGAGGAGTCGCCACATACATACCAGACAGCTGCCAACACGAGACAATTACCATTCCCATGACTCAAGCGGAATGTATTTGGATTAGAATAACAATCGGCCAAGCCTCCCTTGTGGTAGGGAACATCTACCGTCCCCCGCGGTCCGACCCCGCAGAGTTCGTGATGGAACTGGAGAGAGCCATAAAGCTAGTTGAAAGACCCCAGGATGAGATACTTCTCCTTGGCGACTTCAACGCCAAGAACTGCTTGTGGCACCCCAGCGACACCACCGATGGCTTAGGTGAGGACGTGCATTGGCTGTGCGAGACTCGTGGCCTCACACAACACGTCTCCTTTGCCACCCACCTACGCCAACACACACCTACATCGTGCCTGGACCTGGCCATCTCTAGCCTCAGCCGCCATAACATCACCATCACAAGCCTGCCCCCTATGGGTGCCTCTGATCATGTTGTCATACAAGGCAACATACGACCCCAGCAGCACACCACCCACAGAAACAATAATACAAATAATGATAAAAATGAGAGCAGTACTACACAGCAAAGCACCTCCAGCACATACTGGTTGTGGAGCGAGGAACGCATTGCGTCCCTGCGTGAAGCTCTTGCTACCTGCAATCTGCAGTGCGATCCACATCCCACTGACCCTCAGCCAGTAACCTCATTCTGGAACTTCTGGAGAGACCAGATACTGAAACTAGCCGTGCACCACTGCCAAGTGACCAGAAGCAAGTCCCGCAAAAATTCTACGCCCACTCGTCCCTGGATGACGAAGGATCTCCTCAGCCAGATCAAAACAAAGCACAAACAGTTCCGCACCTACAAGGCGACCCAACTAGACTCAGATTGGAAACTGTACACAGCCCAGCGTAACCGAGTAACCGCTCTTTTGCGACAGGCTAAGTCCGACTTTGTCCAGCAAACAACGTCAACGGGTACAAACCTCCACCGTCTACTGAAGCACCTGAAAAAACCGCCTAAGCAAACAATTCCCACACTATCGACAGCCAACTCCACTGCAGCCTAGGCTATGGAGAAAGCAACAGCTCTCAACAAGTTCTTTATCTCCCAAAGCCAACAGTCCATCGACAAGACCACCTGTACTACACCAGACATCAACACTACCCCTGACATCAGTCATACTCTAAATACAATCGCAGCAACAGTGGAAGAGGTCGAGAAGCTTCTAAGCAGTCTAGACACTGGCAAGAGCCCAGGCTTTGACAACATCCCAACTCGGCTCCTGAAAGAAACTGCAAAGGAAATCTCCCCATCTCTCACTAGTCTCTACAATCTGTCCTTCAGAACCGGAGAAATACCACAGGATTGGAAAGACGCAACTATTACACCCATCCCCAAGTCGGGCAACCCCTCCCATCCTACCAACTACCGACCCATCTCCCTGCTCAGTATAATATCAAAAACACAAGAAAAAAATAGTCCACTCTCGTCTGTACAATCACATAGCACCGCACTTACCCTCCAACCAATCCGGCTTCAGGAAACAAGACGGGACCGAACTGCAACTCGCACGGATCGTCCACCAGATATCCACAGCTAGGGATGCGGGGAAGCATGTTGTAGCGTGTTTCTTCGATCTCAGTAAAGCCTTTGATCGTGTATGGCATCAAGGCTTGCTGAAAAAGCTGAGCCACTATGGTGTCGACGGCAAGGCTCACAATTGGCTCGAAGCCTACTTGACAGGACGCAGACAGCGGGTGCAGGTTGAAGGCACAACATCCGCCTTCATACCAATACCAGCAGGAGTGCCCCAGGGCTCAGTCCTGGGACCACTTCTGTTCCTTGCGTATACCATTGACCTGCCCACTGCCTGTGAAAATGCTACAACCTCCTGTAGCCAGTTCGCGGACGACACCGCACTGATTGCCATTGCAGGCAGCTACATTGAGTGTGAGGCTGCGCTACAAAGAAGCGTCGATGCCGCAGCAGAATGGCTAGAGCACTGGCACCTGCTAGTCAATAAAACGAAAACCGTCATCCTCCCGTTCTACCATGCTAACCGACCCCCACCACGACTACCCGAAATAAAACTTGGCCAAACCCTATTAGAAACAGTAACACAACATCGTCACCTCGGCATCATCTTTCAGCACGACCTAAGATGGTCAGCCCACCTTGACTTTGTGCTGAAGAAAGCCGTAAAATCTTTTAATATTCTCTTTAGACTCAAATCAACTCTACACACTAAATCACTCTCTCTCATTTACAAAACGTATATCCTGCCTATAATTGAATATGCATGCATTGCTGTCACCCCGCTCTCAATCGCAGCTCTTGACCGTCTTGAGCGAATCCAGCGCAAGGCGGCCAGAATCTGCCTCCGTCTCCCCCTTTACACTCCTCTGGATCATTCAACACTGCTCCATCGGCTCAAATGGCCGACAATGTTCTCTCGCCGCAAAGTGAAGCTCACCCTTCTTGCTCACTCCATAAAATACCAATATGCCCCACAACACATACGCTTGCTCAACACCCCCGCTCAAGTTACGGCCCAGTACAGCCTTCGACACGCACGCACTTGGCACCTCCCACCCTCCAGAACCGATCGCTGTAAAGACTCCCCACTGTACAAGTCCCTAGAATACTACAATGCCCTCCCTGCTAGCATTCGTGACATCTCCTCCCGACCTGCTTTCAAACAAGAAATCTGCTCACTGCTGATTAACTCAATCTGCTCCTGCAGCGCTCACCCTCTCCCATACTTGTAAATTTCAAAGTGATGTAAATCACTTTCCAACTGTTTAACCCACAATCTCACCTTCTCATCAATTTATCTCTTATTGGCGATGGTGCCATCGTGAGAATAAAGAATTCAAACCTAAATGGTAAGGAAAAATACATGTAAGAAGAAAAAGGCCAATGGAACAAAAAGATGATTCGAACAAGTTTTCGTACAACACTCTTCAGGAATCACCGTTGTACTAAAGAACAAAATGAGAACAAAGGAAATAATATAGCAATCAAGGTAGGGTGACACGTAACAATGACAGCACTGGAATATCGAGGTGCGATTTCTCACAAAAGTGTGCAGAAAACAAGGGTATACAAGTAAGAACTAAGCGTGACAAGTGTGTATCAGCAACAAAAACAAAAAAAGTGAGAACGAATATATGTGTTTTGTCACCTTCTTGTTTATTATTGTTATTATTATCATTCGTTCTCACTTTTTTTGTTTTTGTTGCTGATACACACTTGTCACGCTTAGTTCTTACTTGTATACCCTTGTTTCTGCACACTTTTGTGAGAAATCGCACCTCGATATTCCAGTGCTGTCATTGTTACGTGTCACCCTACCTTGATTGCTATATTATTTCCTTTGTTCTCATTTTGTTCTGTAGTACAACGGTGATTCCTGAAGAGTGTTGTACGAAAACTTGTTCGAATCATCTTTTTGTTCCATTGGCCTTTTTCTTCTTACATGTATTTTTCCTTACCATTTAGGTTGTTTCTTGCATCGTCTCCATCGCTTACATTGTTAATAAAGTAGTCCACATGTCGCTTCAGCTCGTCCTACTTATTGCCATATTAAAATTATTGTCTCCTCGTCGACTTTTTAAATAATAATAATAATAATAATAATATTAACTGGTTTGAGGGAAAGAGACAAACGGGAAAAGTCTGAAGAAAAAATTGACTGTCACCACCAGGACTCGAACCAGGGACCCTCGCTTGTAGCCAGCGATGCTCTAACCACTGAGCTATGGTGTAGTCGTCATCCCAGCAGAGACCGTTATAATAATAATAATAATAATAATAATTGTGGAAGAGAAAAGGACATATGGATACGAGTTAAGAGTAACTCTCCATCACTGTAACATGATACTATATACAGTCAGAAAGTGCAATAACTAGGCACAAAACTGACAGAGTACTGAAACATTCGACGTCCTGACACCTAGCTTCAACACATCTCCGTAGCGCTAACCGACAGCCTTCCAACTTGGAAGGTTCAAGGTTATGGAAAAGACCAAAGAGGGGAAGGCAAGCGCAACGAAAACGAGCAAAAGCTACAGTCCCAACGGAACAAAGAATGTCGATTGTTACTGGACGATGACGAGACCAGTACGATATTTGACAAAGCGGTCTAACTACAATTCGAAGCAGCAAAGCAGCACACCACCCAACTTGGGTGGGTCATAAATATCAAAGATAAGTAAAGAAAGGGAAGCTTTGCGAAAACGAATTGTACAAGCCGAAAGCCAAACTCCTACAGTACTCCTCATGCATGACATTGTGATGGACTAGTTGACTACAAAACAAGTTGTTTCACACGACGTACGTTTCGCCGTATAGTTCGTGACGGCTCATCAGGTGTGCAATTTGAAACTCGGATGTTGAGCCATAAATAAATGTGGAAGAGAAAAGGACATATGGATACGAGTTAAGAGTAACTCTCCATCACTGTAACATGATACTATATACAGTCAGAAAGTGCAATAACTAGGCACAAAACTGACAGAGTACTGAAACATTCGACGTCCTGACACCTAGCTTCAACACATCTCCGTAGCGCTAACCGACAGCCTTCCAACTTGGAAGGTTCAAGGTTATGGAAAAGACCAAAGAGGGGAAGGCAAGCGCAACGAAAACGAGCAAAAGCTACAGTCCCAACGGAACAAAGAATGTCGATTGTTACTGGATTGTTACTGGACTTTCTGACTGTATATAGTATCATGTTACAGTGATGGAGAGTTACTCTTAACTCGTATCCATATGTCCTTTTCTCTTCCACATTTATTTATGGCTCAACATCCGAGTTTCAAATTGCACACCTGATGAGCCGTCACGAACTATACGGCGAAACGTACGTCGTGTGAAACAACTTGTTTTGTAGTCAACTAGTCCATCACAATGTCATGCATGAGGAGTACTGTAGGAGTTTGGCTTTCGGCTTGTACAATTCGTTTTCGCAAAGCTTCCCTTTCTTTACTTATCTTTGATATTTATGACCCACCCAAGTTGGGTGGTGTGCTGCTTTGCTGCTTCGAATTGTAGTTAGACCGCTTTGTCAAATATCGTACTGGTCTCGTCATCGTCCAGTAACAATCGACATTCTTTGTTCCGTTGGGACTGTAGCTTTTGCTCGTTTTCGTTGCGCTTGCCTTCCCCTCTTTGGTCTTTTCCATAACCTTGAACCTTCCAAGTTGGAAGGCTGTCGGTTAGCGCTACGGAGATGTGTTGAAGCTAGGTGTCAGGACGTCGAATGTTTCAGTACTCTGTCAGTTTTGTGCCTAGTTATTGCACTTTCTGACTGTATATAGTATCATGTTACAGTGATGGAGAGTTACTCTTAACTCGTATCCATATGTCCTTTTCTCTTCCACATTTATTTATGGCTCAACATCCGAGTTTCAAATTGCACACCTGATGAGCCGTCACGAACTATACGGCGAAACGTACGTCGTGTGAAACAACTTGTTTTGTAGTCAACTAGTCCATCACAATGTCATGCATGAGGAGTACTGTAGGAGTTTGGCTTTCGGCTTGTACAATTCGTTTTCGCAAAGCTTCCCTTTCTTTACTTATCTTTGATATTTATGACCCACCCAAGTTGGGTGGTGTGCTGCTTTGCTGCTTCGAATTGTAGTTAGACCGCTTTGTCAAATATCGTACTGGTCTCGTCATCGTCCAGTAACAATCGACATTCTTTGTTCCGTTGGGACTGTAGCTTTTGCTCGTTTTCGTTGCGCTTGCCTTCCCCTCTTTGGTCTTTTCCATAACCTTGAACCTTCCAAGTTGGAAGGCTGTCGGTTAGCGCTACGGAGATGTGTTGAAGCTAGGTGTCAGGACGTCGAATGTTTCAGTACTCTGTCAGTTTTGTGCCTAGTTATTGCACTTTCTGACTGTATATAGTATCATGTTACAGTGATGGAGAGTTACTCTTAACTCGTATCCATATGTCCTTTTCTCTTCCACATTTATTTATGGCTCAACATCCGAGTTTCAAATAATAATAATAATAATAATAATAACGGTCCTCACAGCCTGATTTTTCTCTTGCCATTTGAGTATGTCCGGCATTCATCTCTTCCTCTATTTCTACAGGTCTATTCCTGTACTGGTAGTCCATTTTTGTGATTACTCTTTTTGTATTTGACTATGTCCTGTCCTCCTCCATCTTTTTGTATTCGAATATGTCCTGGCCTCCTCCATCATTCTGCTTATTTCTGTGGGTCTCTCAGTTTCTGCGTCGGCTTTCAATATTTTTGCTTTGGTTTTTACAATCCTTTTTGCTTCGGTCTCCATTGCGTTGGCCATTTATCTATTTTTTTCTCTCATTACCCTTGGTCTCTTTTGGCCCGGTGATGGGGTTCTTACCTCATGTCATGACAACGTGAGTGAAATAAAGCCAACTCCATAATAAAAGTAGAAAGGAAAAGGACATATGGACATATAGGACATATGGAAACGAGTTAAGAGTAACTCTCCACCACTGTAACTAGATACTATATACACGGCGAAACGTACGTCGTGTGAAACAACTTGTTTTGTAGTCAACTAGTCCATCACAATGTCATGCATGAGGAGTACTGTAGGAGTTTAGATTTCGGCTTGTACACTTCGTTCTCGCAAAGCTTCCCCCTTCTTAACTTATCTTTGATATTTTTGACCCACCCAAGTTGGGTGGTGTGCTGCTTTGCTGCTTCAAATTGTAGTTAGACCGCTTTGTCAAATCGCCTACTGGTCTCGTCATCGTCCAGTGACAATCGACATTCTTTGTTCCGTTGGGACTGTAGCTTGTGCTCGTTTTCGTTGCGCTTGCCTTCCCCTCTTTGGTCTTTCCATAACCTTGAACCTTCCAAGTTGGAAGGCTGTCGGTTAGCGCTACGGAGATGTGTTGAAGCTAGGTGTCAGGACGTCGAATGTCTCAGTACTCTGTCAGTTTTGTGCCTAGTTATTGCACTTTCTGACTGTATATTATAGTATCTAGTTACAGTGGTGGAGAGTTACTCTTAAGGGGGTTCGGGACAGTTAGGCCCAAAAATTTAATTTCAACATCAGCCCAATCTGACATCAGGTTTGAATAGGTACAGCCTTATATTTTCGCTTAGTAACATCAGTTTTTCAATTGCCCGAATAGGTCTTGCCAAAAACACAATTTTCCTTGATGACACAAAATAACACAAAATCCCAAAATTGATGAGAAATCGTCCATAACATCAGTTAGGACAGAAAATATGACATAAAATTTTACAGACTGTTCGAGGTATTGACTAAGATGATATCAACACCGAAAAATGTACACTTTGGTTGACGATGGGATCCAGGTCGTCATTTCCTGGAGAAGAACAAAAAGACGCAAAAAATGAAACTTTGAATATTTTTTGCAGCTTATTTTTGAGTTTGCCCCATATGTGGATACTTCAAATACGTTCTATAAGTGGGTTGGAACAGGTTTACCGCGGCGAAAATAGGGGTCACCGTGCATATTCTGGAGAAAAATCCAAAAAACTGTCAAAATTTGCCTAAAATTGGTAAATTCACGTATCTATATTGCTTGTACTTCTCTGCTGCTGCTTTGGTCATAACTTATTGGATTTTGGGCTGTTAGGTGTTGCAATAACTCACTAGAGCCCTCGGCGTTCAGAACAATACAAGGATGGAATAGCTGAACTAGTAAATTTGCCGGAAAACCCTGGGTGCACGCATTATCGATAGGTACTTTTCTCCATGATTACTCTCCTGTCGGTACTTGGTTGATACATGTACATGTAGCTGTGATAGCGCTTAGCACAGCCCCATATTAAACTACAATGAAAGCTGACATGTTGGAACGAATCAGACAACATTGAGTCCTCTTGTTCTTCAACTATGCGAGCTAGAACGTGTCCCCACACTGGCAAAAAAGATGGTATTTTACGGTGCGCACAAACAAGTGAAGCACTGTGCCACAGGGCGTTCCTTACAGTTGGGTTGCTGCTGGTTCTTCGCTAGGTGTTCAGCCACCGCTAATATAATCTTCCTTGAGACTGTCACCCGCTTCTTACCTCCGACTTACTCCTTCATCAGTCTGGAAATGGCTGGCTCACCACTTCGTTTGTAGGACAAGACAAAGTGCTTCATCACCAACCCACTGGCAGCTGCCCGCACTGCAACTGATTTAGAGAAGCACGTTGCTTGGACCAACGGTTGAAGGGTGGCCAGTCGCTTTTGCTGATGTTCTGCAAACTCCATCGCCGAACATGCTGATGCAAAAGTGACAGAGTGCTACAGGATACTGGCATCAGGGCGAGCTTCGACAATTTCAGCTAGGGCCACAACATCCGCAACAGCATCATGAGCAGCAAACTCATTCCCAACGATGAACTATAAATCAATCTGAGGCTGTAGCTTGGGAGCTCCGGTATCGCGGTTCAGGGATCAGAGTGTTCACCCAGCACAAAAATGCACCCCATCGACACGCACATCCGTGCACACATACACACACACACACGCACACACACACACACACACACACACACACACACACACACACATGCATGCTCTCACACGCAATAGAACACACGCGCACGCGCGTACACACACATACATTCACGCACATGTGCGTACCCACCCACATGCATGTGCACACTCATGTGCATGAGTGGAGATGCCCGCATACACACCAACATGCCCTGGGAGCGGTCATGCACGTGTGTATAGTATGTGTGCGAGGGCACGTCCACATGAGCGCATATGCATGTGCATGTTCATACATGCGTATGGTGCACACATGCACAAACATGCAGGTCTATGCAAACACACACACGCTCGCGGCCGCCGCGCATACAGTGTGCTCATACATTTCCATAGCCATAGGGCAATGACTCGCAAATATCATGAATAAATCTTATGAGATTGAAAAACGCACTTACCCAAAGCAGCTTTGGTGTTGCTTGTGGAAGCACGGGAGCCAGGGTGTTGAGCAGTTACAGGGCTATCTGTATCTATAAAAAATAAATTCTCCATCCCACATTGCTGACACGGAATGACAAGTACGCTGCCCAGGTCGTACCTCTTCTCTTCAACGCAATCAATGAGCGCCAGAGGTTTCAAGTGCCACATCCAGGATTCTGGCACGCAGACAATCCCACAGCCAGATACCTGAGATGAACGATTCGTCGATCGTGAAGAGGGGCACTGAACGACCTCTTCGCGGGAGTCGAATCCAGTGGCGTTAGTGACGGAGATCGCCTTTCCGTTTTTCAGGAACTCGATCGATCGTTTGAGTTTGCGAAGCGTCCCCCTCCTCGGCTTCTTGCATCGTCCAGTACGCAGAATGAGAGGCCGCGTCGCGGGATTACTCTCCCGCGTCTTCATCTCCATGACACGTCGGCAGGAGAACCGAGCTATCCAAAAACCGCCAATGTCAAAACAAATCCGCAAGTCCACTAGTGCGGGCTGAGCTTCTTCCTCAAATCTTGTCTCGACTCGAGCACGCGCTGCGAAGTCATGGTCAAACTATTTACCAGGGAGCCCTACACATACCGGTATGTGTAGGGCTCCCTGCTATTTACTGTGCATGATCGCGTCCCATTCTTCCACTCCGAAAGGCATTATTTTTCAGAAAAAAATTCGGAAATCCAACATGGCGCTAACCGTCGCGAACCTCCTTAACTCGTTTCCATATGTCCTTTTTCTTTCTACTTTTATTATTGGCTCAATACCCGAGTTTCAAATAATAATAATAATAATAATAATAATAATAATAATAATAATAATAATAATAATAATAATAATAATAATAATAATAATAATAATTTTAATATGGCAATAATTATTGTCTCCTCGTCGAATTTTTAAATAATAATAATAATTTAATAACGAAGGTACGTGTTGGGTCGTAAGTATCCACGCAAACACACATCCAGTCAAAATAAGGCACTTGTCAAAGTATCCGAACGTTTTCGGTCCCTTCTCATCAAGGATTATACAGGGAATGGCTCAAGTTGGAAAGACTAAAACTTATATAGCGTAAAGATATGAGATAACAACACTCGTGACAAGGTGAAAAAAGTATCAAGTTCAGCACGACACAAAACTCGAAGGAAATAATAATAGCGACAAGAACATATTGAGCAAATTAAGTTACATTGTTAACACCTCGACGAGGAGTAACACCAAACAATTGTAGCGACAACACATTTTCTTTCTGTACGCAAAGTTCAGGATCTAACTTACGGATATACAAAGCTTCTAACACAGCCAGATGCAACGCACATCTACCACGTGACAATATTGAGAACACATTATCACTGTACAACTCACGACAATTGGTACGGGCTGACAGATGTTGCTTGATGGACGAAGTGCGATTCTTAGCTCCGTTTCAATGCCGACAATGTGAAGATCGGTATGTAGGTAGAACCCTTCAGCACCTGGGCGCGCGCATTCGTCAACATGTGCCGTTAAGTTTTGTTCCGCTTGATGCGCGTGAGTGTCGTCCTCGCCGTGGTCGTCCTCCAAAATGTGCTGTCCAGTCCATCGGTGGATCTTCCTCTTCCTGTGAATATATCACTGCATGCCCGTCCTCCTCCGCGTGTATAGCGCAGGGTCCAGCTGAGAACAGCGTGAAAGATGGTGAAAGACCGACACGTAAACCACCGAAATTGACAAAGGATCTGTCTGCGTCGGGAAGGGTTACGCGAAGCCAAGTAAAAATACGGACTGGTGAGGACGCACGTACAACGACAACGGAAGTGACAACAACAGTCAATATTCGAAAACGTGGTAGACCGCGAAAACGAACCTCAATATCGAACACCGGACAAGTTGGAGTAAGAAGATCAATAGAAATCCGCAATGGAGGAGACGTAGCTGAAAGGACACTGGGCATCGCGCACACAACGGCTAGTGTCAGAAAACGTGGGAGGCCGCGGAAAAGCAAAGAGACGGATAGTGGTGATGCAGCGAAGAGGCGAGATGACGGGACATTGGAGGAGACTACACCCAACGGAGCTAAGAATCGCACTTCGTCCATCAAGCAACATCTGTCAGCCCGTACCAATTGTCGTGAGTTGTACAGTGATAATGTGTTCTCAATATTGTCACGTGGTAGATGTGCGTTGCATCTGGCTGTGTTAGAAGCTTTGTATATCCGTAAGTTAGATCCTGAACTTTGCGTACAGAAAGAAAATGTGTTGTCGCTACAATTGTTTGGTGTTACTCCTCGTCGAGGTGTTAACAATGTAACTTAATTTGCTCAATATGTTCTTGTCGCTATTATTATTTCCTTCGAGTTTTGTGTCGTGCTGAACTTGATACTTTTTTCACCTTGTCACGAGTGTTGTTATCTCATATCTTTACGCTATATAAGTTTTAGTCTTTCCAACTTGAGCCATTCCCTGTATAATCCTTGATGAGAAGGGACCGAAAACGTTCGGATACTTTGACAAGTGCCTTATTTTGACTGGATGTGTGTTTGCGTGGATACTTACGACCCAACACGTACCTTCGTTATTAAAGTATTATTCGCCTCCGACTTCTTGTAAAATTCGTTACACCGTGGAGGCAAACTTGGACACTGGGCCTCCTTTGCTCAGTGTCTTGTAGCAGCGTGTTCACAAACCGAGAGTTATATTCCAGTTCCATCAACTAGTGCTTTAGGCTCTTCTTAATTTTTTTATAGTACATAATTATAGCTTTACCTGTTCGTAGTACAATCTTTGCTAGTTTATACATGTATGTACGTTCCGTCCTGTTAGTTGCCTTGACGGATACATGACTCGCAACACTGCTCACTAGTGTTAGCAGTAGTAAGTAGTAGGGCCTTGAGCTCTACAGCGTGCATGAAGCTCCCATGCTGCGCGCTTGTACAGCTGCAATACACCTAGGCTACACTGGTGGAAGTACAGACCCCTTGCCGGTCTTTGTACCCGCTGATGCGAGTTACAGCGACTGTTGCCCTCTTATATTTTTTATCGTCACGACACTGTTTCAATTACTTCAAACAACGCCTCCCAATCACCCATATTGATCTATTGAATGACGTTCTTGCCCTCCGTGGTCGCCTCAATACAGCTATATTCAGTGTCAGGTTACTCCTTGACTGCCTGCACTACTCTGTTGCACCTAAGTATTTGCAGAAACGAGTGCAGAAACTAAAGCTTTATGACTCTATCTCTATCGAGAAAGTACTTTTGCAGGATGATCTTAACAAGGCAAAGAGCCAACTTCACAATGCACGTTCGAGGTTTGTGTCTTCGTATCAGAAAGTACGAAGACTTCTCAATACCTTCGATTTTGTCAGATTTTCATGGCTAATATCGCAATGTGACTGTAAACAACGGTCTAGGCTCCATGCAAAACACGTTTGGATTGTGTCTGCCTTGAGAAAGGACCGATTCGGCACATGTAGCGACAATTATGATACTATTATTAATCTTGCCGATATCCCTCTGACGCAACTACAAAAGGACGTGCTGTGCGGCGGTTTGGATTTTGGCATTCCTCCGAAACTCCACCGATTGGAGATGTTGGCGGAGTTTGAGCTGCTGCAGCAGCAATTGTCCAAGGTACCAGCAAAATCTGACGACTTGCCGGGCGTCTCTGGCTGCCGAGGCACACAAGTTTGCACAGTCTTCTCCTGACACCCGGTCTTTTTCACTCACACGAGAGCACCTCAAAGTAATGAGAGAGCTTAGGAAAAATCCGGACATTATTATCTCCCGCCCTGACAAGGGTCGGGCAACGGTTATTATGTCAAGGGAGGATTACCAAACCAAGATGATGGTCATTCTGGAGGACAAGACGAAATTCTGTAGACTCGGACCGTGCGATGTATATGATCATACAGAAAACATCGACACTAAACTTAGCAAATACCTATTGTCTCTTTCAAAAACACATCAAATTTCTGATTATGAGTACGACCATCTGGCACCGACGGGATCAACAAGACCACGAATGTATGGGCTCCCAAAAATTCACAAGAAGAACATTCCCTTACGACCAATACTGAGCATGTCAGGATCGCCGCAATTTAAAACATCCAAGTGGCTATGTGCCATGCTACAGCCGGTACTGAACCTCTACAACAGCCACTGCGTCAAAGATACTTTCGAGTTTGTGGAAAAGCTAAGGGACGCAAACTTTGAATCGAGCGGATTCATGTGTTCGTATGACGTGGTCAGCTTATTTACTAACGTGCCACTACGGGAGACCATTGACATCTGCGCAACAACACTGTACCACAATAAGTCCATTACTCCGCCGTCCTTGAACGAAACGGAGTTTGTGAAACTCATGTTAATGGTTACATCTGGCGTTGAGTTTTCATTTGGCAACGTTATGTATAAACAAATAGATGGCGTTGCCATGGGCTCGCCACTTGGTCCTGTATTGGCTAATATATTTGTAGGGTTCTGTGAAGCGTCCATTAGTCCATCATTGTGGCCCTCTATGTACTGTCGTTTTGTAGACGATGTGTACTGTCACGATGAGGATGAGGATGTCTGTGGGACTTTTCTACTAACTCTGAATAGCCTCCATCCGGCGTTGAGATTCACGTCGGAAGCGGAACAAAACGGCAGATTATCCTTCTTGGATGTACAAATTTCACGCAACATTAACACTAAGAGTTTGGACACCACTATCTATAGGAAGCCAACTTTCACCGGCCTCTACATTCCGTGGGGGAGCTATACTCCAACGAAATCAAAGAAACATCTTGTGAAAGCGCTAGTTTATCGTGCGCATAGAATATGTTCCCCTCATCTATTGCAGGACGAATTAGACACACTGACATCAATATTTACGAACAACGGCTATCCAAAGGAATTTCTGGCCAAGCTTATCAACGAAAAACCGGCGACAGACAAGCCGATCCAATTTGGACCTGACCTTTGCCCAGTGGTGCTCCGTTTACCCTGGGTTGGCGCCGGTTCTGCGCGCGTGGAGAAGGATGTTCATGGTATCGTATGTCCATCTTATCCGTGCGTCAAGCTGTACGTCATATTTGGGACAGTGCGTGCGTTCAGTGTGAAGAAGGATGTTCTACCTACCCTTAGTAAAAGTAACCTTATCTATTTCTTTCAATGCCGACAATGTGAAGATCGGTATGTAGGTAGAACCCTTCAGCACCTGGGCGCGCGCATTCGTCAACATGTGCCGTTAAGTTTTGTTCCGCTTGATGCGCGTGAGTGTCGTCCTCGCCGTGGTCGTCCTCCAAAATGTGCTGTCCAGTCCATCGGTGGATCTTCCTCTTCCTGTGAAGATATCACTGCATGCCCGTCCTCCTCCGCGTGTATAGCGCAGGGTCCAGCTGAGAACAGCGTGAAAGATGGTGAAAGACCGACACGTAAACCACCGAAATTGACAAAGGATCTGTCTGCGTCGGGAAGGGTTACGCGAAGCCAAGTAAAAATACGGACTGGTGAGGACGCACATACAACGACAACGGAAGTGACAACAACAGTCAATATTCGAAAACGTGGTAGACCGCGAAAACGAACCTCAATATCGAACACCGGACAAGTTGGAGTAAGAAGATCAATAGAAATCCGCAATGGAGG
The DNA here is from genome assembly GCF_964019385.1 of Sycon ciliatum. Taxonomy (NCBI): domain Eukaryota; kingdom Metazoa; phylum Porifera; class Calcarea; order Leucosolenida; family Sycettidae; genus Sycon; species Sycon ciliatum. The sequence continues at coordinate 28,215,779 of NC_088655.1, read as the reverse complement.
AGACGTAGCTGAAAGGACACTGGGCATCGCGCACACAACGGCTAGTGTCAGAAAACGTGGGAGGCCGCGGAAAAGCAAAGAGACGGATAGTGGTGATGCAGCGAAGAGGCGAGATGACGGGACATTGGAGGAGACTACACCCAACGGAGCTAAGAATCGCACTTCGTCCATCAAGCAACATCTGTCAGCCCGTACCAATTGTCGTGAGTTGTACAGTGATAATGTGTTCTCAATATTGTCACGTGGTAGATGTGCGTTGCATCTGGCTGTGTTAGAAGCTTTGTATATCCGTAAGTTAGATCCTGAACTTTGCGTACAGAAAGAAAATGTGTTGTCGCTACAATTGTTTGGTGTTACTCCTCGTCGAGGTGTTAACAATGTAACTTAATTTGCTCAATATGTTCTTGTCGCTATTATTATTTCCTTCGAGTTTTGTGTCGTGCTGAACTTGATACTTTTTTCACCTTGTCACGAGTGTTGTTATCTCATATCTTTACGCTATAATTATAAGTTTTAGTCTTTCCAACTTGAGCCATTCCCTGTATAATCCTTGATGAGAAGGGACCGAAAACGTTCGGATACTTTGACAAGTGCCTTATTTTGACTGGATGTGTGTTTGCGTGGATACTTACGACCCAACACGTACCTTCGTTATTAAAGTATTATCCGCCTCCGACTTCTTGTAAAATAATAATAATAATAATAATAAAAAATAAAAAATAAATAATAATAATAATAATTAAATAGGCGTCGAGGCGACAATAGTTTTAGAATTGCGATCAACAGAACGAGCTGAACCGACATTTCACAAAGGCTTTTATTGTTTTCAAAAAACGAGTGGATACGAAGGCAGTGAAGAACGTGGAAGAAAGAAAAAATGTGATATGGAAAAAAATGTGATGAACAAAAAATTTGTACTTCGAACTAGTTTTCGCACAACACTCCTCAGGAAGCTACGTTGTACTAATGAAAAACAATCCAGAAAGATACTAATAAAGAGAAATGGAGTGAGAAGAAACAACACCTATGAAAATGATAATCCTAGCACTAAGGTAATAACAGGAAAAACTGCGAAAGCAATTAACGAACTTGTAAGGACTACTAGTATACTGTGACACAAGATATGACACCATGGCCAACCAGAGCCAAACCGACAGAACAAGCTGCCACTAAAACAATTTCAAACGAATAATGCTGTCCTTCTGGACACACAGATCAGGCTTATGAATACGTTGACAAACAGCTTCTAACACACTCAACTGCAACTTATAACCATGACGAGCACGGCACAAAACAGAAAAAGAAGAATCAGAATACACCTTGCAACAATCAGGACGAGATGCAAGATGCTTATACACTGATGACTTCCTACTAGAAAACACACGCTCGCACCCACTCTTACTCACACAATCATTCTCGCTCTCACACTCACCGGAATCACTGGACTCACTGGCCGAATCCTCCTCAACGACGTCCTGCCTCGGAGCAATCAGGTCCCGTCTCCTCCCATCCCTCGTCTCACGTTCCTGTTGTGTATTACGTTGGCTCGGTACTTCCGTACTGAAATAGGTCATGGTGTAATTAGCAGTTGTTCTTCTGGGTCTCGTTGATATTGAGGTAGGTATTTTTGTCGTCTCTGCCGGTGATGCAGCAAGCGATGCTGATGCAAACGTGTCTGCATGCAACACACGTGGCGTCGCCGAAGCCACATCCACCTCCGCTGGTGGAGGGAGTGACTTGGTCATGGCCACGGGAGCCAATGGTGGACTTGCCGAGTGGGACGCTAGGTCCTGTGTTGGCGGAGGTAGTGGTTGTTTACGGGGTCTTCCCCGCGTGGGACGCTCCAGTTGTGCGCTACGTGGGATAATGTGTAAAGGAGTGTGTTGCTTGATGCGTTCGCTCAGGTGCTGAACAGTCCTACCAACATACCGTTTCGTTTCTGACACGGTGTCTGAACACTGGTGTCTGTCCTTGTGGTGTTCAGAAACGCGTTCAGAAGACCAAGGCCTATCATTCCTTATCAATAGAGAGAGTATTTCTCAAAGATGATATTGCCAGGTCGCGTGACTCTTTGTCCAATGCCCGTGTCCAGTTTAAGTACTTATATGACCGTGCGCGTTCGTTTTTGTCTGCCCATGACTTCCTACGCTTCTCGCTGCTCTTATCTGAAAACGATGATCGACAACGCATTCGACTGATCGCTAAGTATGACAAGACTTTCACCTGGCTACGAAAGAAAAGATATGGCCAGGTTACCTTCAATCCGAACAGCATCATCAACATGTCAGCCTTGGAATTGACTGATGTGCAAAAAGAACTCCTTTCCCGCGGAACAGACTTCGGAATTCCGCCTTCTTGTAATAACAAAGAAATCGTCATGACAGAATTTGAACTGTTTTACAGGAAACTATTATGCTTTTCGCCGATTTCCGAGGCTCAACAGTCGGTGTGCGCAGCTAAACTTAGAGCAGAGGCTGAAGAGCATTCCGAACAATTACCAGACCGAAGTTCTTTCTCATTATCTCGCGAGCATCTCAAAGCCCGTAAAGAATTGCGAGCGAATAAGGACATCATCATAACCAGACCTGACAAAGGTCGTGCTACAGTCATTATGAACAAAGCTGACTATGTTGACAAAATGATTGTCATCCTTGCTGATACATCTAAATTCCAAGCAATTGGCCCAGTTGGACAGTTTGACAGAACCATGAAAGTAGAGGCAGAGCTAATCAATTACCTAAAGAAACTAAAAGCCGACAAGAGCATCTCTACACATGAATTTGACTTGATGAAGCCGGTCGGATCACTACGTCCTCGCCTTTATGGTTTACCAAAAATACATAAGCCTACATGTCCTGTCCGGCCAATCGTCTCCATGACAGCTTCGCCGCAGTATTCAATCTCTAAGTGGTTGTGTAGGTTGTTGAAAGTTGTTGAGGAGCACTACTGCCAGCACACTGTTAAAGATAGTTTCGATTTCGTAGAGAAGCTACGGGTCCGACCTGTTCCAACTCACTCACATATGTGTTCGTTCGATGTAGTGAGTTTGTTCACAAACGTGCCGCTGGAGGAGACAATTGATATTTGCGCGGATGTGTTGTACCGTGTTGACGAAGTTGACACTCCGTGGCTACCTGAATGTGCTTTTCGACGTTTGATGTTGTTAGTCACAACTGGCGTCGAGTTTTCGTTCAATGACGTGATGTATAAGCAGATAGATGGAGTAGCCATGGGCTCTCCGTTGGGTCCCGTGTTAGCTAATGTCTTTGTCGGTTACTGTGAGTGCAAGATTGATGCGTCTCTATGGCCGAGTCTCTATTTCCGTTTCGTTGATGACTCTTTCACATACTTTGATTCCATAGAAGACAGCGAGGTCTTTCTTGGTGCTCTCAACAACCTTCACCCTTCCCTCCGCTTCACATGTGAGCACGAGCAGTCAAGCAAGTTATCCTTCCTCGACGTACTTGTTGAGAAAACCGAATTTGGTAGCGTAACATCGGTGTATCGTAAACCGACATTCACCGGACAATACATTTCCTATGACTCGTACTGTTCATCTAATTATAAAGTCAACTTAGTAAAGAATCTCGTGGATCGCGCCAAACGGATCTGTTCGCCTTGTAAACTCAGTGGTGAGCTCGAATTTCTCCGTTCAGTTTTCACCAAAAACGGATACCCAGGCGACATGTTGGCAGAACTGTTGTCTACAGCCCCCACGCCGAAACATGAATTGATAGGGCCTGCTCGTTGTCCCGTCTTTTTGTGTTTACCATGGAAGGGCAAGAAGTCTGACAATGTGAGTCGTGAAGTTCGTGCGATCATCAAACAAACCTACTATGCGGTACACTTCATACCCGTCTACACAACGATGCGTTCGTTCACGGTGTTGAAGGACGTCCTACCAACCCATCATTTAAGTCATGTAATCTACAACTTTGAATGCCGGAATTGTGCTAGCCGGTATGTTGGTAGGACTGTTCAGCACCTGAGCGAACGCATCAAGCAACACACTCCTTTACACATTATCCCACGTAGCGCACAACTGGAGCGTCCCACGCGGGGAAGACCCCGTAAACAACCACTACCTCCGCCAACACAGGACCTAGCGTCCCACTCGGCAAGTCCACCATTGGCTCCCGTGGCCATGACCAAGTCACTCCCTCCACCAGCGGAGGTGGATGTGGCTTCGGCGACGCCACGTGTGTTGCATGCAGACACGTTTGCATCAGCATCGCTTGCTGCATCACCGGCAGAGACGACAAAAATACCTACCTCAATATCAACGAGACCCAGAAGAACAACTGCTAATTACACCATGACCTATTTCAGTACGGAAGTACCGAGCCAACGTAATACACAACAGGAACGTGAGACGAGGGATGGGAGGAGACGGGACCTGATTGCTCCGAGGCAGGACGTCGTTGAGGAGGATTCGGCCAGTGAGTCCAGTGATTCCGGTGAGTGTGAGAGCGAGAATGATTGTGTGAGTAAGAGTGGGTGCGAGCGTGTGTTTTCTAGTAGGAAGTCATCAGTGTATAAGCATCTTGCATCTCGTCCTGATTGTTGCAAGGTGTATTCTGATTCTTCTTTTTCTGTTTTGTGCCGTGCTCGTCATGGTTATAAGTTGCAGTTGAGTGTGTTAGAAGCTGTTTGTCAACGTATTCATAAGCCTGATCTGTGTGTCCAGAAGGACAGCATTATTCGTTTGAAATTGTTTTAGTGGCAGCTTGTTCTGTCGGTTTGGCTCTGGTTGGCCATGGTGTCATATCTTGTGTCACAGTATACTAGTAGTCCTTACAAGTTCGTTAATTGCTTTCGCAGTTTTTCCTGTTATTACCTTAGTGCTAGGATTATCATTTTCATAGGTGTTGTTTCTTCTCACTCCATTTCTCTTTATTAGTATCTTTCTGGATTGTTTTTCATTAGTACAACGTAGCTTCCTGAGGAGTGTTGTGCGAAAACTAGTTCGAAGTACAAATTTTTTGTTCATCACATTTTTTTCCATATCACATTTTTTCTTTCTTCCACGTTCTTCACTGCCTTCGTATCCACTCGTTTTTTGAAAACAATAAAAGCCTTTGTGAAATGTCGGTTCAGCTCGTTCTGTTGATCGCAATTCTAAAAATAATAATAATAATAATAATAATAATAATAATAATAATAATAATAATGTGGAAGAGAAAAGGACATATGGATACGAGTTAAGAGTAACTCTCCATCACTGTAACATGATACTATACTATATATATATATATCGTACTGGTCTCGTCATCGTCCAGTAACAATCGACATTCTTTGTTCCGTTGGGACTGTAGCTTTTGCTCGTTTTCGTTGCGCTTGCCTTCCCCTCTTTGGTCTTTTCCATAACCTTGAACCTTCCAAGTTGGAAGGCTGTCGGTTAGCGCTACGGAGATGTGTTGAAGCTAGGTGTCAGGACGTCGAATGTCTCAGTACTCTGTCAGTTTTGTGCCTAGTTATTGCACTTTCTGACTGTATATAGTATCATGTTACAGTGATGGAGAGTTACTCTTAACTCGTATCCATATGTCCTTTTCTCTTCCACATTTATTTATGGCTCAACATCCGAGTTTCAAATAATAATAATAATAATAATAATAATTTGAAACTCGGATGTTGAGCCATAAATAAATGTAAAATAGAAAAGGACATATGGATACGAGTTTAGAGTAACTCTCCATCACTGTAACATGATACTATATACAGTCAGAAAGTGCAATAACTAGGCACAAAACTGACAGAGTACTGAGACATTCGACGTCCTGACACCTAACTTTAACACATCTCCGTAGCGCTAACCGACAGCCTTCCAACTTTTGGTCTTTTCCATAACCTTGAACCTTCCAAGTTGGAAGGCTGTCGGTTAGCGCTACGGAGATGTGTTAAAGTTAGGTGTCAGGACGTCGAATGTCTCAGTACTCTGTCAGTTTTGTGCCTAGTTATTGCACTTTCTGACTGTATATAGTATCATGTTACAGTGATGGAGAGTTACTCTAAACTCGTATCCATATGTCCTTTTCTATTTTACATTTATTTATGGCTCAACATCCGAGTTTCAAATTGCACACCTGATGAGCCGTCACGAACCATACGGCGAAACGTACGTCGTGTGAAACAACGTGTTTTGTAGTCAACTAGTCCATCACAATGTCATGCATGAGGAGTACTGTAGGAGTTTGGCTTTCGGCTTGTACAATTCGTTTTCGCAAAGCTTCCCTTTCTTTACTTATCTTTGATATTTATGACCCACCCAAGTTGGGTGGTGTGCTGCTTTGCTGCTTCGAATTGTAGTTAGACCGCTTTGTCAAATATCGTACTGGTCTCGTCATCGTCCAGTAACAATCGACATTCTTTGTTCCGTTGGGACTGTGGCTTTTGCTCGTTTTCGTTGCGCTTGCCTTCCCCTCTTTGGTCTTTTCCATAACCTTGAACCTTCCAAGTTGGAAGGCTGTCGGTTAGCGCTACGGAGATGTGTTAAAGTTAGGTGTCAGGACGTCGAATGTCTCAGTACTCTGTCAGTTTTGTGCCTAGTTATTGCACTTTCTGACTGTATATAGTATCATGTTACAGTGATGGAGAGTTACTCTAAACTCGTATCCATATGTCCTTTTCTATTTTACATTTATTTATGGCTCAACATCCGAGTTTCAAATTGCACACCTGATGAGCCGTCACGAACCATACGGCGAAACGTACGTCGTGTGAAACAACGTGTTTTGTAGTCAACTAGTCCATCACAATGTCATGCATGAGGAGTACTGTAGGAGTTTGGCTTTCGGCTTGTACAATTCGTTTTCGCAAAGCTTCCCTTTCTTTACTTATCTTTGATATTTATGACCCACCCAAGTTGGGTGGTGTGCTGCTTTGCTGCTTCGAATTGTAGTTAGACCGCTTTGTCAAATATCGTACTGGTCTCGTCATCGTCCAGTAACAATCGACATTCTTTGTTCCGTTGGGACTGTGGCTTTTGCTCGTTTTCGTTGCGCTTGCCTTCCCCTCTTTGGTCTTTTCCATAACCTTGAACCTTCCAAGTTGGAAGGCTGTCGGTTAGCGCTACGGAGATGTGTTAAAGTTAGGTGTCAGGACGTCGAATGTCTCAGTACTCTGTCAGTTTTGTGCCTAGTTATTGCACTTTCTGACTGTATATAGTATCATGTTACAGTGATGGAGAGTTACTCTAAACTCGTATCCATATGTCCTTTTCTATTTTACAATAATAATAATAATAATAATAATAATAATAATAATACGAACTTAGAAGTTGCGACTTCGGCGGTAATGTCATGAAGTTGGTTGCTCCAACGAGGAGCACACGCTTCTTGCCGAACTTGACACTTGACTGACTCACGACTGCCATCCGGAGCACACCAGGAGCACGTCGCACCTTCCGCTCGGCAAACCTGAAAGAAAGCACCACTCCCTGCTCAATACACAGTGTTTCGGGGAATTCACCCCTCATCAGTTGAGCTTGAGTAGGCTGAGGAAGATTGTGCCTGAAAAGCACCACTTATATACTGCTCTCCAGGCCAAACCATCACCAGGGATACAAACTTACAGAGACGCTTTGTTTCCAGCGCGACAAACACCTCGTGAAGCCCCAGGTAGCAGCGTGAGTCAGACTAGTTGTTGGAGGTGACAGCGTTGTGAATAGCTATACTGGCTCTCAACGTCTGTTGAGCACAACTCCATGAGCGACTCTGACTCACGCTGCTACCTGGGGCTTCACGAGGTGTTTGTCGCGCTGGAAACAAAGCGTCTCTGTAAGTTTGTATCCCTGGTGATGGTTTGGCCTGGAGAGCAGTATATAAGTGGTGCTTTTCAGGCACAATCTTCCTCAGCCTACTCAAGCTCAACTGATGAGGGGTGAATTCCCCGAAACACTGTGTATTGAGCAGGGAGTGGTGCTTTCTTTCAGGTTTGCCGAGCGGAAGGTGCGACGTGCTCCTGGTGTGCTCCGGATGGCAGTCGTGAGTCAGTCAAGTGTCAAGTTCGGCAAGAAGCGTGTGCTCCTCGTTGGAGCAACCAACTTCATAATAATAATAATAATAATAATAATATTAACTGGTTTGAGGGAAAGAGACAAACGGGAAATTTCTGAAGAAAAAATTGACTGTCACCACCAGGACTCGAACCAGGGACCCTCGCTTGTAGCCAGCGATGCTCTAACCACTGAGCTATGGTGTAGTCGTCATCCCAGCAGAGACCGTTCAACATTTTCTTCAGACTTCGTAACTCACACTTCCTGTGAATCCACACAGGCGGGTGGGACGCAGCCCTCACTGTAACCCACACACTTCACGTACAAACTAGCACGCGGGGAGCCCCAAGTCATAAAATATTAACTGGTTTGAGGGAAAGAGACAAACGGGAAATTTCTGAAGAAAAAATTGACTGTCACCACCAGGACTCGAACCAGGGACCCTCGCTTGTAGCCAGCGATGCTCTAACCACTGAGCTATGGTGTAGTCGTCATCCCAGCAGAGACCGTTCAACATTTTCTTCAGACTTGTTATTCTTCAGAATAATAATAATAATAATAATAATAATAATAATAATAATAATTTGAACAAACGGCGAGGAGACAACAATTTGATAACCGCAATCAGTAATACAAGCTGGATCGACATTTGTGTACACTGTATTCATGTATTGTAAAACTGTGGAGACAATGTGCAATAAAACGATGAAAAATGTGAAGAAATTGTGTAGAGAAAGAAAGGGATTCAAACAAGTTTTCGTACAACACTCATCAGGAATCATCGTTGTACTAAAGGACACTGAAACACTGAAGAAACTGAAAGCCGACGGAGAAATATTCTCCAATGATTTCGATCGCATAAAACCGACAGGCACGCTCCGGCCTAGGCTATATGGCTTACCAAAAATACACAAGCCCACATGTCCAGTACGTCCCATCCTTTCTATGACGGCCTCGCCGCAGTATTCTATTTCCAAGTGGCTGTGTATTTACTTACAACCAGTGCAGGACCACTATTGCAAGCGCACTGTAAAAGACAGTTTTGATTTCGTCGAAAAGCTCCGCAACAAGCCTGTACCACCCAACGCACACATGTGTTCGTTTGACGTCGTCAGTTTATTTACTAATGTGCCGATTGAAGAAACTGTTGACATCTGCATGGATGTTTTGTACCGTAATGATGACATTGACACTCCTTGGATATCTGAAAGTGCGTTTAGACGATTGTTGTTGCTGGTCACAACTGGAGTTGAGTTTTCGTTCAACAATGTCATGTACAAACAAGTCGATGGTGTCGCGATGGGTTCGCCCCTTGGTCCAGTATTGGCAAACGTGTTTGTCGGTTACTGTGAGTCGAAGATTGATGATTCATTGTGGCCTGACCTTTATGTACGTTTCGTGGACGACTCATTCACATATTTTAATAATGAGGAGCGTAGTAACGAGTTTCTGGACGTGTTAAATGGTATTCACCCTGCCCTTCGTTTCACATGTGAGCATGAACAGTCCAACAAGTTGTCATTTCTCGATGTGCTGGTGGAAAAACCGAGTAGTGGCGTTCTGACAACCGTTTATCGTAAGCCGACGTTTACTGGTCAGTACATTGTATATGACTCTTATTGTTCGTCTCAATATAAAGTAAACTTAGTGCGTAACCTTGTAGACCGTGCGAAGCGTATTTGTTCGTCCTGTAAGCTGCAGGAAGAGCTTGACTTTCTCCGGTCAGTTTTCGTTAAGAACGGTTACCCTGAGTTTTTGTTGCAGAAGTTGTTGAAAGTCGAACAAACTACTAAGGCTCCTTTGTTTGGTCCTGCTCGTTGTCCCGTCTATTTATGTTTGCCTTGGAAAGGACAGGAGTCGACTAAAGTTTGTAGTGCAGTCAAGTCCGTTGTTCGTCGAACATACTATGCAGTACACTTTGTGCCAGTTTTTACGACGATGCGTGCGTTTACGGTGCGGAAGGATGTCCTACCAGCCCTTCACCTTAGTCATCTTATTTACAACTTTGAATGCCGACAATGCGCTAGTCGGTATGTTGGTAGGACTGTTCAGCACTTGAACGCACGCATCAAACAACACACACCACGTCACATACTTCCACCTTGCGCACAACAACAAAGACCGAAGCGAGGGCGACCTAGAAAACAACCATTAACCACACAGCCGTTGCCTACACAACCCGCGGATCCTGGCTCTCAGACTGTGCTTGCTCCGCCGTCGTTGGTGGCGGTGGTGGAGGAGAATGGGCGTGGTGGCTCGTCGGGTCGGCTTGTGTCGCCGCCTTTGCTCCGGCCGTCGGTGGTTCCCTCGTCAGTGCCCCCGGCGGCTTTGGCTGAGGCGGTGCCGCTTGCGGTCCCGGTCCCACTGCCTCCTCCTGATCCTCCGCCATCGGTTCTTGCGGCGGTGGAGCTTGCCAGTGGCAGACCGCGAGCAACACTGACAGCTGCATTAACACTACAAATGCCGACTCAAAAAGACCCACCTTGCATATCAGTAACTCCCACACCAACACCAACAACGCAATCTACAGCAACCACAACTAATCCACCATCCAAGCCCATAATTGAAAGACCAAGACGATCAACAGCCAACTACAACAAAAGCTACGCACTCAGCGGACGAGGGCGAAAGGAGGGACGTGATAGCAGGGGGACGGCCGAGTTGGGTTCAATGGACCCGGTCAGGCGGGATGGACGAGACAGAGAGAGTGCAGAGGAAGCGGAGGATGGAACGGACGGCGGAGGGAGCAGTGGGTCGGAGAGCAGTGATGGGAGTGATGGTGAGAGTGCCGGTGAGAGTGTTAGTGTTGTGCGTAGGTTTCGTGGTAGCAAGTCTTCAGTGTACAATCATCTGCTGGCTAGTCCTGATTGTTGCGGTGCGTATTCTGACTCTTCGTTCACTGTATTGTGCCGTGGTCGTCATGGTTATGGACTACAGTTAAAAGTGTTGGAAGCTGTCTATCAGCGTCTGTACAAGCCTAATTTGTGTGTACAGAAAGATAGTATAATTGGGTTGAAATTGTTCAAGTAACGTGTCGTGTTTAGTGCGGCCAAGCTTGGCCGTTAATGTTCTAGGTGTAACGTACTGCTGTTATGTGTTATCACGTTGTCTTTCCTTCCTTTCTCCTTTGTTCATTTCTCGCTTTGATTGTTAAAATTCACACTTGTAAATTTCACTGTTGTTGCTCTTAGTGTTATTTCTCTAACTTAGATTTTCTATAATAGTTCAATTTTTGTTTCAGTGTCCTTTAGTACAACGATGATTCCTGATGAGTGTTGTACGAAAACTTGTTTGAATCCCTTTCTTTCTCTACACAATTTCTTCACATTTTTCATCGTTTTATTGCACATTGTCTCCACAGTTTTACAATACATGAATACAGTGTACACAAATGTCGATCCAGCTTGTATTACTGATTGCGGTAATAATAATAATAATAATAATAATAATAATAATAATAATAATTGTAGAAGAGAAAAGGACATATGGATACGAGTTAAGAGTAACTCTCCATCACTGTAACATGATACTTTATACAGTCAGAAAGTGCAATAACTAGGCACAAAACTGACAGAGTACTAAAACATTCGACGTCCTGACACCTAGCTTCAACACATCTCCGTAGCGCTAACCGACAGCCTTCCAACTTGGAAGGTTCAAGGTTATGGAAAGACCAAAGAGGGGAAGGCAAGCGCAACGAAAACGAGCAAAAGCTACAGTCCCAACGGAACAAAGAATGTCGATTGTTACTGGACGATGACGAGACTCGTATCCATATGTCCTTTTCTCTTCTACATTTATTTATGGCTCAACATCCGAGTTTAATAATAATAATAATAATAATAATAATAATAATAATAATAATAATAATAATAATAATAATAATAATAATAATAATAATAATAATAATAATAATAATAATAATAATAATAATAATAATAATAATAATAATAATAATAATAATTGTAAAATAGAAAAGGACATATGGATACGAGTTTAGAGTAACTCTCCATCACTGTAACATGATACTATATACAGTCAGAAAGTGCAATAACTCGGCACAAAACTGACAGAGTACTGAGACATTCGACGTCCTGACACCTAACTTTAACACATCTCCGTAGCGCTAACCGACAGCCTTCCAACTTGGAAGGTTCAAGGTTATGGAAAAGACCAAAGAGGGGAAGGCAAGCGCAACGAAAACGAGCAAAAGCTACAGTCCCAACGGAACAAAGAATGTCGATTGTTACTGGACGATGACGAGACCAGTACGATATTTGACAAAGCGGTCTAACTACAATTCGAAGCAGCAAAGCAGCACACCACCCAACTTGGGTGGGTCATAAATATCAAAGATAAGTAAAGAAAGGGAAGCTTTGCGAAAACGAATTGTACAAGCCGAAAGCCAAACTCCTACAGTACTCCTCATGCATGACATTGTGATGGACTAGTTGACTACAAAACAAGTTGTTTCACACGACGTACGTTTCGCCGTATGGTTCGTGACGGCTCATCAGGTGTGCAATTTGAAACTCGGATGTTGAGCCATAAATAAATGTAAAATAGAAAAGGACATATGGATACGAGTTTAGAGTAACTCTCCATCACTGTAACATGATACTATATACAGTCAGAAAGTGCAATAACTCGGCACAAAACTGACAGAGTACTGAGACATTCGACGTCCTGACACCTAACTTTAACACATCTCCGTAGCGCTAACCGACAGCCTTCCAACTTGGAAGGTTCAAGGTTATGGAAAAGACCAAAGAGGGGAAGGCAAGCGCAACGAAAACGAGCAAAAGCTACAGTCCCAACGGAACAAAGAATGTCGATTGTTACTGGACGATGACGAGACCAGTACGATATTTGACAAAGCGGTCTAACTACAATTCGAAGCAGCAAAGCAGCACACCACCCAACTTGGGTGGGTCATAAATATCAAAGATAAGTAAAGAAAGGGAAGCTTTGCGAAAACGAATTGTACAAGCCGAAAGCCAAACTCCTACAGTACTCCTCATGCATGACATTGTGATGGACTAGTTGACTACAAAACAAGTTGTTTCACACGACGTACGTTTCGCCGTATGGTTCGTGACGTAGTTAGACCGCTTTGTCAAATATCGTACTGGTCTCGTCATCGTCCAGTAACAATCGACATTCTTTGTTCCGTTGGGACTGTAGCTTTTGCTCGTTTTCGTTGCGCTTGCCTTCCCCTCTTTGGTCTTTTCCATAACCTTGAACCTTCCAAGTTGGAAGGCTGTCGGTTAGCGCTACGGAGATGTGTTAAAGTTAGGTGTCAGGACGTCGAATGTCTCAGTACTCTGTCAGTTTTGTGCCGAGTTATTGCACTTTCTGACTGTATATAGTATCATGTTACAGTGATGGAGAGTTACTCTAAACTCGTATCCATATGTCCTTTTCTATTTTACATTTATTTATGGCTCAACATCCGAGTTTCAAATTGCACACCTGATGAGCCGTCACGAACCATACGGCGAAACGTACGTCGTGTGAAACAACTTGTTTTGTAGTCAACTAGTCCATCACAATGTCATGCATGAGGAGTACTGTAGGAGTTTGGCTTTCGGCTTGTACAATTCGTTTTCGCAAAGCTTCCCTTTCTTTACTTATCTTTGATATTTATGACCCACCCAAGTTGGGTGGTGTGCTGCTTTGCTGCTTCGAATTGTAGTTAGACCGCTTTGTCAAATATCGTACTGGTCTCGTCATCGTCCAGTAACAATCGACATTCTTTGTTCCGTTGGTACTGTAGCTTTTGCTCGTTTTCGTTGCGCTTGCCTTCCCCTCTTTGGTCTTTTCCATAACCTTGAACCTTCCAAGTTGGAAGGCTGTCGGTTAGCGCTACGGAGATGTGTTAAAGTTAGGTGTCAGGACGTCGAATGTCTCAGTACTCTGTCAGTTTTGTGCCGAGTTATTGCACTTTCTGACTGTATATAGTATCATGTTACAGTGATGGAGAGTTACTCTAAACTCGTATCCATATGTCCTTTTCTATTTTACATTTATTTATGGCTCAACATCCGAGTTTCAAATTGCACACCTGATGAGCCGTCACGAACCATACGGCGAAACGTACGTCGTGTGAAACAACTTGTTTTGTAGTCAACTAGTCCATCACAATGTCATGCATGAGGAGTACTGTAGGAGTTTGGCTTTCGGCTTGTACAATTCGTTTTCGCAAAGCTTCCCTTTCTTTACTTATCTTTGATATTTATGACCCACCCAAGTTGGGTGGTGTGCTGCTTTGCTGCTTCGAATTGTAGTTAGACCGCTTTGTCAAATATCGTACTGGTCTCGTCATCGTCCAGTAACAATCGACATTCTTTGTTCCGTTGGGACTGTAGCTTTTGCTCGTTTTCGTTGCGCTTGCCTTCCCCTCTTTGGTCTTTTCCATAACCTTGAACCTTCCAAGTTGGAAGGCTGTCGGTTAGCGCTACGGAGATGTGTTAAAGTTAGGTGTCAGGACGTCGAATGTCTCAGTACTCTGTCAGTTTTGTGCCGAGTTATTGCACTTTCTGACTGTATATAGTATCATGTTACAGTGATGGAGAGTTACTCTAAACTCGTATCCATATGTCCTTTTCTATTTTACATTTATTTATGGCTCAACATCCGAGTTTCAAATTGCACACCTGATGAGCCGTCACGAACCATACGGCGAAACGTACGTCGTGTGAAACAACTTGTTTTGTAGTCAACTAGTCCATCACAATGTCATGCATGAGGAGTACTGTAGGAGTTTGGCTTTCGGCTTGTACAATTCGTTTTCGCAAAGCTTCCCTTTCTTTACTTATCTTTGATATTTATGACCCACCCAAGTTGGGTGGTGTGCTGCTTTGCTGCTTCGAATTGTAGTTAGACCGCTTTGTCAAATATCGTACTGGTCTCGTCATCGTCCAGTAACAATCGACATTCTTTGTTCCGTTGGGACTGTAGCTTTTGCTCGTTTTCGTTGCGCTTGCCTTCCCCTCTTTGGTCTTTTCCATAACCTTGAACCTTCCAAGTTGGAAGGCTGTCGGTTAGCGCTACGGAGATGTGTTAAAGTTAGGTGTCAGGACGTCGAATGTCTCAGTACTCTGTCAGTTTTGTGCCGAGTTATTGCACTTTCTGACTGTATATAGTATCATGTTACAGTGATGGAGAGTTACTCTAAACTCGTATCCATATGTCCTTTTCTATTTTACATTTATTTATGGCTCAACATCCGAGTTTCAAATTGCACACCTGATGAGCCGTCACGAACCATACGGCGAAACGTACGTCGTGTGAAACAACTTGTTTTGTAGTCAACTAGTCCATCACAATGTCATGCATGAGGAGTACTGTAGGAGTTTGGCTTTCGGCTTGTACAATTCGTTTTCGCAAAGCTTCCCTTTCTTTACTTATCTTTGATATTTATGACCCACCCAAGTTGGGTGGTGTGCTGCTTTGCTGCTTCGAATTGTAGTTAGACCGCTTTGTCAAATATCGTACTGGTCTCGTCATCGTCCAGTAACAATCGACATTCTTTGTTCCGTTGGGACTGTAGCTTTTGCTCGTTTTCGTTGCGCTTGCCTTCCCCTCTTTGGTCTTTTCCATAACCTTGAACCTTCCAAGTTGGAAGGCTGTCGGTTAGCGCTACGGAGATGTGTTAAAGTTAGGTGTCAGGACGTCGAATGTCTCAGTACTCTGTCAGTTTTGTGCCGAGTTATTGCACTTTCTGACTGTATATAGTATCATGTTACAGTGATGGAGAGTTACTCTAAACTCGTATCCATATGTCCTTTTCTATTTTACATTTATTTATGGCTCAACATCCGAGTTTCAAATTGCACACCTGATGAGCCGTCACGAACCATACGGCGAAACGTACGTCGTGTGAAACAACTTGTTTTGTAGTCAACTAGTCCATCACAATGTCATGCATGAGGAGTACTGTAGGAGTTTGGCTTTCGGCTTGTACAATTCGTTTTCGCAAAGCTTCCCTTTCTTTACTTATCTTTGATATTTATGACCCACCCAAGTTGGGTGGTGTGCTGCTTTGCTGCTTCGAATTGTAGTTAGACCGCTTTGTCAAATATCGTACTGGTCTCGTCATCGTCCAGTAACAATCGACATTCTTTGTTCCGTTGGGACTGTAGCTTTTGCTCGTTTTCGTTGCGCTTGCCTTCCCCTCTTTGGTCTTTTCCATAACCTTGAACCTTCCAAGTTGGAAGGCTGTCGGTTAGCGCTACGGAGATGTGTTAAAGTTAGGTGTCAGGACGTCGAATGTCTCAGTACTCTGTCAGTTTTGTGCCGAGTTATTGCACTTTCTGACTGTATATAGTATCATGTTACAGTGATGGAGAGTTACTCTAAACTCGTATCCATATGTCCTTTTCTATTTTACATTTATTTATGGCTCAACATCCGAGTTTCAAATTGCACACCTGATGAGCCGTCACGAACCATACGGCGAAACGTACGTCGTGTGAAACAACTTGTTTTGTAGTCAACTAGTCCATCACAATGTCATGCATGAGGAGTACTGTAGGAGTTTGGCTTTCGGCTTGTACAATTCGTTTTCGCAAAGCTTCCCTTTCTTTACTTATCTTTGATATTTATGACCCACCCAAGTTGGGTGGTGTGCTGCTTTGCTGCTTCGAATTGTAGTTAGACCGCTTTGTCAAATATCGTACTGGTCTCGTCATCGTCCAGTAACAATCGACATTCTTTGTTCCGTTGGGACTGTAGCTTTTGCTCGTTTTCGTTGCGCTTGCCTTCCCCTCTTTGGTCTTTTCCATAACCTTGAACCTTCCAAGTTGGAAGGCTGTCGGTTAGCGCTACGGAGATGTGTTAAAGTTAGGTGTCAGGACGTCGAATGTCTCAGTACTCTGTCAGTTTTGTGCCGAGTTATTGCACTTTCTGACTGTATATAGTATCATGTTACAGTGATGGAGAGTTACTCTAAACTCGTATCCATATGTCCTTTTCTATTTTACATTTATTTATGGCTCAACATCCGAGTTTCAAATAATAATAATAATAATAATAATAATAATAATAATAATAATAATAATAATAATAATAATAATAATAATAATAATAATAATAATAATAATAATAATAATAATAATAATAATAATAATAATAATAATAATAATAATAATAATAATAATAAGAGATATTTAATCGAGGAACAGGTGTGTCAACGAAAACGAGTTGCAGGATGTGTGGCAGGGACAAGGAAACAGTTTTCCACCTTATTGGAGCGTGTACAGCTTGTGCGGGGAGTCACTATATCAATCGCCACAACAGGTTAGCAAAATATCTCCACTGGACATTGTGCAGGAAGTATGGTGCATCGGACATTTCGAATAAGTACACAAGTCACCAACTCACCAACGTCGTGTACAGTGCTGAAACGGATGTGTCAATCTACTGGGAAGTGCCAATTCCAACAGCAGCGCCCGTTGGAGCAAACAGACCCGACATTATTATCAAGGGCAAAGATGAAGCGTTCCTTGTGGACGTAAGTGTCCCTCTGGATAGGAACATCCGCCGAAAATCTGTGGAAAAGATACAGAAATATCAAGGCCTGAAGCGTGAGGTGGAGCAGATGTGGCAGGTGCGGGCCAAGATCGTGCCAGTAATTGTGGGGGCATTAGGTGGATTAACCCCCTCGACTGCTGACTTTGTGAGGGAACTGGATGCCGGAGCCAGTGTATCGATCTTGCAAAAGGAGGCGCTCCTTGGCACAGTTGACATCATCAGGTCAATAACTCAGATGAAATAATAATTACACTCTAATAAGTTACATTGGTTTGCGAATGCCCATGGTTCGAACTATTAGTTGAAGCACCTATTTGCAGAAAATAATAATATTATGATCGTAATATTAATCACTTGCCAATAACAAAGACAACAATAATACCATCAGCCCCCATTCACCGGTTTTGACGGTGCTTCACTGATGTTGAATGAGAAGAATTATATTGCTGCCTTCAGTGCTATTGTGTCGCTGAAGGGCTCGATTTCAGATTTGATGACGGTTACTTTTCAACGGATTTTGTTTTCTGATTTAGCTCTCTTGCTATTACTGTACCTCCTTGTGTTAAGTCTCATTCTCGCAGATTAGTTGTATAATAGATTGTACATGCATCATTGTAGATTTGCTGTTCACAGTATTTCTCTCTTTTTTCTTTCTTTTTTCTCAGTCTTCCTTATTACATTTTCTTCACATACAACAGCAGTACTCCCCATGGTCTTAAATGACCCGGGATGCTGCATAATACAAACACAAAACGAATAAAGCCACCCCCATAATAATAATAATAAGAAATGGTTTGCTCCCCACACCGGAGCTCGCGCTATTCCGCCGACTTTACTTGACACTTGACTGACTCACGACTGCCATCCAGAGCACACGAGAAGTCCATCGAACCTTCGACTCGGCAAACCTGCAAGAAAGCACCACTCCCTGCTCAATACACAGTGTTTCGGGGAATTCACCCCTCATCAGTTGAGCTTGAGTAGGCTGAGGAAGATTGTGCCTGAAGAGCACCACTTATATAGTGCTCTCCAGGCACAAACATCACCAGGGATACAAACTTACAGAGACGCTCCGTTTCAAGCGCGACAAACACCTCGTGAACACCAGATAGCAGCGTGAGCAAACCATTTCTTACAAATCATCGCCGAAGTCGCAACCACTACTTCGTAATAATAATAATAATAATAATAATAATAATAAATAAATAGGCGTCGAGGCGACAATAGTTTTAGAATTGCGATCAACAGAACGAGCTGAACCGACATTTTCACAAAGGCTTTTATTGTATTCAAATAACGAGTGTATACGAAGGCAGTGAAGAACATGGAAGAAAGAAAAAATGTGATGTGGAAGAAATGATGAACAAAAAATTTGTACTTCGAACTAGTTTTCGCACAACACTCCTCAGGAAGCTACGTTGTACTAATGAAAAACAATCCAAAAAGATACTAATAAAGAGAAATGGAGTGAGAAGAAACAACATCTATGAAAATGATAATCCTAGCACTAAGGTAATAACAGGAAAAACTGCGAAAGCACTTAACGAACTTGTAAGGAGGACTACTAGTATACTGTGACACAAGATATGACACCATGGCCAACCAGAGCCACACAGACAGAACAAGTTGCTACTAAAGACATGTTGGCAAAACTATTGTCTACAGCCCCCACGCCGAAACATGAATTGATAGGGCCTGCTCGTTGTCCTGTCTTTTTGTGCTTACCATGGAAGGGCAAGCAGTCTGACAATGTGAGTCGTGAAGTTCGTGCGATCATCAAACAAACCTACTATGCGGTACACTTCATACCCGTCTACACAACGATGCGTTCGTTCACGGTGTTGAAGGACGTCCTACCAACCCATCATTTAAGTCATGTAATCTACAACTTTGAATGCCGGAATTGTGCTAGCCGGTATGTTGGTAGGACTGTTCAGCACCTGAGTGAGCGCATCAAGCAACACACTCCTTTACACATTATCCCACGTAGCGCACAACTGGAGCGTCCCACGCGGGGAAGACCCCGTAAACAACCACTACCTCCGCCAACACAGGACCTAGCGTCTCACTCGACAAGTCCACCATTGGCTCCCGTGGCCATGACCAAGTCACTCCCTCCACCAGCGGAGGTGGATGTGGCTTTGGCGACGCCACGTGTGTTGCATGCAGACACGTTTGCATCAGCATCGCTTGCTGCATCACCGGCAGAGACGACAACAATACCTACCTTAATATCAACGAGACCCAGAAGAACAACTGCTAATTACACCATGACCTATTTCAGTACGGAAGTACCGAGCCAACGGAATACACAACAGGAACGTGAGACGAGGGATGGGAGGAGACGGGACCTGATTGCTCCGAGGCAGGAAGTCGTTGAGGAGGATTCGGCCAGTGAGTCCAGTGATTCCGGTGAGTGTGAGAGCGAGAATGATCGTGTGAGTAAGAGTGGGTGCGAGCGTGTGTTTTCTGGTAGGAAGTCATCAGTGTATAAGCATCTTGCATCTCGTCCTGATTGCTGTAAGGTTTATTCTGATTCTTCTTTTTCTGTTTTGTGCCATGCTCGTCATGGTTATAAGTTGCAGTTGAGTGTGTTAGAAGCCGTTTGTCAACGTATTCATAAGCCTAATCTGTGTGTCCAGAAGGACAGCATTATTCGTTTGAAATTGTTTTAGTAGCAACTTGTTCTGTCTGTGTGGCTCTGGTTGGCCATGGTGTCATATCTTGTGTCACAGTATACTAGTAGTCCTCCTTACAAGTTCGTTAAGTGCTTTCGCAGTTTTTCCTGTTATTACCTTAGTGCTAGGATTATCATTTTCATAGGTGTTGTTTCTTCTCACTCCATTTCTCTTTATTAGTATCTTTTTGGATTGTTTTTCATTAGTACAACGTAGCTTCCTGAGGAGTGTTGTGCGAAAACTAGTTCGAAGTACAAATTTTTTGTTCATCATTTCTTCCACATCACATTTTTTCTTTCTTCCATGTTCTTCACTGCCTTCGTATACACTCGTTATTTGAATACAATAAAAGCCTTTGTGAAAATGTCGGTTCAGCTCGTTCTGTTGATCGCAATTCTAAAAATAATAATAATAATAATAATAAGCAAGAACCAAAACAAGACTTCCCTGTGTTGATATGTTGACAGCTCCATGGTGCAAGATCGACCTACACATTCCCCCCGGACCCTCCAGCCTGCCTCAGGCTATGCACCCTGTGCGTCTTACAGAACTAGCCTCTAGATTCTGCAGCCAATCAACAACACATAGCAGAACACAGAACCTTCTGCAGATACCTAGACATCATGTCCCACAGCGCCGACACTCCATGATACTACTGGACCTGGTTGCCATAACTTCACACCTTGGAACATGCAAAAACACAGCTAACAATAATACAAGGCAAGTACCAAACCAGACTTCCCTCTGTTGGTATGTTGGCAGCTCCTTGGCGCTGGATCCACCAGCACAGTTCCCAGAACCGTCCAGCCTGCCTCAGGCTATGCACCATGTGCGTCTTGCAGAACTAGCCTCTAGAATCTGCAGCCAATCAACAACCAACACACAGCAAAACACAGAACCATCTGCAGACACCTTGTCTTTAAGTTCAATATCATTCCCGACATTCTGTCTCACAGCACCGACAGCCCATGATACTACAGAACCTGATTGCCATGACTTCACACCTTGGCACCTTCCCATCAAACCAATTCCATTGGCAAGAGCCACTGTCAAACAGACTTGATATTCTAGGCAGGAAAATAAAACTCCTCACCAACGTGGAGCTTTCAGTACCTTTGAATAAGTATGGCCACCACCATGCAGATGTCCATTTTGGGACAACCAATGTCCCATGACTGACAATCACTGAAATTCTGCTAATAACGTCTCCGATAAGGTAAATGGGGGGGGGGCACAACCATAAGTTCTCCCCTTCCCAGCACATCGTGAAAGCATCCACGGCCAAACATCCTGGATTCCACCAACGTGAGCAGAAACGAGGCAACTGTGCCGACTCTGCACTGGCAAAGCAGTCAACAGTGTGCGGGCCCCACAAACCGTCTACCTCATTGAATACCTAAGACGACAATTTCCAGTCATCAGTATCCACTACCTTGGATAAAAAATCTGCCAGAACGTTCTCCTCCCTTGGAACCCATTCTGGCACAAGTCGAATGCAATTTTGCCTGCAAAACCTGAAAATCCGACATGCAATCTCTTGTAGTTCTGGAACTTTGCTGCCCACCTGCAGAATACGAGCTGCCGCCTGATTATCCGTCCGGTGCCTACATTCCTTGCCTGCCAATTCTTGGACCACCGATTGCAGCACCAACTCGGTAGCCCTCAATTCCCTCCACGTAGAACTCTTCTGAGCCTCTAACACCTCTTCCGGCCAATTACCTCTTGCAATCGTCTCCTCGCAGGACACCGCAAAACCTCCCCAGGCTACATCGCTAGCATCTGACCACGTGTCTACAACTGCTGTTATCTTGGGATCACCTACAACCAATCTTCCATGAAACTCATCGAAACAATACCACTAGAAGCTCAATTCTGCATAAGCCTCATCAGACCACTCCTGTCTATGAAACCAGCTTTTCCTCCTGAGAATCATGTCAATCAAATGCCCTGGTTCTCAACCTTGCAACTGGCCCAATGGCGAAAGACATTGAAATGATGAACCCAGCCAGCCTAGCACACTCTTTGGCATTCGGTCTCCTCTTGCTATGCAAAACCCTCAAATGCTCCAAAAACCTCAGAACTCTTGCCTCCGCCACATTTACTCTCCCGTGAACCAGGTCCAACACAAAACCCAGAATGGTAGGCTTCTGAGAAGGCACAAGACACGATTTCTCCACATTGATCTTCCAAGCCGCTCTTTCCAATGTTTCCGTGAGCACACCTGCTACCCTCACTGTCTCTTCCACAGTGCCTGCTCCTGCAGAGCCATCGTCAAAGAACATCATGCACTTAATGCCCTGAGCCCTCCAGTAACGAACCATCACACGGACCAGTTTGTTAAAAAGATACGGAGCAGTGGAGAGCCCAAACGGCAATGACTTGAAACAATAAAATTCACCTCCCCATGAGAAACGACTCTTCAAATCGAATGTTACAACAAAGTCGTCTTTCTGAAAAAGCTTCACTGCCATCCTGATATCCAATTTAAATTAAACCTGAATTTTGCCAAACATTCATTCACTTGCCTCAAGTCTAAAATCAGTCTCAGCTTCCTAGCACCTTCCACCACTCCAAGCGGGCTAACACAATTTAACTCAGATTTGTTTACTTTCATCGCACTCTCGCAGTCTACCAGCCCCTTCACTGCCTCATCAACAAATCGTCCATGCTTCCAACAGCTTTTCTGATTCCTTAAAAAACCAGACGGAGGGTCTGTCACAAACGGCAACGCATAACCGAAATACTAATAATCCAACATGAAGCCCCATCTCCCTCCAAAACGGTATGCACCGCTTCAATCTCCCATGCATCACAGTTTCACCCTCTGCCCAGGTTTCCCCTTCCCCTTCCGCACCATATCCGCTTTCAACCACACAATCTGAATAAGTTTGAACACTCTTTTCATCATCCTCATCCTCATCATCATCATCATCATCATCATCATCATCAACATGCACATCAAACTTATCTTGTTCATCGTGGCTGCTGTTGCTGCTGCACCGGGAATGACCTGGCAGGTGCTGGGCCTGGGGCAGGCTGCGTGCAGTCCCTCTGCACATGCCCCTTCCCTCCGCCCCGCCAACAGGCCAGCTTCTTGAACGGGGCGCCGAATCCGGGTGGCTTCGGTGCGGTCGGCATGGTCTGGGTGGCCTCCTGGAAAGGGCTTGCCACTGCTCCTCTTCCCCTCCTTGGCCTCCGCCCTGGCCCTCCTCATCCTCCGCTCATCGTCCGTATCGGACCCGCACTCCATTTTTCCGTCATAGATGTTTGTGGCCGACCACCCTTCGGCGTCCGCAAACAGCAATAGCTTGACGCGCCGCTGGAGGACCCTCTCACCTTCCTCGATGTTTCTGGCGATGTCTTTCTCGCCTCGACGCTCTGCCTTCTGCCTTGCCTTGGCTAGAGGCTCCAACGACTTACTGATCACGCAGAACTGCTCCTCGTGAGCCTTGGCCTTCCAGCTTCTCTTTCTTGCCGCCGCCATTCTCTCGTCCTGTCTCTCCCTCTTCACCTGCTTACTTTCCTTGCTCCTCTTGCTCTTCTTGCTGTTTCTCCTCTTGCTACTTCTACTCCTGCCACTTCTCCTGCTCCTGCTCCTCTCTGACTCACTCTCACTCTACTGTCACTCCTATCCTCTCTTTTCCTCTTACGACTAGACTTCTCCAACTTCTTCTCCAACGCCTCCAATCTCGCAGCCATCTCTGTCATTCTCCTACTCTCCTCAACATACCCTTCACTCTCACTACCACTACCACTCGGCGACACACTCCTTGACCTCGACATTCTTTTCACAAACCAAAACTTTCAAATTAAATAATTCCCAACTCTCGCTCAACTCTCCGCACAAAGACAAAAGAGGCCGACCCTGCACTCGTCACCTCCTTTTATCCCACACCGTGCTCCCTCGTACCCGTTCCCGGGTGGACAGAGAACACTTCTTCTCTGCTAATTCTTATACTGTGACGACAACCGCAGAGAAGTGACATGCTTTGTGGCCGGAGGAAGCGACACGTTTTCGACTTTGTTGATGAAGACGGCCCCGGCTTCATTCGCAGCAAACTTTTTCAGTTCTGCGAAGATCCAGGCTCGTTCACTCGTATCCTTTTTCATTGTTGTCTGATATCGCGTTTTTGCTTCGTACCACAGCTCGAGCAATCGGTGATCCAGTTCCACGCTCCAACTATCCATGGCTGACAACGAAAACCTTCAAACACTTCACACAACTACGGTACAATACAAGAGAAGAAGAAACTGCCTGACTACAACAAACGTCAACTCAAGTTCTTCAACTCCGCTTGCACTCTTGCATTTCAGCCAGAATTATTCAGCCACTTTCCGCTTTTCAGGGCTTCCAAAAGGGCTGAAAGCTGAAAGTGGTTTGTGCCCCGAGTTTCAGCCGTTTCCGTGGAAACCTCAGCCGAAGCAAGCGCTTTTTTTGGCTGAACGGCTGAATCGGGCTTGGTGTGACAGCGGCCTTAGGACAAGAACCATACACACAAACCAGGATCGTCACACCCAGTAGAACCACCATGACCATGGGTGTACCTCTTTGCATACAGGACGGTCCTCAAAATTCATCTAAAACCAATAAAGGAGCGCTAAAATTTGGCTCCGGTGGCCGCAAAAATTCGAGTTTTTTAAAACTTTCCAGGGGGCACCTCGCGCCCAGTTGTACCACTCCTCACTGCCCTGTGTCAGCCCTGCAAACATTGCAAATACTGATGACAGTGACATGAAAACGTTCATTTTGGAATACTAGTATAATGGCTATAGCTATGGGTATGAATGTATGCTACAAGTGGGGATCACGGTACCGCAATGTCAAAACAGTGACAGCTTTCAAATATACTTCTTTTGCACGCACGATTCTTTATTGATTGTCTCACCATGTAATTGGCGCCATTAGTGCTATCTTAGGTGCTTTTTTTGTCACTGCTCTGACCGCCAAAGTGCCGGGCATAAGG
>NC_088655.1:28168107-28185607 GCF_964019385.1 Sycon ciliatum | reverse complement strand
GCTGTCAGACATCTGCCATCGGGCTGAAGGAGAAAAGCGAAAATTTTGCCTTGGCGGAGGAAGTACGACTATGCATTGCAGCTAGAGTACATGCCGTTTTTTTCTCTAGTAAGAGCCTAGGGCTCTTATTATTTCAGTCATAGCTCTACCCGCGCCACTATTCGAGACTGTGCTATTATTGGAGACTGTGCTCTTATTTTTTCAATGCTCCACTACCAAGCCAACTCCAGTCTATATGGCGCACTAGCCAGTGGCTAGAGCGTGTTAGCGCCACATGAACACCTGCCAGGTGGCAGCTTGATTACACTAATCAATCACACAGATTCACGGCGCTAATCTACAGCGCAGCCCCTCAACCAGACTATTCTGCGTGTGCTCGTTCATGCGTGTGGGTCCGCATGCATGCACATTTACATGTCCGTCTGTGTGAAGCACGGGCAAATAGGCATAAATGGATCATATCAAGACTGATTTTCTCACCTCTAAACTCAGGGATGTTGTCATATTAACTGATGTTTCGCAATAACGTGGACACCGGGAAGGAAGTAGTAGACCGAAAACCTTACAAATATGTGCTTAGCATGCTGTACTGCTATTTTATACGGAATCACTATATTTGCTGCATACTGCAATTGTGGCCCGCACCACTATCACAGACCGTGCTCATATTATTTCAAACAACCCTCACCCCGGGTCATTATTGGAGACTGGCCTATTATTGGAGACCTGGGCTTTTATTAGAGAAAATACGGTAACCCCCCAAGCAGTGTGTATCTCTTGCTATGGAGTCTGCGACGGCAGAACGTCAAATCCAGCGACGAACACATGAACACTGTTTGCACCGAGTGCATGATAAGTACAGGGGTGTACGCAACCCTGCTTTGGGCTCAACTCTCTTGTGGTCACTTTGCACTGCTTGCCAGCGTAACCTATTGAACCGTGTCACTTGATGTGGAGTTCTGCCCTCACAGCACTGCATAGAGATTGTGCAGGCAGTTGCACACACTTGGGTTCTTTTTGGCTACAAACGTATCTCCAGACAAGTATTTAAAAGTGGGGCATTGAAGTCAGTGAGACATGGCATGGATGGTGTCAATTTTACATGAGAGGTGAAAAGAAGGAGAGATGACAGTCACACATGACATTATACATTATATCATTGTATGTACCGTGACTCCCCTACCTAAAAAAGTAGCTCTTGGCCTCAACCTACTAGCTGTCTTTGCTTCCCCTGCCTATGTGTGTTTGTGGTGCTATGCGCAGATAAACGGTCTCGCCACAAACGTCACATCTATCTTAATTCTGAATAGCACCAACCAAGTAATATTTGCCGCGCCGATTGTCAGCTACAATACTGGATTTGGCTGGGTGAGTAGTGTAGTGTCTTGAGCATGCTGATTATGATTTTTTTATTTAATTTATTTATTTTTTACTAAGGCCAGAGGTTCCAATCATGACATGCAAAGCAGCGGTGCAGCATCGCAGATACACACATGTCACCAACATTCAGGGTTTAACCCTTTCAGGGTTTACCCCTTTCAGGGTTTAACCCTTTCAGGGTTTAACCCTTTCAGGGTTTAACCCTTTCAGGGTTTAACCCTTTCAGGGTTTAACCCTTTCAGGGTTTAACCCTTTCAGGGTTTACCACGAGTATACTGGTCACGCAGACCCCATCGCGTCGGGGCTATGACGAGTCTACCCCCGTCATACTTTGTGTACAGTGCACATGTGGCATCATCCCCTGCGCTCAGTGACCAGACCCAGAAATCGCTACGAGCGGCGACTGAATAGACGTGTGGCCTCACGACAAGCCCAACACAACCCAGGGGCCAACCAGTATAGTCAGCTTGGTCCAAGTTCGACCCCACAGGATCAACAGACAAGGATTGTTAGCTTCAAGTTGTGCGTAGTCATTCAAATCCGAGCTCAAAGTAAACCAAGACAGAGAGCTGAGACCGAGTGTTGACTGAAGTAAGAGCGAGAGTTTCTTTTATAGGGCGTTTCAGAGATATGGTGTGATCATTGCTTAGAATGGTACGAGGTAATTCCAGGAAATAGTAGAACAGGTAAAACTGGATTATGCGCAGCCAGTCAGCAGAAAAGCAGAATGCACGTACGGTAATCATTCCAGAAGAAAGAGAAAGAAAGACATGGAGAAAAGAAAGACCAAAAAGGGACATGCGGAGCCCGCTCACCCACGTCAGAGTACAATGTGCATATATGAGGGTCACGTTGGGGAGCCCGCTCACCCAACGTGCCATTGCTCAGCGGCGTCTTATGGGTAAGTCCTGCGGTGTTCTTCGCTCTGCTTGCGTGATACCCTTGACCTGGCGCGGTGACGGTTTTTGCTCTTGCGCCAGTCTTGGCTCTGCACCCTTTACACTTAGCTCTGTTCGTCTTGGCTCTTTGCATAAAGCACCGAGGCATCATGGAAACCTGTAGAACGTCGTAGTGACGTGGTTTTGCACAAAGCCTGGAGTCACATTGCCAAGAAGTGAAGCACTTCCAGGAAATGTACAACGCGAGAACCTACCTGACCAGGTTCCGGCCTTGGATCACATGATGTGTCATGCCAAGAAGGCATGTCAACTACGTGGAAAAGCGCGTGTCGCTCCAACCTACATGTCAAGCACGTGGGGCAAGACACTGGCCAAACAGCGTTGTATCAAAAGGGCGTGACAGCTCAGCACAGAGCTGCTCACTACGTGGACCCTGCTGTCACAGGACTATCAGGTAGCAGTCGTCACGTCCAGGTACCTGACATTCCCCTGGATGTGACATTCCCCTGGACGTGACGACATTCATACCATACGCACTGGATAGATTACTGTACAAACTGCCGTAACTCTGGAACGGAATATCGCATCGCCATGATCAAAAGCTCATTGGAACGGAGGCTATGCTTCGCATCACTGCAGGCATGGTTTTGCACGCAAGTTGCACTGGTCAAATTCGACCAATTAGATGTATGGTGAAAAGGAGAAGGACAAAATGTTACGAGTTATGACTAACTGTCCACCAACGTAACCAGATCTTATACAGTCAGTGAGTGTGACAAAATGATATGACATAATAATTTAATTGGCTCACCATCCGAGTTGAATTATAGGTATAGCTGTCTTTGCTTCATATGGGACCGGTATAAGGTTAAGTCACGGTAAAACGTTGTGACTTACAGACCATTCATTGGAAACTGGCACCCTAACTTTTTGGTGTCTCCCACACATAGTTGTAGATATCGTGAAAATAACCGTACATCCTGCATTGTGCGACCTGTGCAATTACTCCTTGCCACATTGGAGGCCAGAAAAGTCCAGGAACAGGGAAATAGAAATTCAGCCAGGTTTTACAAAATTAGGACAGGTAGGCCATGGCAAAATGTATGGAGAAGCAGATCCTAAACCCAGATTTTTGAGATTTAAAGTGGGTTTTTGATCCTCAATTCGGCCCAAATCCGACTTTCAAAAGCCAGCGGGACAGTTTCCGATGAATGGACTGTAGTGAGAACTAGACCTGGTCTAGGGAGTAGGCATTCTACTGCCTGTAATTCTGGTGAAATGAAATAAAGTAACAACAACAAGGCCATGTTAATATATTGATTGTTTATCGTCAGATTTTCCTGAGAAATCGGGGCGGACGGGAGGGACTGTATAGCAGGAAATTTTCGGACGGAAATATTTTCGGACAAAGCTGAATTTCGACCTTCGTACGGATTTCATTTTCGTACAGTGCACGTGTTCCAATGCGGTACGCATGTATAGTGTACATAACTTCACAGGAACAAATTTAAGTACGGAATTAATTTTAGTACAAAAGAGGCCGTGTACGAAATCGTACGAAAATAAATCCCGTCCGAAAATATCCTGCTATAGAGTATTATTTTAATTTTTTAATTTTGCATATATGGCTGTATGGTAGGTACTAGGTGTTCACAACCCCTAGACATGCCTCTTTCTTCACTTTCCTTTTTTTGAAGCCATTTTGCAAAGAGTGAGATAAATCCATGTGATGCAGATGAATAGTCAGCCACGAATTAAATCCTGCAAGATTATTTTGAGGACGCGAATACAGAAAAGTGAAACAAGCAAAGTGCAAAGTAGGGCAAAAAAGAGAATCAGGCAGCTGATAATCTCTTTCACTTGTCAAGCCTATAGCACCTACGTACATGTCTGATTCAATCTGCGGACTTCGCCTTCCAAGACACACAGCCACGCTGATTAGAGGCCGTATAGGCATAGATCGCAGTACATACAGTACATTTACAAATTATTCTATTTTTTAGTTCTGCTAATTACCAGAACTAAACATTTAATAATTTGGCCGAGAGGGCGAAAAATCGGGGCGGGCGCGCACGATTAACAATCCATTTTTTTACTTGGCCTTATATCGGGAAACTACAGTATGTGTGGCATGTGTTGTCAGCTGTTGTCAGCTGTTGTCAGCTGCATTTGGAGGGAAAAAGACTTGTCAGCACCTTCTACTTTCGGCCTAGTCCCATTGCTCAGTTGGTTAGAGCACTGCTCATGACAAGCAAGGTCCCGGGTTCGAGTCCTGGTGGGTCTGGCATTCTTTTCTCTTTTCAGGCAGGTCACTTCCCAGACTGATCCTTTGAAGCATGAGTTATAAAAATGCTTCTTCTGGGAATTCTGAAAACCTGCACAGGCGCTGACACGAAACATAGAAAAAATGCCGCAATGTGAATGCTGCTGTCTGATGATCGCAGAAATGTGTGAAACTTGAAATTACAGCTACACAGCGGTTCACCTTCGTTCTTGACTGTGTAGTGTGGCAGGTTGAATTTCAAAGACATTACCGCCAAATGAAGGTTTTCCTGTGTGACGGCGGTAAACTCTGGTCCAGCTGATGAAGGAGAGATGTGCTGTGGTCCACCGCCACCTCTAGTTACT
Source organism: Sycon ciliatum (assembly GCF_964019385.1). Lineage (NCBI taxonomy): Eukaryota > Metazoa > Porifera > Calcarea > Leucosolenida > Sycettidae > Sycon > Sycon ciliatum. Next base: position 28,180,700 of record NC_088655.1, on the reverse strand, counting down.
CTACCATCTAGTGTCATTGGGCGCTTTTGATTACACGCATTTCGGTCAATTCTAGAATTAGTTATTGTTGATGCACAGTTCGATTACACAAAAGTGACAAATTCCGTCGTTAGAATTGATTTTATCCAATTCCGTCGAATCCATCAATTCTGAAGAGAAGGCGGAATTTCTCTAGTTCTGGCGCCAGAATTGCACTGTCAGTGTTTTACCGGTTTGGTCATGACTCAAGCGCGCGAAGAGCCTCCCTGGCCGGCGTGTGCGCGAAGCTAGGTCCACGTGAGCGCGATCGATCGCGGGGGTGTACGTGATCTCTTTTTGCGATTCATCAATTTCGTTTGTGACATGACATGAATAAAATGCGTTGTGAATTCCAGTCGTTCGTTTACAAGGCCGGAATACGCTCATTCTGGTCATTCCAGAATTAAAAAAACCAGTTCCAGAATTGTGTAAACGTGTAATCAAAAGCGCCCATTGTGTCTATGCCGTTGCTCGCTGCAGATCCAGGGGATTTCCCCCAAGTTATCTGCTTTCCAGCTCACCGAGTTAAACAACGGAGAGTGGCTTGTGGTGGTTACAACGGTCTTCTACAAGTTGGGTCATTTTACCGGACAGATCAATCTGGATGAACATGGTAAGCATCATTATGCACTTGTTGTGTGAACTGTATCTATAGTAACTGCGTCCATAGTACCTGCATCCATATGTCATAGTAACTGTGTCCATAGTAACTGTGTCACGGTAACTGTGTCCTTAGTAACTGCATTCATATTAACCGGGTCATAGTAACTGCCTCCATAGTAACTGCATCCATAGTTATCCGAGTCATAGTAACCGGATCATAGTAACCGGGTCATAGTAACTGGGTCCATAGTAACTGGGTCCATAATAACTGGTCCATAGTAACTGGTCCATAATAACTGGTCCATAATAACTGCATCAATATTAACCCTTTGTGTACGGACTATACAACTTTGGATCCCCTAGGATCGAAACTTTTCAAAAGTTCAATCGATCGTAACTCAGTCATTTTGGAAAATACTAAAATATGAGCCAGGGACTACAGAAACCACCCTATGACACTTTTTGGCGAAATTTTTTTCTCTCAAAATGTTGGTATGGTATGGTAATGTGCTCAAACAAAATGTCAAGTTGATCTGCGATGGTAAAATGTGCCTAACCACCTATTTAATAATGGCATGTCAATTGAGCGATATAGAGCAAATTTTTGTACACAGTTTGTAATGTTCTTTGTATATCTTCATTCTTGCTAGTTAGGCAGTTCAAATGTATAGTGAACTATGCCCTCAGCTTCATCCAGTGACGCCTGCGCGCCGTCCACTAAATCTCAGTAGTACTGCCGCTCCTCTTGTGCTAGTGATGTGTGCGAAAGCAGGGCCTGGACACTACATTCCGTCTCTTCCTCTGTACGGGCGACACGAATTTTGTCCCGCAGCTTGTCACACAGTGCGCATACGTCTGTCCTTGGCTTCTTCACTTTGATGTGTGCTGCCTGTCTCCTCCAAATGTGGCAAAATGACCTGTAATGAACAGGCGAATACTGTGTGACGGTCTTGGTATAGATGTTGTTCTGTAGAGGCGTGCTCCTGCCTCGGCACACACCCAAACCACACAAAGGACCAGCTCGCGACTATGAAGAGAACTCTGTTAGAAAACTCTGGCTCCAAGCCGCAATTGCTTGAAACCTTTCACCGAACTCGTAAGCACTAAAGCCTACTCTAGTCAACTGACTACTGCAGTGAAAACGTCTAGCTTATAACACTTGCATGCCAACAACTCCATCAGCAGGCGCGAAAGAAGGTGAAGACAAAGCCTGTGACTTAAAAGTGTGAACCCTAACGAAAGTCACAGCTACATGTAACACAAAACGAGAGTGCATGTCAGTGACACGTGCGACCTCCTGAACATTCTCCCCTTCCCGATATGTTGAAAAGTAACATCGAAAAGCATATCGCAACTCAACAAACAAATTGCCAATACGACAAAAGCATTATTCCGAAAAGCTGTTGAAGAAATACAGCAAATGAACAATGTGAACACATTCAAGAAATAGTGAATCAAACTTTCCTTGAAATCAGTTTCACAAACGCCTCCGGCTGGTTGTTGTCACCTAGCCAATGTGACACCAGGGGCTTTAGCACAAGCCAAGCGGACATAGTCGCGTGATAGGGCGTGTCTTCTCCTTGCCGCTCACAAGCACCTTAGCCACTCGTACATGTCCATCTGGACCAGGAAACACTGCCGTAATTCTTCCCAACGGCCAGTGCCCTCGTGGCGTGTCGGGATGAAGAACGTCTGGTTGAGTATTTCTCTCCGGTGGTCGCCACAAAAAACGCAAGTACGGTTGGTCCTCGGAGTGATTTCGAATCTGAAGGTACATCTCCCGAATATCACAGACGATTGTTACCGAGTTGCGCCGGAATCCGAGCAGCACTTCCAGTATCTCTCGCTGTAGCCTAGGGCCCGGCTCTACGCAGTCGCTGAATACCATGCTGTCGGGCAGTTTTGATTTCTGGCCATTCCATTGAAGGTGAATCTCGTTCCCAGCCCCGTCGAGTTGCCGCATTGACTGCTCAACTTCAGGCTTCACACTGCGGTCCTTCATGTGCCAGGAGGGCTCAGGGCTGATACCGCCTTGATCAACTTCCCGTTGCCGGTTCAGCTGTACGCTACAGTAGGTGCTGTTGGCGCGGGTTGGTCGATCATCATTGTTTAATACTGCTCCGATACATGTCCAACCTAATGGCGTTCTGCGAGCTAGCGGTTCTCCCGGCTTGCCTTTGACTTCCTCCCAGCAAGAATGCAATTCACTATGATCACTGCCGATTAGAAGGTCCACTGATTCCTCGGTGAGAGCCGTGAAGGGAACATCTCGCAGGTGGTCCCATTGCGCTGCCGCATTCGCCCAGTCAACAGCCTTCAAGTTGCTTGCGATGCTTTCAATAGTTAGCGCCGTTAATTTGGACTGGAATGTTCCGTCAGCGCTTTCCACTGTGATGTTGACCGGCGTCGTGAAAAATGTTTCCGTCAACCCGCTCAGAAGAGAAACTGATGCCTGCTGCGGTCTTCCTGCCACCCTCAACTGCCCGGCAGCTGCAGTGGTTATGTAGGTGGTAGTGCTGCAATCGTCCAACATAGCGTTAACCTGTATCCGTTCTCCTTCATGCACAAGCGACACCGGGAGGATGCGTAACGAGACCGAAGGTACTCCACGTGGCCGACCTTCTCCCAGATCTGGCTCCCCTTCCGTGATGTTGCATGCTTGGATGGAGCAATTAATAGAGGCTGGCTCTATTGCAGGTGTTGGTGCCCCTCTTGTGCTGATTGAAGCTGTGGGAGCGCTTGACGATGCTACATCACTGCTCATGGCTGCTTCAGGCAGGTTCCGTTTCTGCTGCGGTTGACGATCATGAAGCAGCTGGTGATGTGTCTGACTGCATCCACTGACACCGCACTTCCTGTTTCTGGTACAGGATGTCCCTCGATGTCCAGTGCCAAGGCACCTATAGCAGAGGCCTTTCTTCTTTGCTGTTTCCCACCGCCTGCTGGGCGACTCGCTCTTGAAGATATCACAACTCCATGTGTGATGGGGCGCATCACATACTGCACACTGGATTTTGGCAGCGCTCTGACCAGAGACCAGGAATGACGACGAGTGGGCTCCGGAGCTGCCACCGAACGTTGGTCGACTTCTTGCAGGGGCTGGTTTAGTCGACAGCGCCGCTGCATGATGACCATCCGCAGAACTGACTCCGTGGGCCATCTCCGCTGCTCCAGTAGCGAATTCTGCCTCGAGAGTCACCCATTCCAATAGCGTTGGTACACTGCTGGGTTTCGTGTTGTTGTGACGCCAACGGTTAAACTGGGTCAGCATGGGCATGGGCAGCTTGTTTTGCAGCTGTCGGAACAGAAGACCATCGCCCAGCTCATATTCCTTGCCTGCATCCGCCATGTTCACTATCAGCACATCCAGCAAATCGGCGAATGTTCAGGAGGTCGCACGTGTCACTGACATGCACTCTCGTTTTGTGTTAAATGTAGCTGTGACTTTCGTTAGGGTTCACACTTTTAAGTCACAGGCTTTGTCTTCACCTTCTTTCGCGCCTGCTGATGGAGTTCTTGGCATGCAAGTGTTATAAGCTAGACGTTTTCACTGCAGTAGTGAGTTGGCTAGAGTAGGCTGTAGTGCTTACGAGTTCGGAGAAAGGTTTCAAGCAATTTCGGCTTGGAGCCAGAGTTTTCTAACAAAGTTCTCTTCATAGTCGCGAGCTGGTCCTTTGTGTGGTTTGGGTGTGTGCCGAGGCAGGAGCACGCCTCTACAGAACATATTGGTAGCAGAGGATGGTTAATCAAGTCGAGTCGACCTCGTAAGTGCTGAACGTTCCACCTAAGCGCGGCTATGGAGTCTCCAGTCAAAGAGGACAAGGAGGAAGACAGCCATGCCGCGGAGGACGGGACTGCCAGCACCGAGGAAGCAAACTACCGAGAAGAACCAGCGGCAGTAGAGAACAAGCGCGAGAAGCTTAGCGAGCTGCTTAGAGAAAAGATGGTGGCTAAAAAACACTTCACCAACGCGCGGCGGACACTTCTCGTGCGCTCCATGAATGGCGGAGTGCGAGGAGAGCAAGCTAACGACGAGCTAGCCGAGCTAAGCTCACATTATGACAACGCCACCAGTGCTATCATGAACCTCGTTAGTCTGTACAGTTCAACCAACGAAGAGAAGCGTATTGAAGTAACGCTGCGGGAAGCGGAATTGCTCGAGGAACAATTCACCACCACAACCGAGAGCATTTTGGAGGACGTGCGTGGACAGGTACGCAGTTACGCGGAGGAAACTGACTACCTGGGCGTCTCACAGCGGCCCCACCCAGTCCAGGCTCGACGCGAACTAGCTTCGGAGGTCGGGTACGGATACAGCGGACCTGCCGCAAGCACTATGCCCAGTTGGGATGGAGCCCGGAGCTACCTGCACGCGCACGGCAGAAGTTCAGTTGAGGCCTCGGAGTCTACTGCTGCACGTGGACTAGCGTACGACTACGGCTACCATGGCTACACGTACGAGCCGACGAGCCGGTCAGCCGGCGTAGAGCAAGTAACAGTTGCAGACCAGCACCGGGGAACGGAGTACGGTCTTGCTGAAGTCAGCGAAGACAAGTACAAGGCGGTCAGCGAAAGCGGACCGAAAGTCACCATGGGCACGGATGAGTTGCGACCAGAGACGCCGTTGGTCCGCAGAGCGCTCACTCCGTCTAAGACCCAGGTCAGCGCGAGCAGAGCGGCAAGTGGCTCGCCTTTGTCCGCGGCTGCGGCGCAGGTTGGAGGGAACGGCGCGCCAGCTGGTGCCGCTTTAGAGTCTGGCGCCACCGGGCACTTGGACAGCGCGAACAGAGCGACACGCGGTCCGCCTTTGTCCGCGGCTGTTCCCCAGATGAGCGCGAGCGGCGCACCACATGCGTCAGATCCAGAGTCTGCACCAGTGCCTGCAACGCTATTCAGCGCAACCGGCAGGCCGCCTGGATCCGAGCCTGCAACGCTATTCAGCGCAACCGGCAGGCCGCCTGGATCCGAGCCTGCAACGCTATTCAGCGCAATCGGCAGGCCGCCTGGATCCGAGCCTGCAACGCTATTCAGCGCAACCGGCAGGCCGCCTGGATCCGAGCCTGCAACGCTATTCAGCGCAATTGGCAGGCCGCCTGGATCCGGGCCTGTGCACGCGTCGGAAATTCAGACCAGCGCGGACAGCGCACAGCCTGTGAGCGCACAGCCTGTGACCTCTGCGCTAGCTGCAGGATCAGCACCTTGGGGATTGATCAGCGCAAACAGCGCGAACGGCACTGGAGCGATCGGCATGACCAGCAACCTACCTGTGTCACCCGCTGAAACGTTAGCACTCCAGATTGCCAGCGCCAACAGCGCAAACGGAATGAGGCCAGAGATGCCTGCATCCCAGCAGACAGTCAGCGGAAGCAGCGCAATCGACAGACTGCCTGGATCATCCGTACCTGCAACGCTATTCAGCGCAATTGGCAGGCCGCCTGGATCCGCTTCTGCCACGCTATTCCAGCAATCCGTTGACACCCGTCACACCACTACTCAGGCGCCAGTAATTACATCTGCGTCTCCGCAGTGGGCTGGCGCCAGTGGTGTGGCCGGCGTGCACACTGTGCCAGCAGCAAGTCTGCGGAGCCCGCCCGCTCCACAGGCCATGGGTTTGCAACCAGCAGGGTCGACTGCCGCACCAGTACCGGTGCCATCAGTAGCACCAGAGCAAACGCGGCATCAGCAATCATCGGACGATATATTCCGGCGGCTGAAACCCATACAAATTCCAACGTTTACAGGCAACAAGAGAGCCTATCGTGCCTGGAGAGCAGCCTTCATGGCTTGTGTTGGGCAGACGAGCTCAAGTCCGGAGGTGAAGCTCCTGCACCTGAAGCAGTATTTAGGTGGAGAGGCATTGGTCGCCATCGAGAGCCTAGGTTACTCGGCCCATGCCTATGAAGCCGCCGTAAACCGTTTAGACAGGAAATTCGGTGGCGAGCAGAGACAGACAAACCTCCAATTTGAGGAAATAGAGTCGTTCCCCGCCCTCCGGACAGGCCGGCCTGGAGACCTGCAGAGATTCGCCGATTTGCTGGATGTGCTGATAGTGAACATGGCGGATGCAGGCAAGGAATATGAGCTGGGCGATGGTCTTCTGTTCCGACAGCTGCAAAACAAGCTGCCCATGCCCATGCTGACCCAGTTTAACCGTTGGCGTCACAACAACACGAAACCCAGCAGTGTACCAACGCTATTGGAATGGGTGACTCTCGAGGCAGAATTCGCTACTGGAGCAGCGGAGATGGCCCACGGAGTCAGTTCTGCGGATGGTCATCATGCAGCGGCGCTGTCGACTAAACCAGCCCCTGCAAGAAGTCGACCAATGTTCGGTGGCAGCTCCGGAGCCCACTCGTCGTCATTCCTGGTCTCTGGTCAGAGCGCTGCCAAAATCCAGTGTGCAGTATGTGATGCGCCCCATCACACATGGAGTTGTGATATCTTCAAGAGCGAGTCGCCCAGCAGGCGGTGGGAAACAGCAAAGAAGAAAGGCCTCTGCTATAGGTGCCTTGGCACTGGACATCGAGGGACATCCTGTACCAGAAACAGGAAGTGCGGTGTCAGTGGCTGCAGTCAGACACATCACCAGCTGCTTCATGATCGTCAACCGCAGCAGAAACGGAACCTGCCTGAAGCAGCCATGAGCAGTGATGTAGCATCGTCAAGCGCTCCCACAGCTTCAATCAGCACAAGAGGGGCAACAACACCTGCAATAGAGCCAGCCTCTATTAATTGCTCCATCCAAGCATGCAACACCACGGAAGGGGAGCCGGATCTGGGAGAAGATCGGCCACGTGGAGTACCTTCGGTCTCGTTACGCATCCTCCCGGTGTCGCTTGTGCATGAAGGAGAACGGATACAGGTTAACGCTATGTTGGACGATTGCAGCACTACCACCTACATAACCACTGCCGCTGCCGGGCAGTTAAGGGTGGCAGGAAGACCGCAGCAGGCATCAGTTTCTCTTCTGAGCGGGTTGACGGAAACATTCGTCACGACGCCGGTCAACATCACAAAGGGGAAGGGGAGAATGTTCAGGAGGTCGCACGTGTCACTGACATGCACTCTCGTTTTGTGTTACATGTAGCTGTGACTTTTGTTAGGGTTCACACTTTTAAGTCACAGGCTTTGTCTTCACCTTCTTTCGCGCCTGCTGATGGAGTTGTTGGCATGCAAGTGTTATAAGCTAGACGTTTTCACTGCAGTAGTCAGTTGACTAGAGTAGGCTTTAGTGCTTACGAGTTCGGTGAAAGGTTTCAAGCAATTGCGGCTTGGAGCCAGAGTTTTCTAACAGAGTTCTCTTCATAGTCGCGAGCTGGTCCTTTGTGTGGTTTGGGTGTGTGCCGAGGCAGGAGCACGCCTCTACAGAACATATTGGTAGCAGAGGATGGTTAATTAAGTCGAGTCGACCTCGTAAGTGCTGAACGTTCCACCTAAGCGCGGCTATGGAGTCTCCAGTCAAAGAGGACAAGGAGGAAGACAGCCATGCCGCGGAGGACGGGACTGCCAGCACCGAGGAAACAAACCACCGAGAAGAACCAGCGGCAGTAGAGAACAAGCGCGAGAAGCTTAGCGAGCTGCTACGAGAAAAGATGGTGGCTAAAAAACACTTCACCAACGCGCGGCGGACACTTCTCGTGCGCTCCATGAATGGCGGAGTGCGAGGAGAGCAAGCTAACGACGAGCTAGCCGAGCTAAGCTCACATTATGACAACGCCACCAGTGCTATCATGAACCTCGTCAGTCTGTACAGCTCAACTAACGAAGAGAAACGTATGGAAGGAACGCTGCGGGAAGCGGAATTGCTCGAGGAACAATTCACTACCGCAACCGAGAGCATTTTGGAGGACGTACGTGGGCAGGTACGCAGTTACGCGGAGGAAACTGACTACCTGGGCGTCTCACAGCGGCCCACCCAGTCCAGGCTCGACGCGAACTAGCTTCGGAGGTCGGGTACGGATACAGCGGACCTGCCGCAAGCACTATGCCCAGTTGGGCTGGAGCCCGGAGCTACCTGCACGCGCACGGCAGAAGTTCAGTTGAGGCCTCGGAGTCTACTGCTGCACGTGGACTAGCGTACGACTACGGCTACCATGGCTACACGTACGAGCCGACGAGCCTGTCAGCCGGCGTAGAGCAAGTAACAGTTGCAGACCAGCACCGGGGAACGGAGTACGGTCTTGCTGAAGTCAGCGAAGACAAGTACAAGGCGGTCAGCGAAAGCGGACCGAAAGTCACCATGGGCACGGATGAGTTGCGACCAGAGACGCCGTTGGTCCGCAGAGCGCTCACTCCGTCTAAGACCCAGGTCAGCGCGAGCAGAGCGGCAAGCGGCTCGCCTTTGTCCACGGCTGCGGCGCAGGTTGGAGGAAGCGGCGCGCCAGCTGCTGCCGCTTTCGAGTCTGGCGCCACCGGGCACTTGGACAGCGCGAACAGAGCGACAAGCGGTCCGCCTTTGTCCGCGGCTGTTCCCCAGATGAGCGCGAGCAGCGCACCACATGCGTCAGATCCGGAGTCTGCACCAGAGCCTGCAACGCTATTCAGCGCAACCGGCAGGCCGCCTGCATCCGAGCCTGCAACGCTATTCAGCGCAATTGGCAGGCCGCCTGGATCCGGGCCTGTGCACGCGTCGGAAATTCAGACCAGCGCGGACAGCGCACAGCCTGTGAGCGCACAGCCTGTGACCTCTGCGCTAGCTGCAGGATCAGCACCTTGGGGATTGATCAGCGCAAACAGCGCGAACGGCACTGGAGCGATCAGCATGACCAGCAACCTACCTGTGTCACCCGCTGAAACGTTAGCACTCCAGATTGCCAGCGCCAACAGCGCAAACGGAATGAGGCCAGAGATGCCTGCATCCCAGCAGACAGTCAGCGGAAGCAGCGCAATCGACAGACTGCCTGGATCATCCGTACCTGCAACGCTATTCAGCGCAATTGGCAGGCCGCCTGGATCCGCTTCTGCCACGCTATTCCAGCAATCCGTTGACACCCGTCACACCACTACTCAGTCGCCAGTAATTACATCTGCGTCTCCGCAGTGGGCTAGCGCCAGTGGTGTGGCCGGCGTGCACACTGTGCCAGTAGCAAGTCTGTGGAGCCCGCCCGCTCCACAGGCCATGGGTTTGCAACCAGCAGGGTCGACTGCCACACCAGCACCAGGCCAAACGCGGCATCAGCAGTCATCGGACGAGATATTCCGGCGGCTGAAACCCATACAAATTCCAACGTTCACAGGCAACAAGAGAGCCTATCGTGCCTGGAGAGCAGCCTTCATGGCTTGTGTTGGGCAGACGAGCTCAAGTCCGGAGGTGAAGCTCCTGCACCTGAAGCAGTATTTAGGTGGAGAGGCATTGGTCGCCATCGAGAGCCTAGGTTACTCGGCCCATGCCTATGAAGCCGCCGTAAACCGTTTAGACAGGAAATTCGGTGGCGAGCAGAGACAGACAAACCTCCAATTTGAGGAAATAGAGTCGTTCCCCGCCCTCCGGACAGGCCGGCCTGGAGACCTGCAGAGATTCGCCGATTTGCTGGATGTGCTGATAGTGAACATGGCGGATGCAGGCAAGGAATATGAGCTGGGCGATGGTCTTCTGTTCCGACAGCTGCAAAACAAGCTGCCCATGCCCATGCTGACCCAGTTTAACCGTTGGCGTCACAACAACACGAAACCCAGCAGTGTACCAACGCTATTGGAATGGGTGACTCTCGAGGCAGAATTCGCTACTGGAGCAGCGGAGATGGCCCACGGAGTCAGTTCTGCGGATGGTCATCATGCAGCGGCGCTGCCGACTAAACCAGCCCCTGCAAGAAGTCGACCAACGTTCGGTGGCAGTTCCGGAGCCCACGCGTCGTCATTCCTGGTCTCTGGTCAGAGCGCTGCCAAAATCCAGTGTGCAGTATGTGATGCGCCCCATCACACATGGAGTTGTGATATCTTCAAGAGCGAGTCGCCCAGCAGGCGGTGGGAAACAGCAAAGAAGAAAGGCCTCTGCTATAGGTGCCTTGGCACTGGACATCGAGGGACATCCTGTACCAGAAACAGGAAGTGCGGTGTCAGTGGATGCAGTCAGACACATCACCAGCTGCTTCATGATCGTCAACCGCAGCAGAAACGGAACCTGCCTGAAGCAGCCATGAGCAGTGATGTAGCATCGTCAAGCGCTCCCACAGCTTCAATCAGCACAAGAGGGGCACCAACACCTGCAATAGAGCCAGCCTCTATTAATTGCTCCATCCAAGCATGCAACATCACGGAAGGGGAGCCAGATCTGGGAGAAGATCGGCCACGTGGAGTACCTTCGGTCTCGTTACGCATCCTCCCGGTGTCGCTTGTGCATGAAGGAGAACGGATACAGGTTAACGCTATGTTGGACGATTGCAGCACTACCACCTACATAACCACTGCAGCTGCCGGGCAGTTGAGGGTGGCAGGAAGACCGCAGCAGGCATCAGTTTCTCTTCTGAGCGGGTTGACGGAAACATTTGTCACGACGCCGGTCAACATCACAGTGGAAAGCGCTGACGGAACATTCCAGTCCAAATTAACGGCGCTAACTATTGAAAGCATCGCAAGCAACTTGAAGGCTGTTGACTGGGCGAATGCGGCAGCGCAATGGGACCACCTGCGAGATGTTCCCTTCAATATGTTCTGTAGAGGCGTGCTCCTGCCTCGGCACACACCCAAACCACACAAAGGACCAGCTCGCGACTATGAAGAGAACTCTGTTAGAAAACTCTGGCTCCAAGCCGCAATTGCTTGAAACCTTTCACCGAACTCGTAAGCACTAAAGCCTACTCTAGTCAACTGACTACTGCAGTGAAAACGTCTAGCTTATAACACTTGCATGCCAACAACTCCATCAGCAGGCGCGAAAGAAGGTGAAGACAAAGCCTGTGACTTAAAAGTGTGAACCCTAACGAAAGTCACAGCTACATGTAACACAAAACGAGAGTGCATGTCAGTGACACGTGCGACCTCCTGAACAGATGTTGTATGCAGACTTCTTGTTCTTGGATGCTGGTAAGTATACTGGAGGGTCCTCAGCACGACCTCGCTCTGCTGCAGTTTGAGGTAGACCGTATATGTTAGCATATGAATAAATAAACTGCACTACATCCTGCTCTATGTCTGCTAAAATGGCCAAGTGCTCTGGTGTTCTTCCAGTCAAGCCATGGTGTGCCAGTTGAACGACTCCTTTGTTTGCCTTTTTTTGAAGACGCTTCATTACATGACTTCCAACAGCATGAACTGCCATGAACACGTCTTTGCACAACTCCTAACCACGTATATGATAGAGGAAATAGAAAGGTCGATCACCACCACCAGTCATCGACTTTCGCATGCTTCCAGTCAGTGCGCCCGGAACAAACTGCTTGAAGCTCTTTTTCGATTCTCGCAGTTTAGAGACTTGAAATATTTAGTCCTCGAGCTGCTGCTCTGGGATGACTTTCCGATGATTCTTCGACTTGCATCCTCAGCCTCTCTCAATCCCATCGCGTATGTCTGAACACAGGAGACCACGCCTCACCTGCTCCGTCGTCGGTGACTCAGGTGCGGGGGCATCTGGTTCGTCATCCGATCTTGGCGTATCTCACAGTTGTTGCTGCTGCACTGTGAATGTGTTTTTGAATAGCGTTCCAGTTCTCCTGCATGTCGTCTCCTGCTTCCCCAGTAGGCTCTGCAAGTGCATCTGATAGCTTCTTTGCATAAGCGAGCTGTACTTCTTTCTCTGATGCCAGGCGTAGTGTATTGAAACTGGGCTGTCTGCTTATGCTCCGTTTGTGCGTCTGGCTGCCCAAGACACCATACACTCTTGATATCTCTAGGTTTGCGATTACAATTCTATGACTGAGTAAGTCTCCATCCCGCCGTAGCTCCTGCAGTTCTTCAAGAGACGTTTCTGTGGCTCACGGCAAATAATGTAATCAACCTGATTGTACACAGGGACTTTTTGGTCTGCTGCTTTGTCT
>NC_088655.1:28148463-28165963 GCF_964019385.1 Sycon ciliatum | reverse complement strand
GTGGTCTCTGACGGACTTCCTGGTGATGCCAACAAACTTTGGCTCGGACGAGGCTAGAACTTTTGCAGTCTCCTCGAATCCCACAGAGCCGCGAACAAAGGGGTTGGGCACAAATAGGAGTTGCCCGAGCAGGACCAAATCCATGTGTAGGTCAAATCGAATTTGGGTGCGATTCGAAGCCGAGGACGGACTGAGTGATGGACCGAGTGATCCAACAGCTGAAGGCGAAGTTGGCGAACTACTTGTACTGTCAGTAGGCTCCATGGCACTGAAAGATGATAACTTGAAGCACAGACGACTCGATACCCGGAGGGGAGCACAACAGTTTCGTCTCTGCCTCTGAGAGCCCCTTGGTGGCGGCCTTTGTAGCTGGGTGCATGGTGGCCAGAGGTGGGTCAGCCCTACCACTACTCCTACTACTCGGTACTTACTACTAGAAAAAAAGAAAGAGAAGTGTGAGAAGATCCAGTCAACATGACGAGATCAACGAGAGCAGCAGAAATCATAACTATCCACAGGAAAATAATCAAATATGCTCGCCCGAACAGGAAAGAACCGAAAATTTATCCCCGTAGCTATGCAAAAGACGTTACTTCAGTAACGTCTGGCGCTAGCCAGGGTCCACACAGCTTTAATAATTTGGTGTTTGTTTGTTTGTTTGTGCCACGCCTGGCGCTATCCCGTATCTGTCCCGTACCGTACCGTACCAGCAAAGACAGCTGGCCACAATATTTTTGTTTGTTTGTGCCATCGACATGCCTGGCGCTATCCCGTACCTGTCCCGTACCGTGCCATCAAAGACAGCTGGCCACAATATTCAAATAGGGCTTTCGAATGCAAGATCATAACGCGAAGCAACTTAGAAGAATGAGTATGTATGTATGGGGGTAATGCATGCAGGGCGATAGTGCGGGTTCGAATCCCAGGTACTAGGTTACAGTATGTCTTAAAAAAATAAGATAAATGAAAAATTTATAACATCCCCACATGTATGCTTTTTTGCCTGGGTCATTAAGGTGGTAGACGACAATGTAGCCAATCAATGGAAAAAAACATTTCCATCAGTTCTTCCTTCATTCCTGTTTGTAGGTCATACGACACGGACCTTGTACAAACATTGCACATTGTGCAGTCAATCCGTACCCAGTTTTCCTTCGAGCTCCACATAAAAGCATACCAAGTGTGACCTTAGTACACGAAGGTTCTCACATCGTACAAACTTAGTAGCATTCTGCCATACGATTTTCCTCCCTTGGCTGTAAAATCAAGGCGAGGCGCTCTCGCGAGACGGGGCACTCTGGTGGTACTTTACGGTACTGGTATGCCCGGAGCCAGCTCCTGAGGGGGTGGTACGGCCCCAGGTCGGCTACAGGACCGATTATTTCCCCCCTGCCCATTTTTCAAAATGCTGGGAGGACACATCTCCAGCTCTACGCATCATACTAGAGAGGCTCCGCACTACGTAAAGTTGAGCAACTTTACGTTAGTGGGCGGGAAAACCCGTGAATCCGCGAGTTTTCACTCCACTTACGGAAAGTTGTCTACATAGAGCATATAGATAGGACTCTGATAACGTAGCTGGTCCGTAAGTGGATTGGGGTACAAATTTATGACTCTCTCCCCAGGTCGATCCGGTCGTACACTGCCGCTTTCGGAGTTGCCCAAGGCAGCTGCGTAATTTGAAAACTCCGTATGGCTGAACACAGATCCGCATGCAGTTTACGTAAGGCTTTCCGTAGATCGACTTCGTTTTTTAGTAACGTAATTACGTTATGCGGAACCTCTCTATTATCTCCTATTATTTGTTTCAGCTACACATTTCTCTAGCAACAGATTACTCTAATTTCAGAAATTTTCAGTGCTCAACATTTTCGGTATGAGGGCAAAAGGCCAGGTTAGGTGAACAGAAATTTTAGGTACAGAGAAGCAGTTCCCTATTGGATTATGCGTGTTAGTGTTTGTTCGGTGTTTTGAAATTTTAGGTATGAAACAGATGCACCGAAAGTACCGAAAATAAAAGTACACCGAAAATTTGTGAAATTATTACAGTATGATAGCTAGCACAGTAGTCCTCCCTGGACAAGAAGGCCAGTTTAGGGTTGGGCCATTTTCTTTTTCTTTCAAATTTCGTTGTAATCTGATAATGGATCCACGTATATGCGCGTAAAAAAACTAAAGTCTTTAGTAGTACTTGTAAAAAAATAATAATAAAAAAGTTTAGGAGGGAGAGGATCTACTGCGGAGAGTGTGAAGGTATACAGGAGTGCCGACGAGCGAAGCACAAAATTAATACGCTTGAACTTTTTGACAAATTGCGTGCGATGTGATCAACGCAGCAAGCATTATTTTCTCAAACAGGGACTTCCCCTGTGACTCATCGCTGCAGTGCGCATGCGAAATAGAGCCCGAAGGATTCGCTTAAAAACTTCAGAAATCTGGAGAACTTTGAATTCTTCTTCTGCGTTGAGTAACACTTCAGGACCAAAGAAAAATTGTCGAGGTGGGTGCAGTACCGTATAAGCAGAAATATCCGTCTGGAATTTAATTTCATCTTTTTCGTCCAAGGAGCTTTTGGACTAAATTAAATGCCGGACGAATGTCGATTTGTCCAGCTTTTTCAATACACTCTTATGATCCATGGACGAAATTTTCAACCGGACGAACTCCCTTTCGTTGGAGTTGGACGAAATTATTGACCGACGAAATTTTCTGCCTGTACAGTATCTCACACAGACGCAATAGGGCAGCTCTCAAATGGTAGGAAAGCGGTTCTGTTGCTCCTACTGTGCATCTAGTTGCGTTCTTGTGAGAAAGGAGATCTGTAGCTTGCAGGTGAGACCGGAAATTACGCCTCGTGAGTGAAATTTAAAAAATTACAGCTGCGCTCTCGGGCTGAGGCAGCCTCAGCGCATGCTGTGACGGGAAATGTGGAACCAGTGGTGACCCTGAAAGGAGGACAAGAAGTACATTGAAACCTGTCTAAGACGACCGCTCAAGGGACCTTCAAAATATGGTCTCTGTCACCAGGTGGTCGCCTCATCCAGGGTCAATTGACTGGAAATAGCACCCCTTGGTCCTGGTTGCAGTGGTCTTCTAAAACAGGTGGTCGCCTTTTCCGAGTGGTCACCTTGACAGGTTTTACTGCACGTCGGATACTAAGGACACTTTCCTCTTTCGCATGAGAGTTCGTCTTACCAAAGTTCCACTGTATGTGCACATGGACTAATTCTGTACTTGTGTGTGTGTGTGCATGTGCGTGTGTGTGTGTGTATGTGTGTGCGTGCACATGTGTGCACGCGTGTGTGTGTGTGTGTGTGTGTGTGTGTGTGTGTGTGTGTGTGTGTGTGTGTGTGTGTGTGTGTGTGTGTGTGTGTGTGTGTATGTGTACAGTACATGAAACTTCACCCCAGTATCCCAGTGCGAGGTGGTGCTACTATCAGTGCGGACAGCCTGCATGGTGATCTGAGACTGGAGAATGTCAAGTTCATCTATCCAACCCGACCTGAACAGGTAACGCTGGCGTGTGGTATAGGTGCGCGTTGTGTTGGGACTGATGGCATCTAGTAGTGTGTGGGTTTGTCTGTTTGTCTGTCTGTCTGTCTGTCTGTCTGTCTGTCCACCACGCAATGCCACATTCCAATGCCATGTTCGTGTTTAAGCAGAACTTTAGGTGGCGAGTTTCTGTGTTTCTGTGTGTGTCTGTATATGTGTGTGTGTTCGTGTGTATGTGCGTCTGTGTGTGTCTGTGCGTGCACGTGTGTGTACGTGTGTGCATGTGTGTACGTGGCAGAGTATGTAGTGTGGTATGTATGAGTGTGTGTGTGTGTGTGTGTGTGTGTGTGTGTGTGTGTGTGTGTGTGTCCAACCTGTCGGAAGGCTACCTTCTTGCCAAAGCATTTGGAATTTGGACTAGTTTCCGCTCCACAATCCAGTGTGTCGTTACTATACTGTGGAGATTGGGTATAACGACAAATCGAGTTTAGCGACACAATTCTGTTGCCCAAGTCGTTTAGCAAGTTCTTTCTGTACATTATATGTCGGGTATAACGACGGATCGACTTTACTGACACTTTTTTGGTGCCCGAAGACCTGAAAAACAGTGAAAATACATCGGATATAACGACTTTCCTCTTGTATCAGGCAGACTGGCATGTCTAGAACATGGTATAATGACTGTGCCACTTGAAACCACGAACCTCGAGAACAGAATACTGCATGATAGAGGTGGTTGCAGACGCAACTGTGGTGGTGAAACTGGAGCATCTCCGCCGACCTGAGGTCTCCGCTTCAGCGACACTTCGGTGCACCAGAACTGGGGAGGGGGAGTAGTACATTTATATAGAGGAAGGAAAACGGAAAGATGATACATGTGATAGAGTAAAAAGGAAAAGAAAAAAGAAAGAACGAAATGTAGAAAGGAAAAAGACATTATGGATACGAGTTAAGAGTAACTCTCCATCACTGTAACATGATACTTCATACAGTCAGAAAGTGCAATAACTAGGCACAAAACTGACAGAGTACTGAGACATTCGACGTCCTGGCACCTAGCTTCAACACATCTCCGTAGCGCTAACCGACAGCCTTCCAACTTGGAAGGTTCAAGGTTACGGAAAGATCAAAGAGGGAAAGGCAAGCGCAACGAAAACGAGCAAAAGCTACAGTCCCAACGGAACAAAGAATGTCCATGTCTTTTTCCTTTCTACATTTATTTATGGCTCAACATCCGAGTTTCAGAAAGAAATAAAATTAAAAATTAAAAATGTGAAAAAGAGAAGAAACACATGAGAACGAGTTATGCAGCAACTATCCACGACTGTAGCAAGATGATAAACGGTCAGAAAGTGCAGTAGCCGCTGTCAGTTTTGTGCCCTATTATCGCACTTTCTGACCGTTTATCATCTTTCTACAGTCGTGGATAGTTGCTGCATAACTCGTTCTCATGTGTTTCTTCTCTTTTTTACATTTTATTACTGGCTCAGTATCCGAGTTTAAAAATAAAAAAAATAAAAAGGGGGAGCCAGGGTGGAAGCGGAGAGGGTGTTCAGGGAGGGTTCAGAGGGCATCTGGCTGAGTGCCAGTCTCGACTACGGAGAGACTTGTAGGCGCCTTCCTTGAATGCCTGCATTCCCTTCTGCGTGGGAAGGTTGCATAGCAGGGCAGATGGGAGACGATTCCAGTCTTGGATCGTGGCATGGGGGAATGATCGGAGAGCACTATTACGGGCTCCGGCGGGCAGTGTCGGTGCTAGTTGGTGCTGGTGCTGCTTCTCTTGCTGATGGCAAGTGGAGCGCCGGTGCTGGTTAGCAACTGCCCTCGGTGGTGTCATGGTGGTCAGGATTGGGGGACCGTCAATCCAATGCAGCTTGTACAGGCATTTGAGTGCTGCGACTTGACGCCGAACAGTGAGGCTTGGGAGATA
This sequence comes from Sycon ciliatum, assembly GCF_964019385.1. Lineage (NCBI taxonomy): Eukaryota > Metazoa > Porifera > Calcarea > Leucosolenida > Sycettidae > Sycon > Sycon ciliatum. Next base: position 28,160,541 of record NC_088655.1, on the reverse strand, counting down.
TTACCCTGGGCCGATGAGCTTTAGGGCTCGGTGCTGTACCTGGTCCAGCTGGTTCAGGGTAGACTGGGACGCACCCAACCATGAAAGCGGGCAGTACTCAAGTACTGGGTGGACGAAGTATATAATCAAGCGAGGTATATAATCAAGCGAGGGCTTTGATCAGCCATCAAGACCTCTGTACCTCGCTTGAATATTCTTCAGACGATCCCACACAGCGTTGAGTCGATTTTTGTGGTTACACGGGCAACTTTGAAAAACATTATCACTTGGTGCAAATATGGAAGTGAGCTCAAGTTCCGACTTTATTCAAACGAATGAAAAACGTAAAAAATTATTGTTTGGCACCTATGAATTCAGGGGATGGCCCACGCCTGGTAAAAACAGAATATTCAAATCGAAAATTAGAAGTATTGAGAGAAATGTGAATCGTTGCGCCTTGCAGGTTAGCTCCGTTGAACAAATTCGACATCTGCACTGAGGATGACGACGGCGATGGAGCAGCTGTTGGCTCTGCTGGTAGTGGAGACGACAACAACGATGAACCTGGCAGCGGGGCTAGGTCGCCGAAAATATCGTCGTCAGTCAAGCCCATCAGAAGCTGGTCTACGGAGCCGGGAGCAGCTGGAATCAATGCAGAGCTAGAGCTGGGGCTTGTCGCGATCGCGGGGTCAGTCGGTGCAAGTACAGTCATTTGGTCCGTACGACTCAACCTCTGTTTGATAGTGGCGTCGACTTCGTCGTCACTTGCCGCAAGCACAACGCGTTTCGCCTCTCGGAGAAACTTCTCCACGTGCGCGCCCTTTGAGTTACTGGTTCACCTGATCTGGCTCGAGCTGCCAACTGGATGCCGATGTGCTGCTGCTGCCTGTGATGCTGTCTAGACAGGCCGCCATCTTCTGTTGTTGCTTCTCGCCAGGTCTGCTGTAGCTCAACTGGGATTGGGCATTTCGGTGGCCCGTGACTGACATAGTATCGTTATCGGAAACCCCGTTTTCCTGTAGTACAGTAACGCATGTGGCACGGAGACAACGGTTGGTGTACTCTCTTGAGGTGCCGCGCCGGCCTTCACACTGAGATTTCTCATCATATTGTCGAGGGTGTTCTTTCCCAGGGGTGCATTTTCGTACCAAACAGGATCTCTTGGCTGGAGGTTCCTCTTCGGACGCTGCAATACGCGGTCGCATGCAGGGTTTAGGTGCTTGAGTAGCATGGGCACAGCTAGCACTTGACTGGGACACTGGATGCGGCCAGCTTGTTTCGATGTGGTATTGTCACCAGAGCCACCTTGGTGGTTCTTGCTGCTGAAGTCTGTGCTGAGCTTGTAGAACTCTTTGCCCTCGCTGTCTTTGCACAGGGTCAAAGAGCTCTTTGTAAGTCGGCACTGTGTTTCTCGGCCACGTAGACCATGGGGAAAGGTGAGGTAGAACCACACTTCCATGTTCAGGACGTGTGGCTCTGTAGAGTACAGGAAGAGCTTTTTGATCAGCTCCAAATCTTGAGTACTGATGACTGATTTTGACTGTGTTGCCATATGCTCTCCTTCTCTCTTGAGTTTCTTCAGCATGCCATCATACGCCTGGTTTGCTCTCCGAAATTCAGGGTCGGTGAAAATGTTGATCCATCTGTCTTTTTCGGCCAAGTGGCGATTGATCGCAGCCCTGAAGCTCTGGTAACTACTTCGTTGATAGTATTGCTTTTTCTGCGTTCGGATACCCAGGTAGGCCTTGCAGAGGACATCTGACAGCTCTTCTTTTCCGCACGTGTCGAGGTCGATGCAGATACCATTTTGGGTAGCAAATTCCGAAAATAGTTTGACCCAGCCTTTTGTTGATGATGCCGTACTCTTCGGAACTCGCGAGGTGATTACTTCGGCGACTTCCTCTGCACTGACTGACTCGAACCGACGCTTTGGGGCCGGCTCGCCACCAGACTCTGCCATATTAGGAGATAACTTCCATACAGTAAGGTCTACATCAACCGATCTTTTAACCACTTCCTAGTCAAAAGACAATATTATGAGAGTGCGCATGAGCAGTGTTTCATTATGCGTTGATGGTTTTGTCGTACAGTAGCCAATGGCAGCGGGCTTCGATGGTTTTCTCGTACCGGTTGCCCCTGACAGCGGGCTTTGATGGAATATCAAAGCCCGCTCTCCGAGGCTGCTGATTGGTCGTAACCTAGCCAAGGGCACGTGGGTCGTTTGAAGCCGCGATACACGGCATACTTGGCCTTGTTGTCGAGAATTGGTAGGGCCTTCCTCATGAAGCCAATACGTTGGTGACCACGGACTGCAACCTGTCGAATGTGGGAGCGAAAGGAGAGGCTCCGATCGAAGAGCACTCCGAGAAACTTCAGCTCCTCCACTTCCTCTATGGCCACCCCATTGAAAGTGGCTGGAGGAATCGGCCAGGGTTGACGGTGATGCGAAATCATCAAGACTTGCGACTTTGTCGGCTCGAATGCGATCTTCCAGCTCTGGCCCCATTCAGCTAGGGCATCCACAGCAGTCTGGAGCTGCGCTAGGCCAACTGGGAGAGCGGTCAGGGACGGGATGCACTGATAAAGCGTAGTGTCATCTGCATATATGGCGAGCTGGGTTGTGGCTGGGAGGTGGTCCTCCATGTCATTGACATATAGGAGGAACAGGGTGGGGCCCAGTATGCTCCCTTGCGGCACACCTGGGCTGATTCGGAATTTAGGTGAGGTTTGTCCACTCACACTCTCACTGCTTGACATTGTACGACGTTGTAGGCGCAGTGCAGCGGTGCGGGATGACTTTACCTTGAACAATGCATGCAAGACATATGTACATTGTAGATACACATCTGTTTAAAGTGTTTTTGTTTTTGTTTTTCTACAAAATCCACAGATCTCCAGACACTGGGGTGAATAATGGAGTGTATCCACGTCATCTACATGTATTATCTACAATACATTTCTGTCATTTTGCTCAGTCGGTAGAGCATGAGACTCTTAATCTCAGGGTCGTGGGTTCGAGCCCCACGTTGGGCGCCAATGTTGAGTCCGAAGAAGGACGACTGACGACATCTTCTCCAGACATTACAACGGACAACGGGAACAAGTTATTGGGAACGACATTCATTATAGACGACGAGACAAGAGACCAAGACGAACGAACGACTACGTTGAAGAGTGAGATTATTGAAGAGAGAGAGATCGACTGAGAAACAACGCAATATAAAGGGCCTGGGTAGCTATGGCAAACATGGGCGCGCAAGTAGCTACCCAGGCCAATGGAACGAAAGGTGAGTATGACGTAGTACGGGTGCATGCAGGCCGGCCAGCTTAGGAAAGGTTGTAGGTAAGATTGTACGGGAGGAGGCACCTAACATATCCAATCTCCACTGTAATAGCTTTCATGGCTGAGGTTGTTGGTATGTCTGTTGGCTCTGGGTTCCCAGTACTCAGTAGCCGAGGCTGGTTGGTAAAGTAACTCCAATTTCACGTCAAGGTACCAGTGCATCTAGTGTCTGCTTCTATCAAAGCAGCGTGCTGTCTATACTGGTTACCCCAGCAAGTGTAGGGTGTGCATAGGTAACTGTCTTTGCCGTTTTATGCCGGTGTACTCTGTGTGGTGTGGACCAGGTGTGCATTGGTGGTCGATTCACATGGCTTCGCCAGTTGTGTGGATTGGACAGTTATCTGGCGCAAGTCTTGATCTGTCTCATTCAGATCTTGTTCGCTACCGTTGCTATGAGAGAAAGTCTGTGGGTGTACATCCAGTGCATTTGCAGATTTGCGTGCTTCTCTTGCGACGGGCGTATACATGGTATACTTGGTACATGGTGTGTGTGTGTGTGTGTGTGTGTGTGTGTGTGTGTGTGTGCGTGTGTGTGTGTGTGTGTGTTCGTGTGCATGTGTCTATGTGTGTCATAACTCGTGTGCAACGTCATCTTGCAGGTTGTGCTGGATGATCTCAGTTTGCATATACCGGCCGGCAAGACAGTGGCGCTGTGTGGTCCGTCGGGAGGAGGTTAGTGTTTGTGCACGCGCGCGTGTGTGTGTGTGCGTGCGTGTGCAAGGGTGAGGGTTGGTGTGATGTTGCAGGCCTCCTGGTTAATACTATATTATAGTATTGTACTATTATAGTATCTTGTACGATATTTATATGTGTATCTGTTTTGTTCCCTTTCTCTGTGCTTTATGTTCCTGGTTCTTGGTCTTTAGTTTTGTCTTTGTTAGTGCTTTGGTTTGACCAGTACTGTAATAATAATAATGTCCCAGAACATTACATTGGCGACGAAGATGAACTAGATTTAATAGTTATAGTCATATAGATGACCTGAGTAGGCCTCAGTGACAATGGCGCTCACAGGAGTAGGCCCGGCTTTGGAGCCGTTCGATCTCGAGGGTCCTGCCCATGAAGTTTCTGCAAGATGGCGCAGGTGGAAGAGATCATTCCAGTACTATGTGGATGGGCAGAACATAACATCCGCGAAGAGGCAGAGGAGTCTGTTGCTGTACTTGGCTGGTATGCCAGTACAGGAGAAATTCGAAACGCTAACAGAAGATGAGGATACCGACAATTTATTCGAGCGAGCTGTGAGTGCTTTGGACAAGGCTTTCGAGTTCGTGGCCAACAAGAGGTTCGAACGTTATAAGCTTCGTCAGATGTCACAACGGACTGGTGAAACAGTATCTCAGTTTTCGACCCGTTTGCTTGGGCAAGGCAAATACTGTGACTATGGCACCGACATGGAGGATCATGTATGCGACCAACTGCTCATAGGGATATCGGACAATCGCCTGAGAAAGAAATTAGAGAGGTTAAGTTTCACGTAAAAGTCTTACGTCCGTGAACTTTTACGTCAAAAAGTGAAAAAACTCACGTAAAATTTGACGTGTTTTACGTGAGTTGACTGTCCCGCACGTAAGTTCATGACGTGAGTTTTTGGAAGTTTCGCTTGGTTACTCCGACCGAATTTATGTGAGTTTCCAGATTTTATCGAGTTTGTTGGAAGATTTGATATTTGTGCGAACTAAACCCGAATCCTGCCAGGCAAAATTTCACGTCACGTCGCACGTGTAACTTAACCTCTAAAAATTACACGTAACGTGAGATTTGCACCGCGTTTTGAAAAAGGGCAAAAAACGTGTAACTTAACCTCTCTATTGTTAGAAGTCGACGACCTCACTTTGGCGGTGGCCTTGAAAAAAGGTCGCGAGTATGAAACAACGGAGCAGCACGCACGTGATATGTCAACATCGACAAGTGCAAGTCACAGTGCAAGCCATGATGGGCATGGGTCCAGTTTGTACGGTAGGTCTACGGGTGAAGCTGCACCAGGAAGTGTGAATGCTGTGCACGGCGTACCCCAGCAAGAGTGTCACAACTGCGGAAAAGTTGGCCACTTCGCCCGCGACCGGAACTGTCCTGCACGTGGCCAAAGGTGTAGAAAGTGTGGCATAAACGGTCACTTCGCATCCAAATGCAACGGAGGTGACAAACAGCGTACAGGCAACACGCGTCACGCTCCCAAGTCGTCGGGAAAGGCAAGTTTGTACGGAAAAGAAAATCACTCGGCAAATCAAATTCAAGATGTAGACGATTTTGTGTTTGGAGTGCGAGGACGTAATTTGACACAGGCCTCTATCAATGTCAGCCTCAATGGTGTGTCGACGCGAGTGCTAGTCGATTCTGGAGCATCATGCAACTTGTTGGGAGAATCGACTTTGGGCCAGCTGCAATTGCAAGGCCTCGGTGTCACTTTGACGAAGTGCACCAGGAAGCTTTTCGCGTATGGAGCACACCAGCTGAATGTCGTCGGCAAGTTTACTGCAATTTTCCAATGCGGCTCAGAGCGCACTGAGGACGAAGTGATCGTCGTCAGAGGAGATGGAGAGTTCTTGCTGGGACGTAGTACTGCACTCAAGTTGAAGGCCTTGGTGCTACCTGACGTGAATCAAGTTGGCAGCGCCACAGCTAGCCCCAGTATCAACGATGAAATCAAGAATGAGTATCCTGGTGTGTTCAGTGGTGTGGGCAAGTTAATTGGCTACCAAGCACGTCTTCATGTAGACTCTGAAGTTCCACCTGTGGCCCAACGCCAGCGTAGGATACCATATGCGTATGAAACCAAGGTGGATGAAAAACTTCAGGAGTTACAGCAATCAGGAATTATTGAAGAAGCTGTGGGCCCGACGCCGTGGGTAAGCCCAATTGTGATAGCACCAAAGAAGCATGGCGACATCCGTTTGTGCGTGGATTTACGCCGGGTCAATGAAGCCATCGTCCGAGAACGACATCCGATGCCAACAACAGAGGAGTTGCTGCATGAAGTCAATGGCAGCACGGTGTTTTCGAAGATTGACCTGAAGTGGGGATTTCACCAAGTAGAGTTGGAAGAAGAGTCCCGCTACCTGACAACTTTTGCTGCAAATGGGAAGTTGTACCGGTTTCGTCGACTGCCATTTGGTATAAGTTCAGCACCAGAGCTGTACCAGAAGATCATCAGCGATGTGATCAAGGATTTGGCCGGTTGCAGAAACGGAGCTGATGATATCTTGCTACATGCGGACTCACTGAACCAGCATGATGTGAGGGTTCATGCATTGATGAATCGCTTGCAGCAGGTCAACCTCACAGTCAACCCAGCAAAGTGTGAGTTCGCTAAGAGCTCCATTGAGTTCTTCGGCTTGCAGATATCTGACAAGGGCATACAGCCAACTCCGGAAAGGATACGATCCTTGGCGGAAGCATCCAGGCCGAGCAATGCGTCGGAAGTAAGAAGCTTCCTCGGTACAGCCGGTTTCAGTGCAAAATTCATCCCTGATTTTGCTACAGTTGCTGAGCCACTGCGTCGCCTCACGGTCAAGGGAGCTCAGTTCAAGTGGACTACAGAGCAACAGCAAGCGTTCGACCACCTGAAGCGACTACTGGTGTCCAGCTCAACACTGGCATACTATGATGCTGAAGCGCCGATCGAGTTAGTGACGGATGCCAGTCCAGTTGGGCTCGGAGCTGTGCTTGTCCAGAAGCAGGATGGTGTTTGGCGGCCAGTTGCGTATGCGAGCAGATCACTGTCAGCGGTAGAGCGGAGGTACTCGCAGACCGAGCGAGAGGCTCTTGGTATTGTCTGGGCGTGTGAACGATTTCACACCTATCTGCTAGGCAGGGAGTTTACACTCTGCACCGACCACAAGCCGCTGGAAGTGATTTATTCGGCAAGATCCAAGCCCAGTGCCAGGATCGAGAGATGGGTCCTGCGCCTACAGCCGTACAGCTATCGAGTCAAGCACATTCCTGGAAAGACGAACATCGCTGACGCTTTATCTCGCCTGCCCGTTGCAGCGGCGGATCCAGGAATCAGCAGTGATGAAGAGTCGGTTAGACTTATCACTCAGACAGCAGCACCCATCGCTATCGGTATCAGAACGATTGAACGTAGCTCAGCTGAAGATGAAGAGCTATCTGCTGTTCGCAAGTGCCTTCATGACGGATCTTGGGATGGTCTGCCAGCAGCATACCGTCAGGTCCGAGGAGAATTGACTGTTGTTGGCAAGGTGGTGCTCAGAGGTCAACGCATTGTTATCCCTACAGAGTTGCGACACCAGACCGTGCAGTTGGCACATGAGGGCCACCAGGGCATCGTGAAGACGAAAGAGCGTCTACGGTCCAAGGTTTGGTGGCCAGGCATGGATAGCGAGGCCGAGAAGCTCTGCAAGTCGTGTCATGCCTGCCAAGTGGTTGCAGCGCCAGCCAATGCACCGCCAGTCAAGTCCACTCCTCTTCCAGATGCGCCATGGCAGCATTTGGCTGTTGACTTGCTGGGTCCACTACCGTCTGGCGAGCACATTGTGGTGCTCGTGGATTACTACAGTCGATATTTCGAAGTAGATGTGGTCAAGTCAACATCAGCTGAAGCTGTGATTCCGATGATTGAAGCCCAGTTCAGCCGACACGGTATCCCGACGAGTTTGCGTACGGATAATGGCCCACCTTTCAACTCGGAAGGGTTTGCGAAGTTTCTACATGAGTGTGGTGTTCAACAGCTTCGTACTACACCACTGTGGCCGAGAGCTAACGGTGAAGTTGAGCGACAAAATCGATCCCTGATGAAAGTGATCCGTGCTGCATATGCGGAAGGAAAGACGTGGAAGCGGGAGGTTCAACGATTCTTGATGGCATACCGCTCCACGCCACATAGCACCACCGGAGTTGCTCCAGCTGAGTTATTGTTTGGGCGCAAAGTGCACTGCAAGTTACCAGCCCTCGGTGAACCAGCGATAAACGAGGCCGTCAGAGATCGTGACAGCGAGCGTAAGCAGAGTATGCGTGACTCTGCAGATGACGCCAACCATGCCACAAGCCAGTCAACGCAGATAGGTGACTCAGTACTGCTAAAGCGTTCGGAGACACGGTCGAAGGTCGACACACCATTCCATCACCAACCTCATGTGGTGGTTAGTCGGAATGGGGACCAAGTAGTGGTTCAGGCACCGGATGGGAAGCTTGTGCGGAGGAACGTACAGTTCACCAAACCATTCCGGCAGCAGCATCCAGCTGAACCTAGCCCCGAAGTGCAAGAGGCACCCCAGCATCGTGCGGAGCCCCGCAGGTCAGACAGGTTAAGCGTGAAATGCTAAGTAACCTGTCCGGCCCTTGTTCTGTTCTGCATTGACTAGGCTGTGTGACAGTTGTGTTTGACTGGTCGTTCGGCTAACAATGTATGAGCTTACATTATACTGTATATTTACATATTTTATGACATGGATTGATAGAACGCTTTTGGTTATTCGTCGCGTTTTGGACAGCCTATTTTGGTTTATTTAGTTTGTTGAAATGCTACGTTGAAGTTTGCTATGGTCAGTATTTCTATGGACTGTAGTTGTAGACTTTCGAGAAAAGGAGGAATGTGATGTTGCAGGCCTCCTGGTTAATACTATATTATAGTATTGTACTATTATAGTATCTTGTACGATATTTATATGTGTATCTGTTTTGTTCCCTTTCTCTGTGCTTTATGTTCCTGGTTCTTGGTCTTTAGTTTTGTCTTTGTTAGTGCTTTGGTTTGACCAGTACTGTAATAATAATAATGTCCCAGAACATTACAGTTGGCACAAGGTGTTTAGTACTATTTTCCAAACCTTGAAGGTGTATGGAATTTCCCTTGATTTGTCCAAATGTCTTGAAAGCATAGCCTTGGTACGGAAGTTCCCTGATTTACTTCAGGACTGCTATGTTTTACCCGACATGGACTCTGTCAGTTTTCATCATGTCCGTACGATATGCTATGTGTCTGTGTGTGTCTGTGCCTGTCTGTGTGTTCATGTGCATGTGTGTGCTACTGCGCATGTTCTGACCGTCACGGCGCATCACAGGCAAGACGACGATAGCGGCGCTTATCGAGCGTTTCTACGACCCCGTTCACGGCGCGGTGACGCTGGACGGCGTGGACATACGCACCCTAGACCCTTGCTGGCTGCGTACCAACGTGCTGGGTTACATCAATCAGGTACTGCAACTTCACCAAGCATCAGTGTAGAGTGAAACCTGTCTAAGGCGACCGCTCAAGGGACCTTCGAAACGTGGTCTCTGTTACCAGGTGGTCTCCTTATCCAGGGTCGTTTGGCTGGAAAGAGCATCCCTTGATTCTGGTAGCAGTGGTCTTGTAGGACAGGTGATCGCCTTGACAGGTCTTACTGTACTGTAAACCCTATGTGTTTTGGCCTTGGTCCTGTATGATCAATATGAGCCAGCACACGCGAAAATCACCCTCAGTGACATATTTTCAGAAACTGAGATGACAGTGGATAAAGGCAGATGGACTTATGCAGAATTCAATGCAAAAAAACGTTTGAAAAAAATCTTGAGTAAAACTTGAGTTACGGGTCTTAGAAGATAGAGCATTTCCCTAATATATCACACATCACACGAAAACAGAGAATGTTTGAAGTGCGTTTTCTCAGTTTGAAGTGCGTGTCACTAAGGTCGATTTTCGCGTGCGCTGGCTCATATCATCTTACACTGAGGGTTTGGAACTCCAGGGACATGCACCAAGTGGCGTTATACCGGGTTTAAGTAATAACGAATTATGTTGTAACCGGAGCGAAAGGCTAAAGGGACAAGCCCAACTATTTTTGCGGATTTTCTGTCATAAAAAATAAACGTCACAGGCTGCTCTTCGTAGGTGTCCGCGTCCCAGCGGTCCGGGCAAGCGACCGCTCCTCAGTGGGACACTTGGCCGTGGCTTTTGTACTGCAATCTGTGGGAGAGCCTTTCCAGGGGTGGGTACCGGGTATGGACGAATCTCTGGTGTTGATCCTTTTTTGTTCCTTTCCTTTTTATTTGTTTTTGCTGAGAAAGAAACGTTGCTGTTTCTGTTCCCGCCAGCGCCTTTGCTCTAGTAAAACATTGCTGGCTGATAAATGGTCATTGCTCGTGATGCCAAAGGTGAAGGGAAGCTGGGTTTCTTGCCATTTGCAACTCCCTGTCTCTGAAAATGTAGCTTGTAGCTCCGAGTATTTTAGTTTTTCGACGTGCCAGACCTATTGGTACGAGCTGCAGAGATGAGGAGCAACGAAGGCGTTGGATTAATGCGTTGGATTGATGCCAATAATGGTGTTTATGGCCGGACAACGCCAGCGGTTTTCACTTGTCAGGAGGACAGTCAAGTTGGAGCAGGCAGATGACAGATTATTAATTTTGGCGCATTTTTTTGCAGAGTGGGTGGCTTGCCGAAGAGAATCATCTCAGTACCTCATGGTTACTAGTATCTGACAAATGCCTCTTATTGCTAGTCTGCATTAGAGCATAGCAGAATTGATCATGTCACAAGTACTAGTAGTGTCAAGACTTGATGTGCTACGATTGTACTCAGATCATGTGGCAACTTCACGGTAATTCGTCCTGCCACTTTACGCTCTCCCGGAATTGCCTGCAGAAGGCACGTGCCTGTGCAAGGGACAACGCGTTTGCATTGCTTACTGATGCAAGCGGATGGAGTGCAGAGCAGATAAGAAGACAATCATAATCTGGCTATTCAAATAGCTTCGGCTGCTATTAATTGGCTGGACTCCTGGAAACGTGGGCAAGAATCTAAACCAGTCCACGGAAACGATGTGACGCCACACAGGAAGCTAAATGGCAAACCAATCAAGTTCTTTGGTAATGAAACCTTTCACCAACGTTGTCCGGTTACATGCCTAGTGTCACTCACACAAGACCAATGGATGCCACATGTACCTAAAAGATACGCTGTTGATCAACCACAACTCCAATACCACTGAGCAGCGTCTTCTATACAGATCCAATTAGATATTGAAGTATATGAGTCGAAGTTGCTGGTATAGTCTCTCCTAATGACCGCGTATTTGGCATACTTTTCTCTATACTGCACTCTAGAGCTACTTACCTTTTCCGACATTGAACTCAGGCAGTGACCACTCGCCCACAGAATGAGCCAATTGACACAGACACCAAGTACCTGTGCATCCGTCGCAAGAGAGACACGCAAGTTTGCAAGTGCAGTGGATGTACACCCACTGATTTTCTCTTCTGCCAACGATATCAGACATGACCTGAGTGAAACGTATCAAGACTAGCACCGCATTACTGCCCAATTCCATAATTATGATTATTGCGATGCCTTGTGAAAGGATTCTCAATGCACACCTGGTCTACGCCACATGGAATACATCGGATGATAATGACCAAGACAGCTGCCTATGTCTCGCTCTCTTTCCCTCTCTCTCTTTCCCTCTCTCTCTCTTTCTCTCTCTCTCTCCCCCCCCCCCCCCCCCCCCCTCTCTCTCTCTATCTTCATCTATATCTATCTATCTATCCAATCTGGGGACAGAACTGTTTCGTCCTTTGTGGACTCATTAGCACAGCACAGAGAAATGAGGCCGAACCTGATTGCAATGAAAAATAAATTCCAAAGCCATATTTAAACCAGGGCCGAATATACTGTGCCAAAAATATCTCTATCTATCTCTATCTCTTTATCTCCTTGAGGGCACACTGGGTCCCCTGTTTTCGCAATTCTCCACCTATCAACTCCCTTCTGTGTGTGTGTGTGTGTGTGTGTGTGTGTGTGTGCGTGCACGGGTGCAGGG
>NC_088655.1:28115963-28145963 GCF_964019385.1 Sycon ciliatum | reverse complement strand
ATATTATACATGTACATGTAGCAGGGATATTCTCAGAGAGTCAAACTACCGGATGAAATGGCAAACGAAAGTCTCAACTTTAGAGAGTAGAGTAGAGAGTAGAGTGGGTGGGTGTGCAGACCAGCGAAGGTCATAACACATTGATAATAACGTGTAACCAATGCCGGCAATGGATAATGTGTGAGCGACCAAAGAGGCGTACATAGCATGTCCTGTACCACCATAAACACACCTTGACCTTGCCCATTGCGTAGCAATGATAGCGCATTGTTATTTCTCCAGTCCACGACAGAATGACTGATGGCGTTTCAGGTCGCCGCTTCGACGGAACATGCGGCCGCAGGCGCAACCGTAGCCAGCAGCAGAGGGTGCCTTGGGTGGTCGACGGGCAATGGCACGCCACTCCGGATGGTTCTGGGCTGCATCGTACCATCCACATGTTGGTACAGGTGGCTCAACCGACGCAAAGTCATGCATAACGACGTCCCTCCACCTCTTGCGTGGATCACGCGCGGGGCGCGGGGCAGGCAGTTCACCGAAGAGAACACACTTCGGCAACCGGTGATCTTCCATCCGTGCCACGCGTCCAAGCCAACGCAAACGCCATTCCCGTGCGATGTGACCAATGTCCTCAGGCACTCCAAGGGTCTTTGCAAGGGCTGAGGACGTTGCGTGGGTCTCCCATTGCTGCCGTCGCGACACTCCAACGATAGATCTGACACATTGATGGTGGAAAGGGTTGAGGTGTCGTAGGTCCGGAGCCTTCGGTGTCCAGGTCTCCGCGCCGTACAGGAGGGTAGAGAGCACCACGGCAACATACACGCGACGACGACACTGCAGACTCAGTGACCGGTTCTCGGATACGGCTTGCTTCAAACTACCATAAACACACACACACACGCGCACACACACACACACACGCACACACACACACACACACCGATTGATCAATCATGCTGCCGGAATCCCTCATATATCTCATACTGTGGTACATATCCCTGGGAGAATTGCAAGGAACTAAATACGGCAAGCAAATCGAGGGACATTAGGTGCAAGCCTCGTTGTTCTAGTTGTCTAGACTGCACTGGGTTCTTGAAAATACTGAGCCTCCACGTTGTATCTGTGTGGCATGTGGCATCCGTTGATCTCGTTTGAGTAGTAGTAGTAGGCATGCACTGCATTATGTTTTGATGAAAGGTTCGATAGCTGATGAATGGGTTTATCATTTGGCTTCCTGCGTGGGTATTGCTTCTGTGGATTGGTTTGGAGCAATGTTCAGATAGTCCAGGCATCAGGCAAATTTATAATGGCGGTCCAAGCTAGTTGAATATCCGGATCACTTTTTCTCATCTGGTCTACACTCCATCCGCTTGCATCCGTAAGCAATGCAAACGCATTGTCCCTTGCACAGGCACGTGACTCCTGCAGGCAATTTTTGGAGAGCGTAAAGTGGCAGGACGGATATTCCCGTGAAGTTACAACATGATCTGAGTATAATCGTAGGACATCAAGTCTTGACACTACTTGTGACATGATCAATTCTGCTATGCTCTAATGCAGACTAGCAACAAGAGACATTTGTCAGATACTAGTAACCATGAGGTACTGAGACGATTCTCTTTAGCAAACCACCCACTCCGCTATAAATGCTCAAATAATCTGTCATCTGCCTGCTCCAACTTGACTGTCCTCTTGACAAGTGAAAATCGCTGGCGTTGTCTGGGCCATAAATACCATTATTGGCATTAATCCAACGCCTCCCTTGCTCCTCATCTCTGCATCTCGTAACGATAGGTCTGGCACATCGAAATCTAAAACTAAAATACTTGGAGCTCTTATTTGTTCAAGCTATATTTTCAGAAATTTCAGAAAAAATTCAGGAATTTTCAATGTGCGGGGCCTCATGTCGGCCGTCAAGAGGAACTGGCTTGTGTCGGTACCTCTCTTTCTACGGCATAGACGTCTGTACCCTTCAAGAAATCAAGTTACCTGCAGGGCTTGACGAGCAGCGAAACGGCTAAAGAGGGAGTACGAGTGGAGCGGAGTGTTAGAGCACGCGGACGGCCAGTGTCATTGTGGAGTCGCGACTTGCAGCTGTTCGGCTTGTTGGTCACCCGGAGCTCCGTCAACGCGGGCATGGAGCTAATGCGAGCGCGTGGCCGAGGTTGCGCTGACTAGTTGGCGGCGGCTAGCCGAGCTCGACGACTTATACGGCCTCAGTAACGGAGCTGCCACCCAACACCTGAAACGCAACGGCTGCAGAATCTTGGAATGTTCGAGTCTGCCTTGTTCGTTCTGCCAATGTGTCATGCAAGTAATGTCTTCTCCCTGAATGTTCGGAACGTTTTTGCAAATTGTCTGTACATGTGAAAATGGGTTGGCCATCTTTTGTAGCTTTCCACTACGTGGTTCGCGGCTGTAGTTTTTATGGTGGGAGATCTGCGCCAAGCCAATGCTGGATTGTTCAATAGTAGACGCTCTGCAGAGCCTGGGAGCCATTGCCCATGACAGACCAGCATGGCGAGATCTATGCATGAGGGTCTGTGCATTGTGATATTCCCACAGATCCTGAAACAGTCAAACTCAGGAAATAGCACTATCATTATCACTCAGGCTGCAATATTCATATTATGGACATATTCATAAATGACATATCTTCAATACCCATGAGCTACATTGTATATAATAATATAAGTATCATAATTATTATTATCATCGTTCTAGCTCATTTTTTCCCCTGTCATAGTCCTGTTTATCATGTTCAGCATAAGCGAAGTTGTGGATCATGCTTGCATGGTTGACTCCAACGCGTACATGCAAGTAATAATAATAATAATATTTTCAGAGGCAGGAAGTTGCAAATGGCAAGAAACCCAACTTCTCTTCACCATTGGCATCACGAGCTATGATCATTATCAGTGAGCAATGTTACTAGAGGAAAGTCGCTGGAGTGAACAGAAAGCTTTCCAAGCAGCAACGTTTCTTTCTCAGCAAGAACAAAATTGAAAGGAGCAACACCAAGGATTTGTCTATCCCGGTATAGGTACCCGGGTGTGTGTAGCCTCTGGCAAGGTTCTGTGCCCCAGATTTCCAGTGCAACGGCCACGGACAAGTGTCCCACTGAGATGCGGTCGCTCGCCCGGACCGCTCCGACGCGGACACCTGCGAAGAGCAGCCTGTGACGTTTATTTTGTTATGACAGAAAACTGCAAAAAAAGTTGGGCTTGTCCCTTTAGTCCTACCCGTAACCGGACCTGTAAACAGTTGGATAGACCACGTTACGCCAGGAGATTTCAGATTTCTATTTACTAACGGGTTTTTTGTACTAACCGGACTCGTTATAATGAGGGAGCACCTGTACCTAGCTGGCGGAACCGTGCGTGCACCCTACTTGCCTTCATCGACCCGGCGGTGCTTTACTGTGCTGCCGTGTGTGTGTGTGTGTGTGTGCGTGCGTGCATGCGTGTGTGTGTGCGTGCGTGTGTGTGCGTGTCTGCACACAGGAACCGGTCCTCTTTGCAACGTCGGTCATGGAAAACATACGCTATGGAAGACCCGGAGCAAGTGATGAAGAGGTGAGGGCATGCATGGCTGGGTGCTTTGTGTTCTTTTCGTTTAACAAAAAAATCTCAAGTTAAAACTAGGTGTTGTCATATATTTTTGGAATGCATACTGTAGAGTTGTGTGAGTGGTTTTATCAGCTTAGCTTGGAGTTCTGGCGAGCACGGTTATATGCTTTTTGTTTGGAGTTTTCTTGCGCACGGTCCCAAGATACGGATCATTTTTTTTTAAATGTGTGTGGGGGGATGTGAGGGTGTGGGTGTAACGGTTGTGTGTGTGTGTTTTTGTGTGCGCCCGCTCGTGTGTGTCTACTACATGTTTGTGTGACTGTGTTCGAATGCTGCAGGTGATCAGTGCGGCGAAATCTGCGAATGTCGACGGGTTTGTCAGGAGTTTTCCCAATGTAAGCGATTTGTGTTTTTCTTAACTCTGACTGCTACACATTTGATTCCTTGACTTTTCCATGTGCGTGTATGTGTGTGTGTGTGTGTGTTTGTGTGTATGTGTGTACGTGCATGTGCATGCGTGTGTGGGTGTGCCTGTGTACATGTATTTGTGTGTGTCTCTCTCTCTCTCTCACACACACACACACACACACACACACACACACACACACACACACACACACACACACCATTGGACCATTGGACGCCCATCGCCGAAGGCGATGATAGCGATGCTACAGCAGAAGCCATAGCAGCTTGTGCTGGGATTGCACCATTCAACAACTTGCAAGGCTGAAGAATTGACCGCCACTATTCAGCCTGGTCTACACCACACAGCTATGAAGTGGCTTTTTCTGGCCAGTGAATCCCTACTTTTTGGTCTTTTTTCATTTTTTTCCGCACACACATCACACCACATACTTTGGCATGCACTGGCTGTTGGTAACCACCCAGGAGGATGAAAGAAAAGTCAGGAGGAGTCTGAGAAAGAGAAGAAAGACGTGTGTGACCACAATCGTCGGGAATCGAACCCGCAACCTCTCGATTGGAAATCGCTGCACATACCACTGCACCATATGGGACACACACACACACACACACACACACACACACACACACACACACACACACACACACACACTACTACTACTACTACTACTACTACTATGTACAGCTACCCTATCGGGCCACGCCGCTCCCAGAAGCGGGAGACAACGACAAGAAGAGAGAAGAGAGGAGAGAGAAATCGCAAAGTCAACAGTATTTGGCATGGCGTTGCAAGTCCTGTGGCCTTGAGAACCGTCTTTCGCAATGCTCGCATTCATGACGGCAGTTGTTCCTGGCTGCACGTCACATCCGTTTCGCACACACACACACACAGACACACACACACACACACACACACACACACAGTCTCTCCGTCCAAGCTATTGCTGTACTCCTATTCCTTTGCTCTGCTCTGCTCAGGGTTACGACACTCTACTTGGTGAGCGTGGAATGACCGTATCCGGTGGACAGAGGCAGCGGTAAGATTTCAACCGTAAATAGAACTCTAGTTCAGTCCCACAGTACTCTGTTAGTGCCCCTCGCAATAGAGTGGTTCACATTTATCACATGACCACACAGGACAGCCATGTTGGTTCCAACTCCACTCAACCCCTGCATCTATGGGTCGCGTGATGTCGGTAGCCATGTTGGTTCCAACTCCACTTAACCTCTGCACATCGATGTGTCACATGATGTCGGCCATGTTGATTCCAACTCCACTTTATCAACCCCTGCACATCTATGTGTCACATGATGTCAGCCATGTTGTTTCCACTGTCCACATGACATGTTCGTGTTCTGCACCAATTTAGTCACATAACAGATGTGAACACCTCTCTACACTATGCTGGTGTCAGCATCAAAAATTCTGAAAGAATTTGCTTGTTCTTTGCGGACTTACAGGCACATTCTCTTCCGTATCTTGGTCTATTTACTTCCTCCGCGTCATTAAAATTGTCGCTTCGCATATCGCAATGTTTGTGACTTGGCTCGTCTTAGTCAGACTGTCGGAATCGCTGTTTTCGAATATTGGTGCGACCCTTGCTGCGCAATGTCTGCTTGTTACTGAAGCCGTGGTGGTCTCGGACTTTGTCGGAGCTCTCTTCTGCACCAAACAAATTCATCGCGCTGCGCACTATCCCGCCACAGAGCGCATATCGTTTTTCTGGAGTTCGTGCCGTCCCACATCGTTCGCGTGGGCATTTATCAGACTGCAAGCTCGGGTATAAGAATCCTGGTATCTCTCCTGAATACGAAATGCTGAAGTTGACGATTCCAAGAACAAAGTGTTCTCAAATTCCTAAAATGCGCTACTTGTGGCGCATGTTGCTGCGAAGGTAGCAGGTCTGAAAACGCCAACAAAATCAGCGAAGCGCTTGCCAAGGAAAGAAGGTGCGGAACTGCTTACCCTATCCCGCTGGAAGGTTGTTACACTGTACTTGAAAATGCTAGCTTGCCTTCATCGCCTGCCACCTGGATGCATGGATCGCGTGAAAACAAAGTTTCTTGACCTGAATTTGAACTCGCGTCTTGTTCAGCGTATTGTTGAGTGCTGAAGGGTCTGCCGCAAACTCTGATGGAGACGTCGACCTTAGCTTCAAGTGCAGCGAAGCGGGAGGCCACAAACTAAAGCTTGGTCCGTCGACAATGCTCTGCCTCAATTTCTAGCTGATTTCTTTGCCCTTCGAGTGGACAAAATAAATTCGAAAAATCGCTCTGGGGAGCGACAATTTTAAAATGACGCGGAGGAAGTATCAATTAACCCTGTCTGTCAATTCAGGATGGCCGTGTGCTGGCCGAAGTGTAGTTTGGGAGATGAAAAAGGGCAAAAGCCAAGCCACAGTATACTAAAAAGCCGTAACTCGTGGAAAACCGCCATCTGTCCCCAATTCAAAAGAACAACTGCTGTGTCACCTTAGACAATCTGCTGAATTCTCGACTGTGATATATCTCTGCACTGGTTGTTCTGATTGTTTTGTTGTGTTCTGTCGCAGGATTGCGATTGCCCGGGCTCTGTTGAAGAACCCGAAAGTGCTACTGCTGGACGAAGCAACAAGGTATTGTGTGTGTGTGTGTGTGTGCGCGCGCCTGTGTGTCTGTGTGCATCCGTACGTGTGTGTGTGTGTGTGTGTGTGTGTGTCCGTACATGCGTGAAGGTGTGTATGTGTATGTGTTTCGAATCTGTATGTACATATCAGAAGTGGTAAATTGCTGTGTCTTCGCATAGATTATCATACTTAAACGTATTATCGCGAATCAGTGCAGACACGCTTAGACATTTCGGGCCATCAAGAGGCGAGGCACTCATTTTGCAGACTGGTTAATTGTGATGTGTGTGGTTTTTGTGTGTGTGTGTGTGCGCGTGTGTGTGTGTGCGCGCGCGCGTGTGCGCGCATGTGTGTGGGTGGGTGTACTTGCACAGTGCACTGGATGCGGAGTCTGAGCATGTTGTCCAAGAAGCTCTGAACAAGCTGTGCGAAGGTAAGTCATCGCATTGCCTATGAAGCAGACTATCTCTTGGAGCCGATCCCGTGCGGAGCCAGCTCCTCGGTAGAATGCTTTATCAAACGCATGAAACACAGGAGCTTTTAACACCTTTGATTCCGCTATTCTATATCTCCATTTGCCATAATTGAATGGCTGCTGGAAAGCCGATATACACGGTAGTGCTCGGTGAAAACCCACCCAGGGTACTAGCAGACTCATGTCCAAAAGGACAATAAAAAGGATACTCTAGTTTCAGAAATTTTCGATGCTCAATATTTTCGGTATGAGGGCAACATGCTAGGTTAAGTGAACAGAAATTTTCGGTACAGAGAAGCAGTTCCCTATTGGATTATGTGCGTTAGTGTTTGTTCGGTGTGTTGAAATTTTAGGTACTACAGTATGAAACAGACGCACCGAAAGTACCGAAAATAAAAGTGCACCGAACATTTGTGAAATTACAGTATCTGGGCACTTTGTGTGAGGTATCTACCCTAATCTGTACCAGCCATGGTGTAAAAATGTGAAGTCTCTGTGCAAAACACCACTGTACTGGGGGACGCAATGGTTGCTTGTACCCAGTTGCTACGAAGTTGTCCACGACCTGACGTCACACTTCTAAGCTCTAGGAACGAAGGCAATGTTGTGACCTGTTCACCGGGATATAGGTTGAGGCGACGGGTAGACGTTTGATGGCTAAATTGCACCTTATGTGTGCGCGTGTCTGTGTGTCTCTCTGTCTCTGTATACATGTGAATGTGTGTGCGTATGTGCCTCTGCGTGTGTGTGTGTGTGTGTGTGTGTCCGTCTCCCTATATACATGTGTGTGTGTGTCTGTCTGTCTGTGTGTGCATGTATACGCATGTATGCACGTTTTTCGTGTGTGTGTGTGTGTGTATGTGCGTGTGTGTGTCTGCATCTCTGTGTGTGCGTGTGCCTGTTTATGTGTGTGTCTGTGTGTGTGTGTACCTGCATGTGTATGTGTGTCTGTGTCTGAGTATGTGTGTTCCTGTGTGTGTTTGTGTATGTGTCGAACCATAGGTCGGACCGTCATTGTGATTGCACATCGTCTCAGTACCATCCGCAACGCAGGTCAGTAGTGGCATGTTTGTCCACGTGCTGTTTGCCGACATGGTGCTGCTGGCTCATGTGATACTTAAAGTACCGTATTTCCCCGATTATAAGACGCACCTTTTTACACTATAATCCAGGGTAAAAAAGGGGGTGCGACTTACAATCGAGGATGACTTACTACTGAATTGAATATATCGCAACAATATTGCTCAAACCTGAAAATGGGGATGCGACTTACAGTCGAGTGCGACTTGTAATCGGGGAAATACGGTGGTAGTTATGCGATATGTCCGTATGATACACGCGTCCATGTTTCTCTCAATGTAGTGTTTATTGATCTCTGTCTTGTTTGAGATGACCTGCCTATACTGATGCAACAGTGTGTCCCCATGGTGCGTGTGTGTGTGTGTGTGCACAAGCCTCCGTGTTTGTGTGTGTTAATACGCATGTGTGTGTACTCATTTGTGTAAATATGTGTTCCCGTGTATCACCTGCAGACACAATTGGTGTTCTTGTCAAGGGTCGTATCGTGGAGCAAGGCTCGCATGCACGGCTGGTCTCACGCAAGAACGGCGTATACGCTGACCTAATTCGACGCCAGGCGTCCGGCTCATCCCCAAGTGCTGCATAGTGAAATCTCCGAGCGGCGCGCAACTCTCGTTAGAAAACATTCGCGACGATGGCGTTCTGCACTGCACGAGTGCTGTGTGTCAGAATTCTAGCTGTGCGTGGTATTGTGTGTGTTTGGGATCACCGTCCCATCGTTGTCTTGTTACCACCAGCACCGCTGCATTATCTTAATGCCTCCACCACCATCGTTGAATCATCTTGACAACACCACCACCTCTGCATCATGTTGACATCTCACTGTGGGAGCATGGAGATACTGCACGTCGGTATGACTGTGAACAGGTCAGTGAGTCCATATCGTGATGGTGCAATCACCACTGGAGATGTTCCTTGCTAGGAAAGATGCTGGTCTCGCCCGCATGCACTGATGTATCTTTGCGATGCTGGTGACTGTTGTGGCTCGGAGTCACGGCTAAGCCCGCATACCGATCATCATGCGTCTGTATGTTATACGCAAGTCTCTGCGTGTGTGACAAGATTCCGCCGACGGGCAGTTTGTGAGTAGTACGGCCGACGATCAGTAGCTATTGCTGTGAACTGCAGTGCTTGTAATAGCGAATACGGAACTCTCTGCGTGTGTAACAAGATGCCGCTGGTCGCCAACACCCCATAGCCATTGCCATGATCTGCTGTCCCTAGCCGGTCGGCAACTATCACCGTATGAGTCTTGCCGTCATCTACGTTTGTGCACGT
The DNA here is from genome assembly GCF_964019385.1 of Sycon ciliatum. Taxonomy (NCBI): domain Eukaryota; kingdom Metazoa; phylum Porifera; class Calcarea; order Leucosolenida; family Sycettidae; genus Sycon; species Sycon ciliatum. The sequence continues at coordinate 28,136,529 of NC_088655.1, read as the reverse complement.
CAGATAACTTGCCATGGCTTGATTGTAGGGTATTTGTGTGTTTGGAGTTCACCATTCGGCTCCCCATGCGTTTGCTCATGCCCGTGCGCTGGCTTGGCTATAGTACTACGCCCAGGTGCGTGCAGGTTTTCAGGTTTTCTCGCTGGCCTGAGACTTTAGCACCACAAACATAGCTTACCCCTTGCGGTGCTGTGGAGTGCTGGTATCTAGTCCTGGATATGCATACAAGCTCCGTTCAATGACCCCCCCCCCCCCCCCAGACACACACACACGCACACACACGCTCCGTTCAAAGACCCCCCCCCCCCCACACACACACGCTCCGTTCAAAGACCCTCCCCCCCCCCCCCCCACACACACACACGCTCCGTTCAAAGCCCCCCCCCCCCCCCCCACACACACACCGTAACTTGTTAGAAGACGCGTCACACTACCTACCGTATCAGCCGTACACTTGCTGCTTGCTCTCCGTGCCCGGTGTCCTATTGCATCACCATGTCGTCATGGAGGGCATGCTGGCTTCCTCTGTGTGTGCAGTGCGGCTGTGTACTGGTGTGAGAGCATCACCATGCCGTCATGGAGGGCACGCTGGCTTCCTCTGTGTGTGCAGTGCGGCTGTGTACTGGTGTGAGCGTGTCACCATCGCAGGCTTGTGCGCGACCGGACTCGTCTTCTTTTCTTTTTCTTTTTATGTCACAGCCAATTGCAGTACTGCATGCGATCAGCTCACCTGTTTTCTTAGTTGCTTGTTGTATCCCTTGCGTCCGTAGTCTTCAACTTATTCCGTGCTGTGCTGTGCTGTGCGTTGTTTTGTGCATGTAGATGACTTTGTCTAGGCCGAAGAATAATTGTTTGTTTAGCCGTACCTACGGTATGTGTTATGATCCATAGAGTGTGGTGGCGTTCCTACGGATGCTGAAACTCGGCCTTCAGCTGGGTCTCACTCACGCGAACCGTGAATTATATTATTATTACTTAGGTGTCATGCATCTTTTCTTATTCGCATCTAGGACTTCGCTGCACTATGCATGTTGTAAGGTATACATGTACGTCTCAGCAAGAGCATGGTACCCTTGCGAGTACCAACTCTGGGTTTCAGCCAGAGTGCTGACTATGCGTGGCAGTAGATTTCTATGGTATTCTCTCCGGACAAGCCAGTCACGCACCACGAGTGACCCGTGGTGACGTTGCACTCTGCTCTCCACACTGTTTGCGCATATTGCCTGGCTGGGTATTATCTTTTCTATTTATTTATTTTAATACATACGACTTCGCTTGTATGATTATGACCTAGTTCAAGTAATTGACATCAATGCTGCCAGCGGGGCAATGAAACATGGATAAGAAGAACTCCCAAACAAATACCACCGGTCCGTTTGTGTGTGTCCTAAAGATGTTTGTGTGTGTCCTAAAGATGTTTGTGTGTGTCCTAAAGATGTTTGTGTGTGTCCTAAAGATGTTTGTGTGTGTCCTAAAGATGTTTGTGTGTGTCCTAAAGATGTTTGTGTGTGTCCTAAAGATGTTTGTGTGTGTCCTAAAGATGTTTGTGTGTGTCCTAAAGATGTTTGACCGCACATGTACACGGTACTACTCAATGAAATCCAGTCGCGCGTCACTCAAGTAACTATTTGTATTTTTATTTTAAACTGTTACTGTCTGTTTTGCGCCTTGCACCATTTCGCAGCCCAGGGTTCGCAGGTCTGGGGCTGAGTAACGCCCGGCGTGTACTATAGTTTGAGTGACACGACAGTATTTCATTGCGCAGCACTAGATATGTGTACCCTCACGGCGGGTACCGACCGAGCTGCGGTAGCACCCTAGCTTGGAGACCGGGCCCTACCGCACTGGTACCCACCTTCCCAGAGATATAATAGCATATTGGCCGCAGATGCGCCACTCGATAGGGCTTGAAAGTGCTCTGGTATGTCAGCCAGCCTGGTCCGAGTCCTGACAATGGCTCACTGACATTAAATTTTGTATACACTGTGACTTGGATCATGCCAAAGCTGACTTTTGATATTCTACTACAAATACTGTACTTTGAATCAGTTTTTGTATGGATCCATACACATCCTTTCGGGTATAGTTTTCCATCACATGTAGGATGGAGATACTGTCATCGGGCGGGAGTGACTGGGCTGGGCCATGGGACCGACTCATGCATGGTACACTCGCAAAAACAATTCACACCTCCAAGCAGGGAGTAGTAAATATACAGTGCTTTACTACTCCCGGCTCTGTCTTCAAGCACCATGGAATTGTTGTACAACGTACCATAAATAAAAAATACACCCGTTGCAAGCCGAGAAGCACGCAGGTCTGCAAATGCACTGGATGTGCGCCCACAGATGTTCTGTTACAGCTACTATAGCGGACAAGATCTGAATCAAGAAACAGCTAGATCAAGCCTACATTGTAGCGCCAGATCACTCGCCTGATCCACACAACTGGCAAAGCCATGTGAGTCGACCCTCAGTGCACACCTGGTCCACACCGCACGAAGTACAGGTCTACTCTCGATATAACAACTCTCACTTGTACATAAACCTCGCTAGTACATGTACATGTACGTAAAAAAATCAAATCCCGCGCCGAAACAGCATCACTCCCATACAAATTTTGTTCTACACAACATAATCCTCAACATAACACACGCTGCGACGCGGTCCCCGACGTGCGCACTCTCGATACAACGTAAATTCACGTGCACGGTACGATCAAGCGGTAGCTGTAGCTAGGCAGTTTAGGCCAGGTTAGTCCTACATAACGTAAACCTCGGCATAACGCACTCAACGGCACGGTCCCCGACGTGCGCACTCTCCATACAACGTAGATTCACGTGCGCGGTACAATCAAGCTTTAGCCGTAGCTAGCCAGTTTGGTCCTATTGTGCATATATTCTGTGGTAGCCATTGGCGGACTATGCTCGGCCAATCGTCAAATTATGCTTTTGATTATGCCACAATTATGCCAACAAATATGCTTAATTATGCTGAATTATGCTCGTTTCACTATGTATTCACGCTGTACATAGAGGATTGAGAAACCACGCATACACACACGGCCATGCCCTAAGCATATTTTTTGTCTAAACCGAAAGATTATGCCGACCTTACACGTTGGAATCCGTATAATTATTATGCCGGAGCATAATTTTTTGACGAAATCCCAAGATTATGCATGCCAAATATTATGCCGGCATAATCCGCCAAGGGCTATGACAAGGAGTCGTAACTGGGTATTTAAAAACAAAAACATCTGCAGGCTTTCTGACAAAGCTGTATTATGCCCCTAAGCATAATTTTTGTCTAAACCGAAAGATTATGCCGACCTTACACGTTGGAATCCGTATAATTATGCTGGAGCATAATTTTTTGACGAAATCCCAAGATTATGCCAAATATTATGCCGGCATAATCCGCCAAGGGCTATTCTGTGGCATTGACGGTATCTGATATTGATGATGGTACAGTGTGTAGGTATATGTTTGCACGGTTAAACTCGCCTTGTAATACCCTTCGTTTTGAGGTACATCTTGTATTGTACACACAGTTTTCTACATAACATAACTCTCGATATAACATAATTTTTGCGTGGTCCCAGAGATTACGTTATATGGACCTGTAACGAGTTACGTTACTTCGAGCGGCCAAGACTATTATTATTTTTTGTGCCTATGCACATCCTAGTACTTCCTACACTTGCTAGGGTAACCAGAATGCTAGACAGGCTGTACTGTCAGCACACTGCACTGCTTTGATAGATAGGGCTGGGGGAGTCGTAAAAGCTCGACTCCTGGCAGTGTCACTTTGAAGCATGCAGGAGTACTAAAAAATGCATATTTTAGTACTCCGTGCATTTTTTAGTACTCCCATTTGAAAAGACAACGGCAGAAATGGGTGGCGATGCTGATCTGCGCTGATGAGTGATGTCACAGACTCACAGTCACACATCCTTGTTTTACGTGGCGAATCGCGAAGGCTTGACAGGGCTCAGCAGATTTCGTAACAATTTCTCTTTGAGTTTGAGAACAACCATAATTTTCTGTCAACCTTTCTCCAGTTGTTTTGAGTTCTGTTGTCTTTCTCTGGCCATCTTCTCGCTGAGATTCTTGTGTGGAGGCTGCATTAACCCAACGAAATAGCCGTAGAAGCCCACACCTTGGATAATTGTCTTGTACATTTTACTCCAAAACTTTCTCAAGATTAGTAAGAAATTAATTGGAGGAGTTCACTCAATTGGTCTTACCTTGCGCCGAGTCTGAAGAGTAGAGAAAGCATGGCAGATTTCCACGTTGACATCGTTCCCGCTGACCAGCTACGGGTAAGGAGCTAGTCCACGCGTTGGCTGTTCGCAGAACAGCACAAAATACAAAATGCCTGGTTGTGACTGTGTGTTATTAATTTTTACTAGAAGATGAATGTGTTTCTTGTAGCATACCCAGGTCAAAGACCGAAATACAGGTCATTGGTAGTACACATGCGTATTGTATTGGCACATCAGTGCGGTACGGTCTGACGCCGGGCCCGGGGATATGTGAATGAACCGCACGTACAGAGCATTCATTTTGATTATTTGATTGTTTTTTTGATTATTTATTTCAAGTATTCTCCACCACTGGCCTATGGAGTATGTACGTATGGCTGCTTCCTATCGAAGGAGTTTCCTACAAATATCAGACGAAATGTGATTATTAACGGATATGTAGTCAAACGGAGATGCACACCTGATCAGATGAAATGTGAAAAGAATTATAAACCCTGAGAGGAGATAAAGGAATTTGGAGTGAGAGCATAATAATATCAAGAGTACATAACCCCCCAGAGTGTGCAACGCCTGATCCAGCTCTGCATAGGGTCGTGGTCAAGCGGAATCGGATCTTCTGATGTCATGCGTACGCTCTACACCAGCGCAAGGCCGGTCTCGAGGCAGGGCACCGTTATTTTTTATCCGAGAGTCTCCGCGACTCCCCAGGTTCCCCTCAAATGTGTACGGTATTATGACGCAAAGATCCGATTACGCTCGACCAAGACCCTATGCAGAGCTGGATCAGGCGTTGCACACTCTGGGGGTTATGTACTCTTGATATTATGTAGCAGATGAACATTTTGTTTGCATGTTGCACTATGACCGTGAAGACTTCAAGAGAGATGGGAACGGCATAGGGTAAAAATTTAATTCAAAGATACTCCCTCAACGGCTGAAATAACGTGCAGAAATGTGCTGAGTTTTCAATGGAGAGACAGAGACGAAGAGAGATCCTGGATACTGTATGTCAACAGATATTCGGCGCATATTTATTTTCGGCTATTTTCGGCCTGGTCATGTTTGGCCGAAAATTTGTTTTCAAGGTTCAGTGTGACGGTGTATACAGGCGGCAGCAGTACAGGCCGAAAATTTAATGCGGCCGAAATGGGTTTTAGCCCCGGGAGGCCGACATTTGAATGGGCCAAAAATTTGTCGACTTACAGTAGTAAAAGGAGGGACCTGAGCTACGGAGGCCATGCAAGTCGGGAAGCGAGCACACACCGCCCGTCCGCATGTGCATGCACAGCATGGAATCCCGCATAGAAGCCCATGTAAAGGTCACAACGAGGTGTCGGCGTACAGGTCCACAGCCTTACTTGAATGTGCACAATATTTGTTTCAAGGAACTACAAGTTACACTATAATGTCCACTAACACCACCAGTCACTAAACAATCAGCTCATGTGATGATAACATTGCACCACACTCACTGGCGGTGTTAGTGAACATCATAGTGTAACTCGTAGTTCCTTGGTCCTTTTTTCTTTTTTAAATAATCCTTGGCTCTCCATCCGGATATTCGTTTCCTTTTTTTTTTGCCAACACAAGTACCACCTGCATGTATTGTGTAAATGTATTTCAACTCGGATGGTGAGCCAATTACCATTTTGTCGCACTCGCTGACTGTATACGATCTGGTTACGTTGGTGGACAGTTAGTCATAACTCGTAACATGTTGTCCTCCTTTTTTCACCACTGTAAATGTATTGTGTAAATTTAGTTAAATTTACCTAGAGTGGTTTCAGATATCTTTGTCATGTGTCGAAGGAATCTGTGTAGAACACGATCATGGCATGTGAACAGTGGAACCAACATGGCTGGTATCATGTGACCCATAGATGCAAGTGACTGGACTGGAGCTAGAGCCAACATGGCTGTTCCGTATGGTCGTGGGATAGATGTGAAACCACTCTATTTGCCACTTTTAAAATGTGTCCACTCTATATAATTATGTGTGTGTACGTGCGCATGTGTGTGTACGTGCGCATGTGTGTGTGTGTGTGTGTGTGTGTGTGTGTGTGTGTGTGTGTGTGTGTGTGCGTGTTTGTGTGTGTGTGTGTGTGTGTGTGTGTGTGTGTGTGTGTGTGTGTGTGTGTGTGTGTTCGCCAAATATGTGCTTTCCGTACGCTCAGACGTTTGAGAGTAGCTACTTCACCGAGATGGAATGCAGCGGTGCGGCCAGCACGCCGACCCAGTTCAACTACGCGTTTGGCCTGGTGCACGCGCAGCGCAGGGAGGACATCAGGAAATCCATACCGCTGCTGCAGTCTTTACTGCGCCCTGGCACGGATCACCGCGACTTTATCTACTACCTGAGTCTGGCATACTACCGGCTGGGGGTGAGTTGAGTAGTGTCTGGCTTTGTATTGTACACTGGAAGGGGAACTACTCGCAAAATACTTTGATATGGATAAGTCAGAATGTGTAAATAGGAAAAAGAGACAAGGTGATCCAACACACCAAGCATATGCCATGGCGCGCAAAGAAATCAGCAGAAGAATACATCGTGTGAACAAAAAAAGTTCTTAGGTTCATAACATGAGTATGGCTTGCGGCCTTGCGTTTCAGCCCGGGGCAGCACACTACAGTCGTAGTGTATTCGTTGCATGCTCACAACGGGCTGGCGGCGTGTGCTCAGCGCATATAAACTCACTGCGGGCTGGCTACCAGCCCGGCCGTGCACATGTAAACACTCTCGGCGGGCTGGCCCGCTCCCTCCAGCCCGGGCTGGAGTTGTGCGTATAATAGGCCCAATAGCTGACCGCTCAACGGACCTAAAGAAACTGTCGCCTCCTGTGTACAAGTGTGGTTCCCTTGTCCAGAAATGACACCCGTTGATTCCGGTTCTAGTGGTCCTCTGGGACAGATGGTAGCAAGAGTACGTAGCCCCACGGGTGTGCAACGCCTGCTCTGCGAGCTGTGGGTGCCCTGTGCAGTGCGTTGCCTGCATTACGTAGTGAAATGACGATCCAGCTGCCTGGATTTGGGTGTTCCTACGGTTTAGCCTCGCGAGCTGCATCTGCGCCTTGATCCAAGAGGGTGGTGGCGTTCCTGCGGATGCGGAAAACTCTCACGGGAACTGTGACAATAAAAAAAATGTTAGACTCAACAATTTTACGTGCAGAAAACCGTAGCTGATCAACAATGACGCAATGGCCCACATCTCGTGGCTATGTGATGCAGGCAGCGCCGCGGCAGACCCTGCATGCAGAGTTGCATGGTCTTGGCGTTATGTACTCTTGGTGGTGGCCTTGTCAGAGTGGTCGCCTTGACCGGTTTAATTGCATGTTGTAACATGGCCTAGCACCTAGCGCGCCCAGTGTCTCTCTTTTTCACAAACTCGTACTTGTTGCTAGGTGGCGACGTAGGCGTGATATTCATTTACATTCTTCCCTATGCTCGCAATAAAAATAATAATTCTTCCCTATGATGTTGACTGCTTTAGGAGCATGACAAGGCCCTTGCTTATGTCAAGAGAGTCCTCGCCATGGAGCCGAACAACAAACAGGCACAGAATCTACATGATTCTATTCAGAAGACGCTCAAAACAGGTTTGTCTTCCATGCTCTCTTCTTTCTCTCTATCTCTCTATCTCTCTATCTCTCTCTCTCTCTCTCTCTCTCTCTCTCTCTCTCTCTCTCTCTCTCTCTCTCTCTCTCTCTCTCTCTCTCTCTCTCTCTCTCTCTCTCTCTCTCTCTCTCTCTCTCTCTCTCTCTCTCTCTCTCTCTCTCTCTCTCTCTCTTTCTCTCTCTCTCTCTCTCTCTCTCTCTCTCTCTCTCTCTCTCTCTCTCTCTCTGTCTCTCTCTCTCTCTCTCTCTCTCTCTCTCTGCTTTCCATGTACATGTACCTCCCATTTTCTTGGTTTTCTGGCGATTTCTGTCCCGTCTCTAATGGCTCTTGTTCTATTTGCATCAACACACGACCGTAATCACCTGTGTAGATCTTGTAGCCTATTCTCAGTTATGAGTACTATTCACTTGATTCTAATTCACTGTGCGTGTCTGCTTCTGTGTGTGTGTGTGTGTGTGTGTGTGTGTGTGTGTGTGTGTGTGTGTGTGTGCACATGTGTGTCTGTTTGTCTCTCTCTCTCTTTCTCTCTCTCTCTCTCTCTCTCTCTTTCTGTTTTTGTTGTTGCTTGTTCACAGAGGGTGCTCTAGGGATGGCGATCGTAACGGGTGGTGTTGCTATCGGTGTGGGCCTGGTGGCCATCGTAGCTGGTGCGTTGATCCGCCGATAAGAGCAACACATGGCTGGCATGTGGACACACATCCCTAGTATGCTTTGTCTGAGGCAAGACCTACATTGTATTGCTGCTGGACCTATGTCAGGTGATTGCCATGCTCTCTGACCACTCCACTCCTTAGTTCTGCGCGGCATTTCGCTAGCTAGCTGCCATCTCGTTGTTCCGCACGGGCCCTGATTCTCCTGTTTCCGCTATCGCTGCTTCGTCGCTGTCGGCTTGTTTGAGAATGCTGAATCCGAGCCTGCTTGTTTCTTCCATTGCTGCTGGCGTTTAGCATTGCCTCACGTTCCCAGACACGGTCACATGTTGATATCGGCGGTATTACAGATCCATGCATGTGAGCTGTTGATCAACTGTTATGTTCCCACTGGCTGTCCTCGGTCCTTGATAATCATCGCACGACTTGACCGCACTCCCTGGGATTAGTAGTTGTATAACGGACTGACATCCTTCTACTGTACTTGGCAGTGCATGCTTGATTTGCAGACGCCATTTCCTATCATTATCACGTAGATTCGTCATCAGAGTTGGCGGCAGCTGGATGGATGGATACAAGTGCTTTCACCGCTGTTCATGCGGGTTGTTCGAAACTTCGCGAGCTTCCGCTTTTCCGTGGCGTACATGCACGTTCGAGTTCTATGGTCCATGTGTGTCAGGGTTTGCAATTACATCATATCGACGGCTATGACTCGTGATGGCATCATCATCCACTTGTTGAGTGTTCTACTGCTGAGCCAGCACTACACTGCCAGCACTACACTGCGGCTCGTTTGACCCTGCTGCGTTTGATCAGTGCTGTCGTGTGATCTGCGATGGTGATGATATCATTCTTTGATCCGGTGACATCGTGTCTTGGCAGATGCCACTAGCTGGAAGTGTTGGACGGGGGACCATCGCATCACACCACGAGACAAGTGCATGGCTTTTGGTCAAGTGCATGACTGTATTGGACCAGAATTAGGCATTGCACCCCTGGCATGCTGCCTTTGTGGGTATGGCACACACAACACGGCAGTAAGGAATGTATGATGGTGTAGCAGCAGCACCCAGCCAGCAGCCTGTGCTGTCCCATGCACTCAACACAGCAGCACGGCACGGCATGCTACTCCAGTATTACAGTAAGTTAGTAGTAGCTGGACTCTTAAAGGTTAGTAAGTGGCTTCTGCCAGTGCCTGTTGTGTTTCTGTTTCTGCCACCACCCAATGCGAGCTGAGCTGAGCTGGTGCGCACAGTTTTTGCTGTTTAGTGCTATGTGTTTTGCGCAAAAGTCTTTCTTTGAGCACGCAGGTGGGATTTCCTCTGTCATGGTGTGATGTGTAGCCTGCTGTGCCTGCCGTTGTTGTTGTTCTTGAACGTTGACGTTGGCATTGCCTACTTGGCCGTGCGTGTCCCTAGAATCCCCATCCGTGCACTTGACAACGGTTTTGCTCGTCCAACTGCGGTCGAAATGCCCCTGCGATTCCCTGCACCGCAGCTGATGTCAGTCTCCTTACTCCAGCTGTTGCCCTATTGGTTTTATTTTGTTGTTGTCTTCCCGACTTGTGCCCGGCCGGCTGTCTTTGGACTTCTGTGGAATCTTTTTGAGGGTGTCGTGCGTACTGTCTGCTTCCGTTTTTATCTTGGTCTCCGACTTTCCGTATCCGTCTATTCTCTGGCGTGTCACTTTCTACGCGAGTTTTAACCATGCACAGCATCAACGACTAACTGCTCTGCACTCTGTGTTCTGAGCGCGCGTTAGGTTTTCTTTCCTGTACAAACCTGGATTATTCCTTTGTGCCGTGCGTGGTGTGATCTTTCCTTCTTCTTTTTTTTTTTTTAATTCTGCGGCCGATTCGCGGTTGGTTTGGTGGTGATGGTGACGAGGGGAGGGGGAGAGAGGGTTCTGCTTTTGCATGGATAATAATTATGTTGCCTTTCACTAGACTCGGCAATCTTCTGCAAGTTCAGGCATGTCTTCTTCCACCGTGTACTGCCAGTGCTCACGATACGAATACCGTAAAATACCGTTGATCCGCCCCCTCTCTAATTCCCGCCCCCTGTCGATTTTCTACCTGTGAAGCGACCTCGGCGTATACAACGAAAATGCGATGTTGAACCGACGCATGCACTGCTGTACACAATATTTGCCAATCCAGCATGAAAATGTTCACAATCCAGCACATCGAGTCTGATCTTCTACGTTGTTGTACATCGTACTGCACTTGACAGCCTTGATCTAACTCCCGCCCCCTACCGAAAACCCAGCTGGGAAGCGACATGGCGTTGGGGGGGGGGGGGGGGGGGCGGATCAACGGTACTTTACGGTAGAGTAAAACCTGTAACTAAAGACCACCGTGCTAGCGGCCAGCATGGTACTGCACACCACTTCGCCAGGCACAGACTGTCTCACATTCATACGTGTACTGGTAATGGTTGTGCGGTGCAAACCTCTAACTAAGGACCACCTGCCACTAAAGACCGCACTCTCTGCACCAAGGGGTGGTCGTTAATCGCAGGTTTTACTGTAGTATTATCTCATTCCGACCTCATTCACTACTCTGTCCCCGGGGAAAATTGCGGTTCCGCGGCCGCGTTTGAAAAGACCGCGTTTTTTGAACTTTTTTGTTGCACTACACGTACACACAGTGCACTGTTCGGTCAGCAACGTCTCATCGTGGCGGCTTTTTACTCAAATATGACGAGTGCTTACACCAGAGACTTGTAACTGATTGATTTCACTACATACTCACTGAAAAATGCCGCACATCAATATTATTCACCGCATATTCACCCCAAATTCACCGCAAATTATGCCACATTATGCCGCGTTTTTTGCGATTTTTTTCCGCAATTCCCCCGGGGACAGACTACTGTGGAGAGAGAGAGAGAGACAGAGAGAGAGAGAGGCTACCTGCTTGTCCCCTTGGCCAAACTACATTGTATTATGATCATCGGCAGGCGCGTACGCAGGGTCACCTCTAGGGGGGTTTCCAAGCGAATCGCAAACACTGAATCGTTTTAACCCTTTCTAAAGAGCCCTACGAAATTTTCAAAATTATGCATCTTTTCGTGTTCTTTTTGGATCATAACTTCAGTTCTATTCATTATCTTAGGCTTCCTGGAAGTGGAAAGGTAGACCTACCAGGGAGAGAATGAGTTCGACCATGATAGCCAGGACTCAGTACAGCCATCTACATATCCAGTGCTATGTGCGATTGCGGTAGAGTGCAGCGAGGTTGCGAAAAAATGCCCCAAACTGCACTGGGCTTCGGCGCGAAGGCCCAAACGCGTCCTGCTCCAGCGATTTCGTTTTTCTCGATTGCAGAGTTCGATTCTTTTGCTGTGTGCTCTTGAAAATATTACACGTGAAGCCCCTGCAAATTTGAGCAAGTCAGCGTGACGAAAAGTCTCAAATTCTCGATACTCGAGAGTCGCACTGCGCGCTTTTGAAATTGCAAGATCGCGGCTCAACTTACTTACGAACGATTTATCTCAAGAGACATTGCTCGCAGCGCGTCGTAAATAGGTTCAACCGATAGCTGAGAGTTTCTATTCGATCTGGATATTTGGATCGTTGGATTTGAGCGAGATTTGACTGAGTTACGATCTGTTGAAGTTTTGCATTCTTGCCAGATCGATCGTGAGCCCTACCAAAATATGCCCAAAACCGTTGCTCGTTTGGAACATTTAGGGGGTTTCCGGGCAACGGGAACCCTCCCCCCCCCCCCCTGCGTACGCGCCTGATCGGTTGGTATTTCCCGGCAATTAAATAGGACACATGGAAGGTGGATACATGATCAATTTTGTTGCACAATACCGGAGACAGCCCAAGAATAAGAGGGGGCTCTTAAATAATTTAAAATTAATGAAGAGCCTCACACGGACAGGTTACCATCATCACATCAATACTAATACATGTTCTAAGTTCTAACACACACTTCAACAGCAATCTTGACTTGAATTGGCTAGATTCTCTTCTAACGTAATTCTCCAGCTCCGGAAACACAGCACAAGGAGACCAGACCAGCACTGGATCGTAGCATGGTGGTAAGCATCCTCAGAACTTACAGAAGTGCGTGTGACACCTTGTGAAGAGCACACTGAGTGAGGCGTACACAAGCCTTGGGTTAATCTTGTAGTAGAAGTTTATTTAACGTCCACACAACGGTTGTACACTCAAGACCCCTAATATCCTGTGGAGCAGACTAAACGCCCTCTGGGGCAAACGACACATCTTCACCGCGCATGCTCAGGAGTTATTTTTTCAAAATACACAACTCACCGGCAGGCACTGTGATGGGGTGAGATGGTGCTGGGTGGGGCTTGCCATGCTCAACAGACCAGAGGTCTCGGCATCTTCACATGGCAGGCGCACCGAGTAACACTAATATACTAATATTAAATAAGTAATACAGTTATCACGTGCATGCAGTAGTGGACCTGTAGCTGTATGCATTGTGACAACCATACCCAAACACACTCAGACTCAGAGCACTCTAACAACCATGTCACATAATACATGTATTGATGAAAACAAAAATAGTAAATACAGCTGGAAGCTTTCGGGTGGACTGTCTGGGGCAGGTGATAAGGCTGACAGGATCTAGCCTTCTATGACTCAGTACTCGTAGATCTCTGCGCGCGGGTAATCTGGCCCTGCTCACTCTATCCCTCTTGACAAGAATATTCCCGGAAACAAACAAACAAACTTTAGGCAACCACTGTAAAATTAATTGCTCCGTATCAACATTATCCTCCACACTCTCCCAATACAGTGCCAGTGGTCCCTTTAATAATCCGGCACCATTTTTGTGATACGGAAATTCTGCCGGATTTGGGAGGGTACTGGATTAGAAAATCTGATTAATTTTAATTTTACTCCTGCAATGTGCATGGCACTTGAAAGGGCATTTTGGTTGCTGAACAGTATGCTGGTTTATACATGTACCGGTATACGTAGAGGGTACTGGTTTAAAGAGGGGCGACTAATATGCTAAGTGCCGGTTTCTCTTCACTGAATTGAATGGCAATGATGTTGATAGTGTTGACAATGCGCAGAAAGCTCAAAACAAGTGGACAGCCTCTCCTCTTACAAAACTCGAAAATCCAATACTTCCACACCCAAGAACACACTAAAGCCCACACATGCATGTACATGTACATTGTACAGGTGCAGTCAGTCATGGCCAAAGAATCCGACCCACGAGACAAAGACAAAGTCATCGCCAGGTTTCCATTTCCAGTACGTCACAGTGCACGTCTTTAAAAGCACTTCCCATCATGGCCGCTGGAGCCTTGGCACTGCTTTCCGATCACATTTCAGATTCTTTGGCCACAACCAAAATTTCCATCATCAAAATAATAAGAATATTAAAACAGAATAAACATAGCTGGCATACTCCCCGAACCTGCTAGACAGGAGCATGGTTGACGCATACGTCAAGCCAAAACAGCGTCAAAACTTCGATCTCTATTAATTTTAATTTATACCCAGCTCATATTAACCCCCACTAATTCCTGTGATCTATAACTGGTGAATATATCTCCATATTCACCACTTTAACTTGGGGTATATACTTTGCTATATTACCCACTTAGACTTAGAGGTTGTAACTTTTCAACTTTCAAGGGACTTAGAAATTTTCTCTCCAATTGAAAAAGAAAAAAATTGAAGAGAAGAAAGAAGTTTCAGCAGGAATCGAACCTAGAACCATAAGATTCCCAAGCACCTATCTTGACCACCCAGCCACCAAGGTGTTGATGCAGATGTTGGTTGAAAGAAAGGTCTTAGGTCTGGAACACGCAATACTACCTACACATAATAGTATACTGGCATGGAGGTAAAAAATACCTATACCCATCGTGAATGTGGTTTCCTAAAACATAAGTTAGCGCGAAAAGAATTTTGCAGGGTGCGTTGAAGGCTGAGGAGGCCAGGGTGATAGTCAGTAACAAAAACTGTGGGGCAAGAGGCAGAAGCTTGCACAGAGCTAGCTGGAGGTATGAGTTGACAGCTAGCTGGGGTATCACTGAACGCATCGTGGAGAAACCTAGGAGGGTAACCACGCTTGCGAAGCCTGGTCCAGAAAGCATCACGTATAGCGAGCAGGGAGGTGATCTCACTGTTTGTGTGGTTATAGCGCAGCAATTCAGCTTTAATAAAGGCTCTGAAACATGAGCGGGGGTGGTCGGACGTAAATGGGATGTACAAATAAGCGTTCCTGGGCTTTTGGAAAGTACTGAATGTGAATGTGGATTTATCATTAATAGAGATGATCAAATCAAGAAACTCAATACTTTTACTGGGGTCTGACCACGTAAGTCTGATGGCGTCAAGTTTTGCGTACATGTGCCGTTTGACGGCAGGCAGATTGCTCAGTCTTTTGATGATTAAGAGAAGATCATCAACGTATCGACCGAAGAACTTTATGGTGTTACGGAAGACTGAGAGTGATGTACGCTCATGGACGAAGAGGAAAATATTTGCAACATTAACCGCCATGGGTGTACCCATGGCCATGCCATTCTCTTGGTGATACACCAAACCATCATGCTCGAAAAAATTATTTCTTAGCACAAAAGAAGAAAGATCAATGAGCAAGTCTTTCATGGGGTGATTATTTTCGTCGAGGAACACGTGCAAGGCATTGGTCGTATCTTTCCACGACATGCATGTGTAAAGACTTTCGACGTCTGCAGTCAAAAGGGAGCAGTCACTCAAGTCATCGTTCGACGGAGTGATCAAACTCTTTACAACATCGTTAGTAGAAGTAAACACAGTGTTTGCTGATTTCATGAGACTCTTTATATGGTAGTCGACATAGCGAGAGGCTGGGGTTGTGCAGTAGCCCTGACACGACACAATGGGCCTGCCTTTAACTCCACAGGGCCCAAGGGGTTTGTGGATTTTGGGAATGAGCCGAAACTTGGCTGGCTTGAAAGGGAAATTCGCAAGTAGGGCTTCTGCGTCTCGCCTAGTGACATTATGGCTGGAAATGATCCTGGTTAGCTCCGTTTCGATGGCCTCGAGTTCTGGATTGAGGGCAGTGTCCCGGCCAACGGGGCAAACAATGCGGTAGGTTGAGGTGTCCGCGAGCTGTCGGGCGGCTTCGGCGGAAAATTCATCGGAGTTCAGGATAGCTGTACCCAGATTTTTGTCTGCGTCACGGACAATGATACGTGGATCCTGTCGCAGTGACAGAACAATATCCTGCTGGGCTCTGGTGGTGTTTCGACGTCGTGGCTTGCAGGCGTCGCGCAAGGCGGTCGCCTCCGACCGGAGCTCAAATAGTTTCAGTTCGGTACCAGGGAATGCAGGTGGCGGCAACCGTTTGCTGGCAATGTGGAATTTCTTTATGGATCCTTTTTGTTGAGGGGGACCGTGTGGACCTTCCTCGATAGCTTCCTTCCAGCGTACACGTCGCTCAAAACGCGCTAAATCAGTCGAGAAATTGTTGTGGTTGGCGATTGAGGATGTGACTCGGAAGCGTGATACCAAGCCAAGCAGGTAGCGTTGTACATCAGAGAACTCAAAACGGCTGAGGTTGTGAACACCAAAGTTGGTGACAAGGCGCTCATGCGTGGACAAACGCAAATGGAATATCCACCGCAGTCGCAGGTCTTCTACTGTAAATATACAAATTTTCGGCAGCTATTTAATTTCGGCTATATTCGGCACCGACCCAAAACGCCTAAATTAAAACGCCGATGAAATTTTTCACAGCATCTGTCGCACTATACCGTGCCCTCTACCCCACGCCGAAAATAAATCGCCGCCGAAATGTCAAAATCGTGAAGTGCCGAAATTTTGCAGCGCCGAAATTTTGTATATTTACAGTATTGTCTTCGAGCCTGCTGGCGGGCAGGTGCCGCGTTTCCAGGTATCACTGCGGAGCATGAGCGCCCCCTCACGTTTTTTGGCTGCGCACGTCCATCTTTCACGACGTCGCTGTAGCGACGCACATTGGACGATGGCCGTGGATGTTGTTGCTGCCGTTGTTCTCGTTGTTGTCGTTGCTGCTGCTGCTGTCGTTGCCGCTGTTGTCGTTGTTGCTGCTGCTGTTGTTGCTGCTGCTGCCACTGCCGCTGCTGCCGTTGCTGCTGCTGCCGTTGAGGCTGCTGCCGCTGCGGCTGCTGTCGTTGTTGTCTCGTCTGTCCCTGTTGTTGCCATTCATGTACTTGCCGTATGGGGCGGGGTGGTTGGCCAGAAGACTTGGAAGACGTTTTGGATTTGTTTCGGCTAGCTTGCCATTGTAGAGGCGGTTTTTGAAGTGCCAACTGGGCAGACACTTCTCTCTGGATTAAGTGTCCAATTTCCTCAGTAGAGGGAGGAACAGTGGTAGCTTGCGTAATCGTAGTTTGGGAATTCTGCTTCTTACGCGATGTGATAAGATCCGTTTTTAGCTTTTTGGCAATTTCAGAGGCTTCGGCTATTGGCTATTGTATACTGGGATACTAAAATAGCTATTTCGGACCAGTATTTCAGGCCAAAAACGAAGCTAGGTATAAATAGAATAAACACCTCTGTCTTGTGTTTATGGGAATATAAACACTGTCTATAAAAACCTCGGCTACGCCTCGGTTTTTATAGCAGTATTTATATTCCCATAAACACTACGACATCGGTGTTTATTCTATACTTATTATTGAAGTTGTGACGCTGAATATGCATATACCGGTACATGTAACTGTTGCCATGTTTGTGAAGCGCCCATTGCAGTCACACTCAGTCTCACCTCCACTGAGGAGCTGTGCAAGGGTGCAAGGCCAGACTAGTTGCCCAGGGGAATTCAATAGTCCCGTGAGAGTCCTGAAGTTTCACCAAGTCCTGAAAGCCTGTCCGGAGTGAGCACGTTTCCTGTTGCTCAACTCACAGTTTGGATTAGGCATATGCGGATAACGCCGGCAGAAAAATTGGCAGAATTCGGTGCTGTTTCTCGTACATGTACGTTTCATGCATGTTTGGTATGTGGATAAAGAAATGGAGCAGAATTCGAGGAATTGCCCGCCATAAGGTTTGTATGGTTCTGCCAATTTCACTGCTTTTCGAGCAGAATCTGTCACCTTCTCGAGCATTATCCGCACACCCCCAGTTTGGATGCTTTCCGATTCTGTCTACTTTATCTAAAGTAGGTTAGCCGGGGAAACGGCAAGAGGGCACCGCTCCTTGAAGGAAATATCTCCGTGATGCTATTCCATGCGCACATGCAGTGGCAACTAAACCGAGTGTCACAGGAAATACCAAACACATCTGACTACATGGGCCCCGGTAATGTACCAATTACTTGTTTAGCTGCACCAAGAGGAAAGCGACCCTTGAAGGAAACTCCCATCACGCATTCGCTGAGTGCTCACACAGGCATCATTTGCACAGGCCGATCAGACGCAAACATACAATCATGTACGTCTTGCAAGTGTCCTGCAAGCAGTTCCTACAGGAGCAATCCTAACTAATGAAAAGTAGGCTTTCATAGGTAATTACTAATGGATACAAATTGACGGAAGTACTAGTGATACATGGTATTGCATACTTAGACGTACTAGTACTTCAGTATGGATACATGGCCAGGTGTTGAAGCACACACACACACACACACACACACACACACACACACACACACACACACACACACACACACACACACACACACACACACACACACACACACACACACACACACACACACACACACACACACACACACACACACACACACACACACACACACACACACACACACACACACACACACACACACACACACACACACACACACACACACACACACACACACACACACACACACACACACACACACACACACACACACACACACACACACACACACACACACACACACACACACACACACACACACACACACACACACACACACACACACACACACACACACACACACACACACACACACACACACACACACACACACACACACACACACACACACACACACACACACACACACACACACACACACACACACACACACACACACACACACACACACACACACACACACACACACACACACACACACACACACACACACACACACACACACACACACACACACACACACACACACACACACACACACACACACACACACACACACACACACACACACACACACACACACACACACACACACACACACACACACACACACACACACACACACACACACACACACACACACACACACACACACACACACACACACACACACACACACACACACACACACACACACACACACACACACACACACACACACACACACACACACACACACACACACACACACACACACACACACACACACACACACACACACACACACACACACACACACACACACACACACACACACACACACACACACACACACACACACACACACACACACACACACACACACACACACACACACACACACACACACACACACACACACACACACACACACACACACACACACACACACACACACACACACACACACACACACACACACACACACACACACACACACACACACACACACACACACACACACACACACACACACACACACACACACACACACACACACACACACACACACACACACACACACACACACACACACACACACACACACACACACACACACACACACACACACACACACACACACACACACACACACACACACACACACACACACACACACACATTCAGGCACTGGGTTAATTTAACAGGCTGGTTGGCATCATTGCTGAATGATTGTACATTGTATTCATTTCTGGATGGTATTGCATAATCATCATTATCATCATCATCATGGTGGTGGTGGACAACAGCTGAACAATGTAGCCAATGCATTGCACAATGTAGACAACTCTCACAGCCAAGGCCAGGGTTGTTCAAATAAGATGGAGAGGCAGATGTTGAAACACTACTATTTGAACACAGCGCGCTACGAAACTACAAAACACCAATACATTCGTCACTCACTAAAAAGTAAAAATGATCATGACTGTACTGGTCCAATGCCTGGCACTTCTCTATCAACTCCAGACAGCAGTGCAGTACAGGTAAACCTGGTAGACCTAGTAGGTAGATGTATGTACAGAATGAACAGCATTGCCGGTACTTGACCGTGCTGCACATGTGAGGTCGCGTACTTACAGCAACACGCCCGGAACGAAACGATCGATAAACACGCAGAGCAACAACACGTTCAGGTCAGCTTCCAGCAGGACCAACACTAACATTCGCCATTGCAGCCACATACAGCCCAGGAACTTTTCCCTCAGGCCATCCGTCTCTCGAATGCTACAAAGCTGCTGAAAGACGATTGCTCTGAAACAAAACCGTGGTTGACTTTTTATTCTTTACAACAGAGACAAAGTTTGAAAGCAGAACATGACAAGCAGGAGCTTACAAGACTCGCAAAATATGCCTTATTCCTTCAACAAAGCAGCTATCGCTGCTGGGACAAAAATGCACAAAATTACAATGATCGGCAAATAAACATGATTCTCGGGGGCTGGGGCAAATCGTCTCAGCACATGTACACGACGTGTCATTACTGTCAGTGAAGCCCCGTCACACCGTCACACTGTCACAGATCACCCTCTCACCTGTTCCGAGGTTCACAACGCACCATGATACACACAGAGCAGACAAAGAACACGCCGGCGAAACGCGGTGAGTGCGATCACGAGTCGGTATCAGCTGCCGAGCTGCGAGGTGTCATGCCGTTCCGCCAAGGTCGACAGCTGACGACAGCAGAACAAGGGTCGACAGGCGGACTGCATGCTGGCGCAACACTGTCGACCAATAATCTTACGCAGGGCGCGCAATACGCTACTGGCTAGCGGCCGCATCGCCCTGATCCGTACTACCGACGTTGTCGCACTGCAAGAGGCGCACTATGCTCGGATCCTTTTTCGCTCCCTGCACGAACTCTTCGAGCGACAAGCGGTCGTTGCAGTCGATATCCATCTCCCGGAAGATCTTCTCCATGC
>NC_088655.1:28095963-28110963 GCF_964019385.1 Sycon ciliatum | reverse complement strand
CTCCCTGCTCAATACACAGTGTTTCGGGGAATTCACCCCTGGTCAGTTGAGTTTGAGTAGGCCGCGAGTGAGGAAGATTGTGCCTGAAAAGCAACTCCATGAGCGATTCTGACTCACACTGCAACCTGGGGCTTCACGAGGTGGTTGTCGCGCTGGAAACAAAGCGTCTCTGTAAGTTTGTGTCCCTGGTGATGGTTTGGCCTGGAGAGCAGTACATGTACATGTACATGTATATACCATGATATACATGTACATGTACATGTAAGTGTTGCCTTTATTATCGAGTTGAACCTACACGATCACGTGCTGTGCTTCACGTGGCTCTTGACCATGATGATGTACATGTACATGTATCACAAATTGCTGCCTATCTGGTCAGTCAGGAACGTCACAAAAAATGTCCCCTTCCTGCAATGGCTGCAAAGCAACAGCTAAAACCACGTCTGGACTACTACTTCATCTCCGCATTATCTTGGGCCACGAGGATATGTTCAATACAATGTCAGTACGAAATAGTGGTTGCGACTTCGGCGATGATTTGTAAGAAAGGCTTCGCTCCCACACCGGAGCTCGCGCTATTCCGCTGACTTGACTTGACACTTGACTGACTCACGACTGCCATCCAGAGAACACAAGAAGTCCATCGAACCTTCGACTCGGCAAACCTGCAAGAAAGCACCACTCCCTGCGCAATACACAGCGTTGCGGGGAATTTACCCCTCATCAGTTGAGCTTATCAGTAGTCAATGAGATTGCGCTGAGGTGAGATTCGACAGGTAAAGGTGGCGCTGGCATGAGGGCGCTGAAATGTACAGCAGCGGAAATGATTGGCGCTGAAGTGGGTGACAATCTTTTCAGGTCATTCGACCTCGGATATACACATGTCTACAAGTCATGTACAATCATTACGACATTGGCACAGTCATTACTTTCATTAGTCCCTTAGCTACATGTATGGGGTACAGACTTCATGTCCCTGAAAGGCACATGCACATTATAGTATGGGACATTGGGGTCATCGCGTTCGCGTGCAGGACGAAGAGAGGAGGCCAAGGAGTGAATTGTAATGGCTATCAGTACCGAATGGATAAACGGAAAGCCCACAATGAGATATCATGGCGATGTCTTGTTGCTGGATGTCATGGTCGGTTGATAACATCGGATACCGTCATCGACGATGGAGAAGCTGCGCCATTACAACAGTTGGGCGATCACCACCACCCACGGTGTCCGGAACGAGTAGAAGCGGACAGGATAGTAAAGCGAATGCAAGACAGAGTACGTGCTGAAACGACCAGCGTGAGCACTATTTATAAGCAAGAATCCAGTTACTTGGCTGGCGAAATTGCCGCTGTTTTGCCCGCCTTTCACTCGCTAGACACGACCCTTTACCGCTGTCGGAGAGAGGGATATCCTCTACTTCCCCATAGCAAGCCTGAAATCGAGATTTCAAATATTTTACAGAAAACACTTGGCGGAGAACAGTACAACGCCGGCTCAATGAAGGCGACGTTACGCCAAGGGAATTCCTTTCTGGTGTTGGACATAATTTAATGCATTGAAATGTTAAAATCTATATTAGTTTTGAATTGTGTCGAAATGAGTTTCGTTACTTTGTGTGCTTTACATAGGGATCGTGATAAAATGAGCCTGCGCTGAAATGAGATTGTTCCATGTGAGTGTGGTGGAGGTTGGGGTTCGCGATCGTGAGCGCGTTGGAATGAGCCACGCCGTTAAGGGTTTCGCCGAAGTGGGGGCATACCCTTGAAAAGACTGTGCAGGATTCTACAAAACATGTACATGTACATGTATGTACATGTACATGTACATGATAGTGCAGCACCAATAATGCATGGCAGGGAGGGCCTTATGGCTTGTTAGTGGCCGACAGCCATAGGCATCGGCGGATAATGCTCGAAAAGGTGGCAGATTCTGCTCGAAAAGCAGTGAAATTGGCAGAACCATACAAACCTTATGGCGGGCAATTCCTCGAATTCTGCTCCATTTCTTTATCCACATACCAAACATGCATGAAACGTACCAGAAAAATTACCGAATTCTGCCAATTTGTCTGCCGGCATCATCCGCATTATTCAGGGTTGTGTTGCTGGAGATCGTGGCCAAGGCAGACCCAGAATGTCATGGCTTGATAATAATTATTATCACATGGCACGTGATTGTTGCCCGTACTCCAGCGAATCAGCACCTTTCGCGCCGCGGGCAATAATATGCGATATTGCCCGCAAAAAAATAGTTTATTTGCCCGCAAAAAAATAGTTTATTTCAGTGATCGCGTGACTACGCTCGTACGACGACTAGTCTCAGCACTCTCAGTAGACTGTACGACTCTACGACGAGTCGCAGTGTAGCTTTGAGACCAGGGAGTCGTCAAATACCGTATTTGACGACTCCCTGATTGAGACGAAGATGGAATTCTTTTTGGAGATGGATATCCCGGCATGCCGGCAATGGACATGGCCTCGGACATCTGCCGTGTGGTGCTTGCAGGGATCATTTGTTCAGTCATGTTGGCAGCCTGACCGTCGGTAAGCTTGTGGATAAGATTCAGTTCTGCTCGAAGTGGTACTGTGATCACAAACAATTATTTGAAATAACACAAATTCAACTCAGCGTCGTGCGTTTTCAAATCCTCGCAAAGTCACTGCCTGTGTGTGGTCTTCATGTGCCACGCAAAACTCTTACCAGGTTCATCTCACCTTTGCTTGAACAACAAACACAACAATTCAGGAATGTTTTGCAATGAAAAATACAGCTATCTGGAGCTGAAAAAAAAGAAGAAAAATTGTCCTCAGAATTACACACCAGGGAGTCGTCAAATACTTGCACTTGTTGCAGTACAGTGTACTGTATTTGACAACTTCCTGATACACATGTAAACATGAAGAAACTCTTTGTGGTAGCACTCTTAATTTTTCAATTGAAATTATGATTCTGCTGTATTTTATTGTCGTTGCCATGTCTATTGCTATGACGATGCGGTGCCGGCACTTTTTTTCTGTCTCCGTCTTTCAGTACTGTATACTCTCTGATGGCCTGTAGAAGACTTTTAGTTAGGGTGTAGGAGAAATATCTTCATTTTTCATGTTTTGATAATGATAGCACATCAATATACATTGTGGTCATAATGTGTTGGCATTTGGGCTAATTTCAACAGCAGC
This sequence comes from Sycon ciliatum, assembly GCF_964019385.1. Taxonomy (NCBI): domain Eukaryota; kingdom Metazoa; phylum Porifera; class Calcarea; order Leucosolenida; family Sycettidae; genus Sycon; species Sycon ciliatum. Next base: position 28,107,784 of record NC_088655.1, on the reverse strand, counting down.
CCAATGGTCTGCTCTGTGGGCCATGTGATAAATTTGTTATCGCATGGTTGCTGCGGGCCTTATGGCATATTATTGCCCCTCGAGGTTAGCCCTTGGGCCTACGGCCCTCGGGCTAACCTCTCGGGGCAATAATATGCCATAAGGCCCTTGCAACCATGCGATAACATATACTTATTTCATGGACTGCACTTGACGTGCAGTCCCTGCTCGCTGCTGCACGCGATCGATTTTTGCTTGTTCATACTTGCTCTGTGACGCCCCGACGGCCTTAGGGCTATGGGCTTGTGGTGATGATGATGATGATGATGGTGATGATGATGATGATGATGATGATTTTATGACCTGATGTTTGTTTTTTATATTTGTAGTTCTATTGTTGACATCTTTTGTCTTTTCTTTGGGTTAAAAGGTAAACTTCATCCTCGTTTTCTTATTGCCTTGTATTGGAATTTGCCCATAAAAGTGGCTACGGTGTGATAATGCATTTTTATATTTCGTGTTTTAACATTATTTTCAGAAAATTGCTCTTACAATACCTTGCGTTTTATATTCATAATATTGTTGCCCGTAAAAGCGGCTTGGTCACATGATGATGATGATGATGATGATGATGATGATGATGATGATGATGATGATGATGATGATTATCCGCAAAGGCCTACCGACAGGTTAGCCTTTGGGCTACTAGTATTTAAGTAACCTGAAGGGCGAAATTAAGTCATTAAGTCCGACCTGCAGACCTCGTTGTAGTTGGGGTTGTGTAGTCTTGGTACCAGGTAAAGTTAGTTTAACCGTGAACGAAGATTTTACAAATTCTACACCGACTGAGTGATTCCCTCAGGCTAGCCCTTGGCCGATAATGTGGCAGAAAAATCATTTAAAAATGGCAGAATTTGGTACAGTGCAGGTTGGATATAACGACACTCCTTCGGGAGAGAACAAAAATGTCACTACATGATCATGTACATGTACATGTACATGTATATTTAATCTGTCACTAGACCCGATCTTCACAAAGGACTATTCATAAACGACTTGGGCAACAGAATTGTGTCGCTAAACTCAATCTGTCGCTATATGCAAGGTCGTTATATCCGATCTCCACTGTATTGTGGTCTGGTAATTTTTTCACGCATGTGAGAACGAGGTTGAAGCCTCCACTGCAATATGTTTGGTATGTGAGAATGAAGTTGAAAACTCCACTGCAACATTGGTATGTGGATAAAGGAATGGAGCAGAACTCGAGGAAGCGCCTGCCATGAGGTTTGGATGGTTCTGCCAATTTCACGTCCTTTTTGAGCGGCATCTGCTACAGTCAACTTCGCTTATAACGACTGCGGATATAACGACAATTCGCGAATAACGACAGAATTTCCACATGCCCAGAGCAAAGTCCCATACCACTGTAATACATAATGAGACTTCGGGTATAACGACACTTCGCGAATAAGGGCACCTTTTTGATGCCCGCCGAGTTTCGTTATACGTGTCATAGCCCGGGAGTGAGGGCTTGTAACTATTACTAACTTCTGATAGCTACTGTGCGTAGAACGTGGACACACTATGTCTTCTGTAGTTGGAACAGTTATTGTACAATATACTATACGGTGTGTGCCAGCTATATCACCTACCTGTAGAATGATAGGTTTGGCTGTCAATAGATGAAGCGCACGACTGTGCACTTGCGGTAGAAAGTGCAATACAATGTAATTATGAATTTGCAATATAGTAGTAGTACGCGAGGTGTGGATGAGTGTGAGTGCACCTACTTGACCACTTGGTTGGCAATGCTTTTAATCAGGTTATTGCAGTCCAGACGCCGGGTCTAGTCTCGCCCCTTTCTAATACTCTTTCACACTTTGCATATTTATGTTATCATGATGACCGCCGCTTCTAGATCACGCAGACCTGTGCGTGTATGTGTATGTGTATGCGTGTGCGTGTCCGATCGCCGTTCCGCGCAGAGGACAAAGTAGCAGTTTAGCTGCATGTTAAGCAAGTACTATCGCTACTGCCGCTGCTTGCTGTTTTCTACAATGTGTTATATCATAGCATGCTGTTGCTTTTAGCGAGAGGTTCTTTCGGTGCTCTTCTTCCAAACACTGAACATATTCTCTGCTCTGACGAGATCAGTTGGTGTGTGTGTGTTGGGATTAGGATTGGGTGAAGTTGCGTTATGCCAGCCGTGACTATACTTGTCACAAAACGTTCCGAGGGTTAGAGACGACACAGCCATGGGCGAGACTAACCGGAACACGCTGTCCGAGCGAGTTATCACAAGTGGTGCTGTGACCAGGATGGCTGGCAAGAACGAGGCAACAAAGTTCACCATTCCTAGAAGAGGCGCGAAGATCTCGGCCAGGCGCTTGTAGACGGTGCAAGCGCAGTCTAAGTATATTGAAGATGTTCAATGTATCCTGCCTCACTACTGGTTGTGTTGTTGTGGGTGCGGGAACTGGCCTCCACCAGGGAATAAAGAGGTTTGTTCTCTGTTGTGCTCGATAGGCATGGCTCAGTGATGACTGAGCTGCCTTTGGTGATGAGAATTGCATGCTGCATGATGGGCATACAGTTCGTAAGGAGGGGTATGGATGTGTCGTATCTCTCTAGTCTGTTTGGTCTAGTCCTAAAGCTGGGATGCCAGCCGGAGTGATTAGGGTGAACTATTGGCGGCCTTGTGCGCGAGGAATCATGGCATGATGTTGAGAGGCATGCATGATGCGGCTTGCACTGGTCGGCTAGTCTAAATGTGTGATGAACGGGAATCCGGATGGCGCACGAGGCTCCGCGAGATGTCGCGAGTCAGGCGTGGGATCGGGAAACCTGATGCGACGGTGGTCGCTTGGCATGTTCACACGGCGGTTAGGGTTACAGTGGTTGAGTACGCTGTGCCCACGTGCAATTGAGGTGTGCACTCGTAGGCGCGCGCGGGCCGTGATCGGACGGCAGCGGCGTGGCTGAGTATATCAGGCGAGCTGAGGCGAAGAGGATTGAGTTCTTCGCGGATCAGTCGTCCTGCTAGCACTATTTGTTTTGTCTACTTGTCTTTGCTCATTCTTTTGCTGTGTTGACGATGGCTCAGCAACAGCAACAACAAGGCAGAGGTGTGAATGCGCCTGCTGCAAATGTTCATCAACCGTTAGTAGCTGGTGGTGCTGCTGCGGTGCTGCGGTGGGTGGCCCTGCTGCAGTGATGGCTGCAGCAGGGGGAGCGGTAGCTGGTGCTGGAGGAGCGCCAGTTGCTCCAGCCTTCGGGAGGCCTGTGGTGATGCCCGAGGCCTACGATGGTTCCGGAGACTGGGTGGAGTATATCCAGTACTTCGATCAGTGCGCGCAGGTGAACGGGTGGAATGACCCGCAGAAAGCGCAGTACTTAGCGGTACGCCTCAGAGGTGGGGCGCAACGCTTTTTGGCTACTATACCGGCTGCAAGACGGGTCGTATGGCAGCATGTGAGTGCGGACCTTGAGCGAAGGTTCGCACCACCTGCTAATGAGCGGCAGTTTAAGGCTCAATTCCGCACGAGGAGGCGTAAATCCGGTGAGGATTTAGCGCATCTGGCGGATGATCTGCGTCGGCTGGTGGTGCGGGCGTACCCCAACATGCCGGGTGGGTTACAGGATGAGCTGGTGAGGGATCAGTTCATCGAGGCGGTATCTCCTGTGGCCTTGAGAGTGAGGCTGCAGGAGAATCCTCCGGCGACGGTGCAGGCGGCATTAGAGATGGCGCTGCACCTGGAAAAGGTTTGGCGAAGTGTTGACTTGCCAAGCGAAGCTCCGCAGAGGCTGGTGGGCCCCTACGGAGAGAGCCCGCAAACACAGTTGGTGACGGCCGCTGTGGATGTTGCTGAGGCTCCAGCGAGAGGACAGACGGACGTCCTCGAGCGTACCTTGAGCAGCCTGGTGAGGACGCTCGACCAACTACTGGAGAGGCGTGATGCTCCAAGTGGTCAAGGAGGGCGAGGCCGAGGAAGAACTCGGGATCAGGAGCCCGCTCGACGAGTGAAGATGTTCACTTGTTGGAACTGTGGTGAACCGGGCCACAGGGCAGCCCAATGTCCTCGTGAAGCGCAGACGGGGCGCGGAGGATACGATGGCTCGAGGAGAGGGCCTTTGGGAAACGGCCAGTGACTGGGGCGATGGCCCACGTGCCTGGTCAGACCATTTCTTTGGGTCGAGAGTGTAATCCGACAGCACCTGATGAGCGTGCTGTCGAACAATCCATTCCTATGGTCGGATGCGACTCTGGAACGGGGATGTTGACCACGGGGACAATCGATGGATTGTCAGTGGAGATGCTGGTAGATACTGGAGCGGCTGTAAGCTTAGTATCTGCGGATCTAGCCAGGAAGCTGGGCTACGATCCGGATCGACTCACGGCGGATGCGCCTGGGTTGAAGTTTTGTGGGGCAGATGGTAAGCCTTTGGTGGTGAATGGAAAAGTGGTTGTTCACCTAGGCGTTCAAGGATGTGTTTGTTCGCCGGAAATGCGGGTAGTCGATGGGCTACGATTTCCATGTGTGCTGGGACGTGATGTGCTGTCCAGCATTCCCTGTAACATAACCTCTGCGAATGGCAAGCTATGTTTCAAGGTCGAAGAAAGGCGAGGGAGTGGTGCAGATGAGGCTCCGCTCCGCTTGCAGGAGAAGATTGTTCTCCCACCACACCACGAGATGACCGTGGCGGCTGTGGTGGACACTCTTGCATTCGATGGGATGCCAGAGTTGGGGCTCACGGAACCAGATTGTGGGACTGCGAGCGACCCTGGTCTCTTGGTGGCAAAGTGTGTTGTGCGGCCACAAGAGAATCGTGTTCCCGTGCGATTGATGAATTGCACGGCGGAACAAATCACTCTGCCCAAGAGAGCCCAGATTGGCAAGCTGTGTGCAGTTGCAACTGTGGTGGACGGTAGTGAAGAGTTGGACGAGGCGAATGACTGGTGTAGCTACGGGGCTAACCAGGATTTGTGGTCTGTACTGCGAGTGGGGAACCCCGATGGTGGTCCCGGCGCAGGGAAGCGCTCTCCAGGCGGGAAGAGGCTGCTTGAAACCGGTGGTGGTGATGACGATGGTCGGTCACACCATTGTGCGATGAGGGATGATGAGGCAGTACACGAGGCCGACGTTGACCAGCGTGGTCGTGGTACGATGCCTGATGGCTGTTGCTCTCAGGAGGGTAACCGGGAGGCATGCTTCCCACCTGATACAGGCAACAGCGAGCAGCCTGTGGTTGAGGCCGAGCAGTTGGCTAGGCTCAGAACCTTGGTCGAGCAGTACAGATGTGTATTCGCTATGAACATGTCCGAGCTGGGTCGGACAGACGTGTTGAAACACGAGATTAGGACTAGCTGTGATGGTCCAGTTTATGAGCCCGCAAGGAGATTGCCTTGGAGCTCGCGAGAAACATGTCGGAAGTTGGTTGACGACATGCTTGAACAGGGTGTGATCGAAGAATCGGTCAGTCCATGGTCTTCACCAGTTGTGTTGGTGCGGAAGAAGGACGGATCGACGAGGTTCTGTGTTGATTATCGGAGAGTCAATGCGATAACCGTGAAAGATCCATACCCACTCCCGCGTATTGATGATACGTTGGACGCGTTGGGCGGTGCGATGTACTTCTCGACGCTTGATCTGTGCTCTGGGTATCATCAGATGCCAATGGACGAGGCAGACAAGGCCAAGACGGCATTTTCCACGCCTGATGGGCACTATGAGTTCCACGTGATGCCATTTGGTGTGTGCAATGGCCCGAGCTCATTTCAACGGCTGATGAGTGCCGTTTTGCGAGGTTTGCAGTGGCAGATGTGCCTGGTATACCTCGATGATATTATCGTGTTCTCAAAGACGTTTGACGAACACTTGGAACGACTGGAAGCAGTGTTCCAAAGACTACTGGAGGCTGGTCTTCGGTTGAAACCCTCGAAATGTCATCTGTTGAGGACAGAAGTCAATTTCTTGGGTCATGTTGTCACGAAGGATGGTGTGCGCACCGATCCGGACAAGATTGAGACCGTGTCAGAGTGGCGGTGCCCAAAGAACGTAGCAGAGGTGCGTTCTTTTATGGGTTTCTGTGGCTACTATCGACGGTTTGTGAAGGATTTTGCATCCATTTCTCGGCCGCTGGTGAAGCTGACGAGGCAAAACCAGAGGTTTTCATGGGATGGCGAGTGTGAGATCGCATTCCAATTGCTGAAACAGAAGATGTCTTCAGCACCCACGTTGGCGTATCCGAGGTTTGAGACCGATGCGCCCCCATTTGTAGTCGATGTGGACGCAAGTGGTCATGGTTTGGGAGCTGTGTTGTCCCAGACCGACGCAGATGGTCGGGAGCGACCTATTGCGTATGCAAGCAGAGGGTTGAACTCTGCAGAGAGGAATTATGGCTCGACGAAGAGTGAACTCCTCGGACTAGTGTGGGCATTTAGGCATTTCAGATGCTATTTGCTGGGTCGAAGGTTTGTCGTGCGCACAGACCATTAAGCACTAAAATACCTGAACCGTTTCAAAGAACCAAGTGCGATCGTGGCGCGGTGGCTTGAGTTTCTGAGTGATTTCGATTACGAGGTGCGTTATCGGAAAGGTAAAGTCCATGCCAATGCTGATGGCTTGTCTCGACAAGTGCAGGATCAGAGGTGTGGCACCACAGTCCCTGATGAGGTGATTGCTGTGGTATCAGACGAAAGGAGCTCAGTGGAGAATGCTGAGTCGGTCCAGAGTGACCTTCCTACGCCCTTTGTGCGGCGACGAAACTGGACATCAGCTGATTGGGCTGATGTTCAGCAACGTGATCATGAATTGACACGGCTGAGTGAGTGGCTCAGCTCCGGGTCATCTTCGCCTGACTTGACTGGTGTGAGTCCGGCTCTGAGGCATTATTTCCGAGGACGAAAATGTCTTGTGGTGCGAGAGGACGTGATATGTCGCGTTTTGCACAGTGAGAACGCAGGAGAGGGCACAAAGTTTCAAATTTTGGTGCCAGTTGCGTTGCGCGGTCAGGTGCTGAGTGAGTACCATGATCATCTAGGTCACTTAGGGGTGACTAGAACGTATCACCAGATTCAGTCCAAGCTCTTCTGGTATGGCATGAAGAGAGATGTGGAAGACTGGATTGGTAGTTGTGCGTCGTGCAGTCGACGATCGAGACCTGTGGGGCGTGGCAGTGGCGCACCACTAGAGGTCACTTGGTCGGGATATCCATTCGAGAGAGTTGGAATGGATTTGATTCCCGGATTGCCAGAGACAGATGCTGGCAACAAGCACATTTTGGTAATTGTTGACTATTTTACCAAATGGGTTGAAGCGTATCCGCTGAAAAGGATGGATGCATCCACGATAGCTTCAAAGTTTGTGAGTGAGTTTGTTGCAAGGTTTGGAGCACCGGAGAGTGTGCACACTGACCAGGGCAAAAACTTTGACTCCAGATTGTTCAGAGATGTCTGTTCAATGCTTGGTATTAAAAAGACCAGGACGACGGCTTATCACCCTGCTGGAAATGGGTTGGTAGAGCGTTTTAATCAGACATTGGAGAAGATGATTTCTCACTATGTCGATGTGCATCAGCGAGATTGGGATGTGCATTTGCCGGCGGTTTTGATGGCTTACAGAGCCACGCCTCAGGCGAGTACGGGTTACACGCCTGCGTATCTACTGTTCGGTAGACAGATGTGTCTGCCACAGGATGTCGCTTATGGCTTACCACCTGATGAGATGGTCAGCTTATGCGAGCCTAGCTATGTCAGAGATTTGAGACAAAGGCTAGCGCATGTGCATGCAGTTGTGCGGAAGAAGTTGGAAACCGTGCACAAGCATCAAGCTCACTTGCATGATTCGGGAGCAGTACCCGTTTCATTCGCAGAAGGAGATCTGGTATGGTTGTTGGTACCAGCAGTTCCGATGGGGACTACTCCGAAGTTCTCCAAGCTCTGGCAAGGGCCGTTTGAAATAGTAACGAAGTTGTCAGACGTGGTGTATCGGGTGAGAGATACACGAGCGGCCAGTGTCAAGGTGCAGATTGTGCACGTGAACAGGCTAAAACGATGTAGAGTAAGGCCTAACCATCTTCACGCTGTGAGTGAGGTGGAGGAACCTGAAGATGCTGAGTCTGTCGAAACGCCCCCGGCTGATGTGTATGTGCCGGACCCTACAGACTTGTTGTATTGGGATTCTGATGAGGATGCCCAGCATGAGACGTATGGCGGCGTGGACGGTGTTGGCGGCCAACCAGTTGTGCAGATCCCGCTACCAGTCAACCAGCCACCGCCACAACCAGCCCAGATTGCGGTTCAGACTCGAGCTGGGAGGACCGTCCGGCCACCGCAGTACTATGGGATGCAAACCCAATTGAGAAGACGACGGTAAGCCGAATGTTGTCGCCACGAGGACGTGGCAGTCTTTTCGAAGGCGCGGGGAGATGTCATAGCCCGGGAGTGAGGGCTTGTAACTATTACTAACTTCTGATAGCTACTGTGCGTAGAACGTGGACACACTATGTCTTCTGTAGTTGGAACAGTTATTGTACAATATACTATACGGTGTGTGCCAGCTATATCACCTACCTGTAGAATGATAGGTTTGGCTGTCAATAGATGAAGCGCACGACTGTGCACTTGCGGTAGAAAGTGCAATACAATGTAATTATGAATTTGCAATATAGTAGTAGTACGCGAGGTGTGGATGAGTGTGAGTGCACCTACTTGACCACTTGGTTGGCAATGCTTTTAATCAGGTTATTGCAGTCCAGACGCCGGGTCTAGTCTCGCCCCTTTCTAATACTCTTTCACACTTTGCATATTTATGTTATCATGATGACCGCCGCTTCTAGATCACGCAGACCTGTGCGTGTATGTGTATGTGTATGCGTGTGCGTGTCCGATCGCCGTTCCGCGCAGAGGACAAAGTAGCAGTTTAGCTGCATGTTAAGCAAGTACTATCGCTACTGCCGCTGCTTGCTGTTTTCTACAATGTGTTATATCATAGCATGCTGTTGCTTTTAGCGAGAGGTTCTTTCGGTGCTCTTCTTCCAAACACTGAACATATTCTCTGCTCTGACGAGATCAGTTGGTGTGTGTGTGTTGGGATTAGGATTGGGTGAAGTTGCGTTATGCCAGCCGTGACTATACTTGTCACAAAACGTTCCGAGGGTTAGAGACGACACAGCCATGGGCGAGACTAACCGGAACACGCTGTCCGAGCGAGTTATCACATACGCGAAGTTGACTGTATATATAAATGTGTGAGCATTATCCGCCCAATGCTACCACAGGCAGTAGGGTGCGGCGGATTCTGCCGGCAGAAAAATTGGCGAATTCGGTACTTTTCCGGGTACGTTTCATGCATGTTTGGTATGTGGATAGATAAATGGAGCAGAATTCGAGGAATTGCCCGCCATAAGGTTTGTATGGTTCTGCCAATTTCACTGCTTTTCGAGCAGAATCTGCCACCTTTTCGAGCAGAATCCGCCGGTCCCTTTATTACAGGCAGGGCTACCACATGGACATATACATTGTAATTATTATCATGATTCGCCTGAATGACGCGAGCGTACCAGTACGTGTACAATGTACATGTACATTGTACATTGTAGATTGAAGTAATTCCGGGGCACTTCTTCCGGATTCATTTGTGGCCTTATTGTCGTGTTAAGACATCCTCCAATACAAGATGATTGTCGATGACTACACCGCTCTAACACCTCATTTCTAGATTGTGGTGCAGTGTGGGAACAGCAGTTCACCATAATTCTCTCTCACACCTCACATTTGCAACAGCAAAACCACAGTGCAGGGTCGGCTGCGGACAGCCACATTGCAAGATTTTTGCAAACCATGAACGTGCAATCCAACATGCAGGCTTTGTAGAAACAGAAGTGGTAAATATGCTACGTCTAGGTTGCGTAATGGAAGCAAAGGAGCCAGTAGTATGTAGCCCATTGGGCGTAGTGGACAATGGCAAAAAACTAAGATTGATCGTTGGCCTTAACAAGCACCTTGCATCTTTTAAGTTTAAGCTAGAATATATCCGAACAGTACTTGATGTGTACAGGAAGGGAGACTACCGGTATGTGGTGACCTTTGACTTGAAAAGCGGTTATCACCACATTGAAATTGCGGAAGAGTACCGGAAGTATCTTGGCTTCTGATGTAAAGTGGACGATAGAGTCTCTACATTTGAGTTTTGCGTGTTGCCATTTGGCCTTTCCACGGCGCCCTTTATTTTCACAAAGTTGACGAAGCCCTTGCTTGCGCATTGGCAACGGCAGGGTATCCGTTGTCAGTTGTACATGGATGATGGCACTGGGGGGCATGAGTCGTACCAAGGTGCATTGAAAGTTGCAGCCACAATGAAAGCTGACTTAATTCAAGCAGGTTTCACTCCTCACCCAACCAAATTCTGTTGGATACCCTCTCGTAAAGTCGAGGTGCTTGGCCTCGAGCTTGATTTTGAGCACGGTGAGATAACGGCTTCAAACAGGCGGGTACAGCAGCAGCTATTTCAAAAGAGGGTAGCAGAATTGCAGCGCAAAAGACCAGTTTCAGCACGAGCTGTAGCGAGCCTTGCTGGGACTTTTCTCTCTATGTCTGTAGCACTAGGGCCAATCTGCAGGCTCCGCACTAGAGGAATGTACCGGTTTATCGAAAGCAGAAGCACATGGAATGCATTGAAGTTTTTGCCAAGCGATGTTGCAGAAGAAATCCGATTTTGGGCAAACACATAGCTGCACGGCCAGCCGATGTGGAAATCCGAGCCAGTAAAGGCAGTACTGACCTGGTCCGACGCTAGTGATAGTGGATGGAGCGGTTTTACCCTGTCAAAGGTTTTGAAGTTGCTCGAGGGAATTGATCCCCCGAAGTTTGCGAACGAAACATGAGCTCCACGTGACGGGAACTGAAGGGCACCGAATTGGTCCTTGAGTCCCTGTCTCTGGCTGTTGAAGGCTGTACTTGATTGATTGATTGATTTTATTTTACTTCGCAAGTTCAAACGGGTTCCTGGCCCAGTTATATGAAAGCGAAGGATAGAATTTGCCAAAATCCTAATGAGCAACAGCATAGGCAATATTATCATAGACTTGTATTCATCGCACTGATAACCAAGCAGCAGGTTATATTCTGATGAGCAAGACAAAAAGAAGGACAATCTTTTTGCGCAAGCGCTGTTTCACAGCGCTCGCTCAACAACGATTACGTCACTACAGTGACGTCAACCTGCACTGCGTGCCACAACAAAAATAATACAGATATTGAGATACATGCACATGTAGCAAAAAACAAGCTTCGCAAATATTCGAAGTTCGAGAGAACATTGCTTCTCGTTTCTTTCAGCCAACTAGAAGCGTACACTGTACATGTGCACTGTACTACATGTACATGTATGTACATGTACGAACAACTACAGCAAAACCTGTAACTAAAGACCACCGTGACTAGCGACCAGCCTGGCAATACGGACCACATCATCAGGCACGGACGGTCTCACATTCGTATACTAGTATGCCGGGTTGTGCTGTGCGAACCTCTAACTAAGGACCACCTGCCACTAAAGACCGCTTTCTCTGGCCCCAATGGGTGGTCGTTAGCCAGAGGTTTTACCGTATTTGCTTCATAGAGTAGCTGTGTCCTCGGGCATTGAGCACTCTTTTACAATCATGTAGATAGCCTGGAACCTTTCCGTTGTTAAAATACGTGCATGTGAGCCGGTTCGCCGAAGTCAGACATCACAAGGTCCAGGGTGTTGTCTCCACGTGTGAGGATTTTGACATGTTGCTCCAGGCCATGAACACAGCAGAGTTCCTCGGCTGCTTCTCCTGCCGAGGTGTAGTCTTGGTG
>NC_088655.1:28055963-28093463 GCF_964019385.1 Sycon ciliatum | reverse complement strand
TATTGAACCGCCCAACGGCCTACTAGTACATTGTACACAACCTGAAATCCCCAAACTATGATGGGTGAACTTGGATATGATCCCACTTACGGGCTCCCAATACCTCAGCCAGTGGGCGAGGACAAAACGGATTGACAGTAGAGAGGTTCCGGGGTACGATTTTCCGTGCCAAAATCCGTGTGGGCGCTACGGATTTTTTCCAGGCGAGCTCCATACGATTTTTCGGCACGGAGAATCCGTGTGGACTGGCTTTCACACGAACTATGGGCATGTTCGATTGGTAGGATCGGGATCCCGATCCACCGGATCCACTGGATTCGCACCCTTTCGATTGGTCGAATCCGGATCCGGATCCTTCGGATTTGGATCCGGTCAACCCACCTCGGGGAGCAGGGTTGACCGGATCCAACGGATCCAAATGTGACCTTTGTGCGTATATGGCGGGTAAAAATCATTTTTGTACACATTGTGGTACGCACACGTGGATAGAGATAGAGCTTGTTGACTTTTGGTACGACGCACGCGATGAGTACGACGTTCACCCTTTTGGGTGACTTGTGAGCGCCATTGTCAACATGGCAACACTCAAGGTCCAAAATAAAGTGTTCAGTTGAATCTGAAGGATCCGAAGGATCTGAGATCTGGATCCCGATCCCGATCCTTACCAATCGAACATGCCCTATGTTTCGTATGGAGATTTTGCGTCATCGGGTGCAGAAAGATTTTTCGCGTACAAATTTGGTACGAGAAACATGGACTTTCCGCGGGAAGTTTTGATTTCGGTACAAATTTTCAAAATAAAAAGGCATAGCGCGGGAATGTGACGTGTTTGGGATCGTAACCTAGGCAATGACGGCAAACACATACCGGTAAGTTCCGTACTCCGGAACATTTCACTGCTCGAAAACGACGTATAAAAATCCGTAGTAGCGCCTCTACGGATTTTGGCACGAAAAATCGTACTCCGGAACCTCCCTCGTATCAGGGTATCCGCCCTGCGATCCAAGTGCATTTACCCCCCCCCCCCCCAGTGAAGGCAATATATGCTGCTGGTGTAGGTGGCTAAATCAGAGGGGATCTAAATATAATCTTCACTAGAAGTATTGATGACCATTGACACACACTCATGCTCATATTCCTGCCAATCGCTGAAGAGATGTTAGCGAACAAGCCATGTTATTTAGGCATGGCAACTTGTGCAGGGATTACACCATTCAACAGCTTGCAAGGCTGATGAATTGCCCGCCATTGATTTTAGCCTGGTCTACACCACCCAGTGGTTGAAGTGGCTTTTCTGGCCAACGAACCCCTATTTTCACTTCTTTTTTAAAAATACGTACAACACTACATACTCCACCGTGCACTGGCTGTTGGCACACACACACACACACCTGACCTTTGACGCCCATCGCCGGAGGCGATGATAGCAATGCTACGGCAGAAGCCAAAGCAAATTGTGCTGAGATTGCACCATTCAACAGCTTGCAAGGCTGAAGAATTGACCGTCACTATTCAGCCTGGTCTACACCATACAGCTATTTTAAGTGACTTTTTCTGGCCAGTGAATCCCCCACTCACCCCCCCCCCCCCCCACACACACACACATACAAGTACACATGCACACACAAGCAACCCAGTGGCACACAATGGCGAGGACAGCATCAGCATTATTTTGATGGTCACGAGGGCAAGTCTGGGGTTGAGAATACTTTGATATCTTACAACATTGCTAATATTGAAGGTAACATTGCAACCAAGAATAATCAACCAAAATATTAAATGAACAGCGAAAACACTCAAGCAAACACAAACATACACACACACACATACTTGTACATGTATATACACACACGCCTAACGGAACGCAATAGCCATTTAATTCATTTATATGTCCATGGAGCTATGAAGCCGAGACCTCTGGTCGGCGGAGCTTAATGGGCCCCACCACCACACTCCATTATTCACCCCAGTGTCTGGAGATATGAGGATTTTGTAGCAAAAAATATGTGGAAAGAGACCAACCAAGAAAAAGTTCACTCTAATGATTATGTGGCTGTGCTAGAGAGTAGTACAAACTTAGAAATTATTTCAAGCAATACTCAATAGAAAAAATAGAAATTCAAGTTCGTCGGCAGCCCGATATATCCTCTCTATGTACATTAGATCGGCAAAAAAAAGAAAAACACCGTGTAGGCTTTGCTGCTGCTCCTGGTCTGGGTTCGAGGGACGAATAAGAAGCCTAGTCAGCTACAGCTACTATGCGTGTATTCAAGATTGTAGTAAGGGTACAGGTGGGGTCCCAGACTAGCTGATCAAGCCTGGACAGGAATCGGGCATTCTGATAATGGCGTGTGACGCCTAGAATTTCCAGCACAGCATGGGACTGAACGGCTCCCACAAACCTTTCCACACAATCATCATCACACTGGAAGCTACAACCCTCTAGATCCAGCCTATGTAGGTTAGGGCATGACTCGAAAACTTCGCTAACACATGAGAGAGGAACATCTTGACTACGAAGAAAGGCGGGGTAGCATACATCGGCTTCCCTCAGCTTAGAACAAGAAGACAGTGCTCGACAGACTGATACCAAACCATCAGCACTTAATACATTATAACCCAAATTGACAATCTCTAGACTGCCGGACAAAGACAGAATGATGGACGACAGAACACAGCCATCAACACATCCATTCTTGGCAAGAGTAAGCATGCGCACACTCGTGCAGTGCGACAGACCAGCAGCAATGCTTTGCAGACCAGCGCTGCCACAGCCAGAATTAGCGATGTGAAATGCACTGCTATCAAAGCAAACATGCGTCTTGAGAAAGTGCCCAATAGAAACACAATCAAAAAGAGATAGCTGTGTAGACCAAAAGCGAATGCCTTTAGAAAACACTTGTGAAAAGAATGAACAATGACCATCACAGAACGCACCTTGATCGGACGCACCTTGATACTGGCAGTGTTCATGATGAGCCACCAGAAGATGAACCAGATAGCGCTCTTCCTTCTCGGACTCCGCTGGGCGGACTTCAGGCATATCCGTAGCAATACCGTCCTCGGTTGACGATGGAATCGACACATTGGGGCGTGGAAGCATCATACGCTCGCATTGTGATGCCACGACGGGATTGACGTTGCGCACAGCAGCGAGGAATACTTCCGTGTCGGCATCCACTGCCTCCTTCTTCCACACATCGATGAGAGTTGACAGGAATAGTTCGTCTGTTAATTCTCTGCCCCGCGGCAAGGCGCTCTCGACACGCTGGCAGCCGTTGCCCTCACCGCACGTCTCCTCCAGCAGCTTGTCGGCGAGTTCCTTCATTTTCTCATACGTCAGGCTGGCACAAAGCATGGTCTGCATCCTTTCAAGGCCTGGCCTTGCAGACTTGGGATGGGAGTAGCTGACAATGTCCGCCACAAGACGAGAGTCAGCAGCGTCCGATGTCGACGCTATACGCTGCCCACAGATAAGGTGCCAGAGATGCTCCATGGTGACGAACGAGGCCTTGCGCGGTAGCAGTGTGATGACGAAGCGCCAGAACATTGTCATGTGACCACTGTAATGGCCGACTCTCTTCACCAGCCACGCCGCGTCATGCTCGTCCTTCAGCACTTCACGTGACAGATACCATGCCGACATGAACTCCTGTAGGG
This sequence comes from Sycon ciliatum, assembly GCF_964019385.1. NCBI lineage: Eukaryota > Metazoa > Porifera > Calcarea > Leucosolenida > Sycettidae > Sycon > Sycon ciliatum. The sequence goes on along the minus strand of NC_088655.1, from coordinate 28,089,803 downwards.
ACAGGTGAGCGAAGCGGTACTGTCGGTTTTCCGTCGAGCTGCCGTCTTTGTAAGCGATCAGAAGTCCAAGCTGAAGAGCGGCATCACTTAGACCTGCGCTTTTCATTTCCGATTCGCTGAACACGGCCTTTTGCACCGACAGCATTGCAAGTGCAAAGCGGGAGACCTCGTTCAGCAGCTCCAGCTCCTGTGCATCCGCCTCGGCAAACGACTTGTACAATTTTCCTGCATTCCGCTCCAGGACACGTAGAAGTAGTGACTCGTACAATGCCGTGCTCGATTTCGCCAAGCCACGGCCACAGCAGTACAGCTCACATGCCAGAGCAGCAAATAACGGAGTTCCCATCAGTGCTAGCATGTCCGGCTGTGCGTGCAGCTTCTCCAGCATCTCCTCCGCTTGTTTTCCACCCACCACTTTTCTCACGTACGTCTTCACGTTCTCTTGTGAGAATCCGACAACCTCCAGCTGTTGGTGGTACTTTCCGCATTGGCTTAGCCTGTATGCATCAGCGCAGGGTCGAGATGTGACCACCACATGCATCTCAACATTGTTCCTTCTCAACAGCATGGCTTGCATATACTCACTACATTCCTGCAGGCTGCATTCATCCATGCCGTCTAGAACAACACAAAGACGTGACGGATGGCGGCAAAAGTAACTTTCCATCTCCAACAGCTCGTCTTTTTTCATGTTCAAATTAGCGAACCGCCGCTCCAGTAACTCAGACAGGCTAGTTGCCGCTCGCACCTTGGCATGTCGTAATTCTACAGCCAAGACAAGATCAATCTTCTCCTTCCACAACGAACGTGTAGCCCACAGGTATTCCAACATGAGAAGGAAGATCGTTGATTTGCCACTGCCAGCGCTGCCAAATGCCAGCACGTTCTTCTTTTTCGCTCCAGCGCTGGACACATCGCTAGCTGCGCGAGCAAGCAGTCCACATTCGGCATCAACTACTTCGCTGGCACCTGCTTGGTCCTTTGCGCTATCGCTACTTGAGTCAGGGAAGATCTCACTGAGCTCAACACCGCGTGTCTTCGAAGGCGTTCCATCCTGCGCTACTCTGATAGCAGCAAGCTGGCGTGCTCTCTCAGATTCGGAGGAAAAGAATGACTCGCTCTTGAAAAGTGTTCCTACTTCACTCTTCGTCAGCAGAGTAAGATTGACAAAGAGCTCGCTCAAAGCAATTTCACTATCCGTTCCTAAGCCTCCGCTGATCTGCACGCCACAATCCTCGGCTGCATCACGCAACAGCTTCTGCGCCTTCAAGATAGACGCTGGCAACGTGAGGTCCTCCGCCATCGTCACACCTTCATTCTGGCTTCAAGGACTATCGATCGTGGCTATATTCATACTCATGCATAGTCATTGGCATGTACATCTACATGTCATTGCAGAAATCAGATAAATCACTGATCTTTGCCAGACGTTGTGTCGTCCGACTGGATCCGCGCCGTGCACGCATGATCCTCGGACTGACTGACTGACTGACTGAGTGACTGACTGAGTGACTGACTGACTGAGTGAAGACGTGTTTTGTCGGTCGGTCTACCTGTTGTAAAAATGTCAAAAAGGCAATGAATATGATGTAGATCTACGAACATAATAAAGGCTACTAAATTTAGCGAGCATGATAGCATGCGCGCGCTGGGGAGTCGTGACAGCTGAGCTGCCGCAAGGCACAACTCCCTCGGCCTGGGTCGGCCTGGTCTCGCGCGACTCCTTGGAGGCCGTGGTCCCCATGGCGTCATGGGACTCATGGCCCACTGCACTGACGACACTCTCGACCTTTCTCACAATGTGCACGTGCGCATCCACTGAAGCTGCAGATGTGTCACCTTGGCTACTGCACTGACCGCGCATGTGGTGTTGGGTGCCGATCTGGTGCTCACGTCACCATGGTCACGAGGTGACACTCCGCCCGTCCTGGCTGTAGTGTTGTAGCTGGCAAGTGGCATGCCGTCTGATCCACATGCTTTCTTGGCATTCACCCGTTCGAGAAACTAACTTCGTTACTGCTTCTGTTGTACTTTGAAGTAACTCACTGGTTGAAACTCGAGAAGGCAGTTGCCCAAACATTCCTCCGCCCGAGTATCTGGGGTCGTAAGAACAGCGCGGTGTTCATCATGAACGATATTGCTGAGGGTATCTTACAAAGATGAGAGCGAGGCCTTCGGCATGGGGTGGGATTTTCTCCTTCCAGTTAATTTAACCGCTAGTTGATTCAGCTCTACCCATTGAAGTCTACTTCAAGTAGGATTGCCTGTTGCGGCCCTGAACCAATCTTTGTAGTGCACACATTTCAGTTTACGCTGGATTTAGTAGGGTTCCTTGAGGACGTATTGCCCGATACTGTTGTCTGAGGTGGTCATCCATGGGGTGCTTTATTGAAGCGCAACGGGCAGAGCTTCGTCGAGGATATAACCTGTTTCAGCTCTCGGGTGATCCAGGGCTGGGGACGGGGGTTTGGAGTAAGCTGTGCGCTTCAGGCTGACGAATGGTGCAAGATCATCTAGTACTGTCATGGCCCAAAATATAATTATGGTTTGTTGTTGACTAAGAAGAAAGTAAGCAGCAGCACTCCGCACTTGAAGTTGATGTAATAATAATAATAATCTTTATTTCAGGATTACCCAAAGGCGGACGCCTATCGGGGGGATATATAGTGGGGAATGAACGTGGTCGGCCGCAGAGCGCAAGTGTGGTGGTGGTAAAGTGGACGCAGAATTGTTGTTGACGGCAAAAAGAAAAGAAAAAAGAGTGCTGTCATGGCACTTTGTTGCCAGTGAGTGACAGTTGAACTTAGCGTGTAAACGCCGGATTCATCTGACAGTCAAGGATATGTATGAGACTGTGACTGCAGACATTACACCATGGTCAATGCTGAGCCAGGCTAGGTTGGCGTCTTCGAGAGGGTTGGTGATGTGGCTGTTCAGAGCTGGCTCTACTAACACAGACACCGAGGCCAATAAGATGGTGCAGTTTGCCTCTTCCCTGTTACCACGGAAACAACTGCCCATGGCCAGAATGGCGTCCACGTGATCCGGCCTAGGCGATAACAGGCTGTTGGCCAAACGAAGTTATAGTTTTGTCAGGTGGAGGTATTCGGTTGGCGGATATTGTTTTTAAAGTTGTTCAAGGCTTTGGTTTGAGGATGGAGGTTGGGGCTGCTGAGGCTGCTGAGGCCACTGGGAGCAGTAATGATGTAGAGTTTGCGCCTGATGTTGAAGCAGAGAGCGACGATGAACTGCTGGCGAGTCCACAAGAATCTGTCCCCCCCTGCTCCAGCAACTAACAACGCTACTACTGGAACAAGCCGAACGGAGAGTAGACGTGAACATGCAATTGGCATAGGATGGAGTGAAATGATGCCACCGAACGACTTGCCTGAGTTCACAGGTACCCCAGGCCTGCGGGAGGACCTGTCTCCTGAACAAATCAGTTCACCGTTGTTCCTATTCTTGTTGTACATAACTGACGATATGCCTTCAGGAAGCGTGTACACAAACAAATTTTGTATTTTTATCAAGGAGCTGCTGATGTTTGTCTTGAGGAGGCTGCTTATGCCAGAGAGTGGGCCAATATCACCCTTGCAGCGTTGAGAATGTGGCTGGGAACCATTTTCACCAACTCCTTACACCCATACCCCAGCATGCCTCTCTATTCTGGAAGTTGTTTGGCCTTGATGCCGTTAAGGTAGCAGCCTGGTCCTCAATTTCATATGGCATTCAATTGACCGTAACTTTGGTGTCTCTCAATGGATTTGAGTGAAATTTGCACCGCCACGGTTGGCGAGCCACCCAGGAGCCAAACAAATACATTTACAATTTTTTCACATTTTCTAGCCAATTCTGTCCGTGCGCAGGATCCAAACCTAAAAATCGTCCAGAAGCAGCCATGGGTGGTGGGATAGGGCCCTTCAAAGTGGCCCTGGAATCTGTCACAACGGCAGGAGGGGGGCGTTCTGTCATAGACTCCCACAGACCCAAGTCAATTTTTGAATTTTTTTAGGTTCAGGGCGTGCTACGAGGTCGTACCTTTGATACAACATCAAGTGCTGGGACCTCCACAGCAAGCCATTTCCACAGCGCTTCAAACCGAATCCAGGATACCCTCCAAAATCGGCAAAGACTACCACTCACGTTCCACCACTGCCTAGTACTGAATCCTACCTGACTTCTTGACACGACTCAAACTTGCCAAAGTCGCTAAATCAACTTCAACTACAATAATCAAGCCTCATATCTCTCTCTCTCTCTATCTCTCTCTCTCTCTTTCTCTCTCTCTCTCTCTCTCTCTCTCTCTCTCTCTCTCTCTCTCTCTCTCTCTCTCTCTCTCTCTCTCTCTCTCTCTCTCTCTCTCTCTCTCTCTCTCTCTCTCTCTCTCTCTCTCTCTCTCTCTCTCTCTCTCTCTCTCTCTCTCTCTCTCTCTCTCTCTCTCTCTCTCTCTCTCTCTCTCTCCCTCTCTCTCTTTCTCTCTCTGCTATTGGCGCGCCTGGTTGTGATGAAGCCGAGACCCAAGGTCGGCAGAGCATCCCAGACCACGCCACCACTCCCCTTATTCATGGCTCACACATGACGGGTTTACGTGGCTCTAGTAAAAAAAATCTGCAACGTCACGAGGGTGCTGGCAAAAGTCCTACACACATGGTAAGAGATTCACCAACTTGTTGTTGCCCGCAAAAAAGCGTCGTGCCAAGGCCCATCGAGCACTCGGAAACTGTGTCATGATCGCATGCATGAGCAAACAGATTTTAGCACTTTTCAGCTAAAAAAGCTCAAGAAGGGCGATATTCACCAAAAACGCAATAAAGGGCGAAAGAAACGGGCTTTTCCAAAAAGGGCCAAAAAGGGTGAGCACCTTTGGGAAAGAGCTAAAAGCAACAGAGATGCAAATGACATGTGGATAATCAAGTTCAAAGTTCAACATGAAGCTAATGTTCTAATAACTGCTAATTCTTCATTCAGATTTATTTCTCTTTGCCTCGCCCTGTGTAGGTTATTGTCTCTCGTAATTTGTCATTTTTGCATTGTTTTTTTCCTGCATTGTTTTTTGCTTACTGCCATGGCTATTGCCCCCCTCCCGCCATGTTGGCATATATTCCCTGGCCACGGGCCACGGGAAGGTGAAAAAATAAAATAAATAAATAAATAAATAATGAACTACATGTACTTTTAAAAATGTAGAAAAGAAAAGGACATATGGAAACGAGTTAAGTGTAACTCTCCACCACTGTAACTAGATACTATATACAGTCAGAAAGTATATAGTATCTACATGTAGTTACAGTGGTGGAGAGTTACTCTTAATTAACTCGTTTCCATATGTCCTTTTCTTTTCTACATTTATTATTGGCTCAATACCCGAGTTTCGAATTACATGTACTTACATGTATGTCATATTAAATACGAGGCGGTACGGTCCTTCTACAGGCGGAGTGAGATCATATCCCTAACCCTGGGAAGAGTGAGCCAAACAGAAAGAGCAATAAAGGGAGGAAGGAGCGCAAAAAGGCGGATAAGTTACACTTGGGGAGAAAGGGCGAATCCCTAGTTCTTAGAGAAGGGGACCAAAAAACACATGAGATGAGGTGGGCACAACTCGAGCTTTTAATCGAATGGACAAGAGCAGCCAAGTGTGCACTGCGTCCATGTAATAACGGAGTTGTGTGAGCGAGTTTATAAAGAGCGGATGATGAGAGCATGCGGGGTTGACGGAGGAGAATTTTAAGGATTTTCTTGTGGTGTATTTCAAGCTTTGCAGCAGTGGACGAGGATACTCCAGCCCAAGACGTGTCGGCATAATCGATTATTGGGCGAAGGTAGGCTGAATATAAAGAAGCTTGCAAGAGATTGGGAGGTAGGAGCAGTGGGGGGGGGGGGGGGGTGGGGGGGGGGGTAGCCCTTTCCCAAAGGTGCTCGCCCTCTTTGGAAAAGCCCGTTTCTTTCGCCCTTTATTGCGTTTTTTGGTGAATATCGCCCTTTTTGAGCTTTTTTAGCTTGTAAAGTGCTAAAATCTGTTTGCTCATGCATGCGGTCACAGTTTCCGAGTGCTCGATCTGGGCCTTGGCACGCCGCATTTTCGGGGGGGGGGGGGGCGACAAGTTGGTGAAGCTTGTACCCGGTGTACAGAATGCTGTAAAAAGTGGGTGTTTTCCTGTTTTGCCTTTCGTGGACCCATAAATGGAAGAGTGCGTATTCATTTCTCAGCTTGGGTTCATATCTGAACATGTATCATGGCTATGCTTCACTGAAAAAAGAGCACGTTTTGCCTGTTTTCACTGAAAAAAGAGCACTTTTTCAGCATATTTCGAGGGACACGAAAAGCATAAAGTGCGAATTAAATAAGCACCTTTGGGAAAGGCCAAGGGCTGGGGGGGGGGGGGGAGAATTCCTAAGGATTTACTTGATTTTTGACAGATATATTCGATGTGGGGCACCCAAGAGAGTGCAGAGGCAATAACATTGCCAAGATGTTTGTGAGAAGACCCTATATCAATTGGATTTGGAAAGTTGGGATGGATGAGGGATGTGAGTTCCGGCTGGGGAGGGAAGAGCATGATTTTTGTTTGCATGATCTTTGTTTTTGATAGATTTGGGGACAGCCTCCAGGAAAGAACTTCCTGAATGCCAACACGCTAGTTGTTTTGCAGGCCAGCGAGGGAAGCTGATGAGGTGAGAAGGATCGTGTCGTCAGCAAACAAAGACGTCCCAGGGAAGACTGCAGGTAGGCCGTTTATGTAAATTATAAACCGGTTGCGACCAATAATAATATTGATCCTTGAGGAACTCCTGACAATACTGGCTCTGCAGCCGAGGATGTGCCAAGCACAGTTACGTACTGATAACGCTCAGAGAGATGCGAGTTCAGCCAGGAGATTGGCGGTTTGCTTACCCTGAATGGATGCTCGAACTGTGCCAAACATCCTCGATGGCAGGCGGTATCAAATGCCTCGGCCAAGTCAAAGAAGGAAAAAACCAGCAAGGTTTCTGTTATCCCTATGCTGGCATACCTGTTGCACGATGCGCGTCAGTTGACGGGAGGTGGAGTCGCCTTTACGAAATCCAGATTATGCAGGACTTAGGAACGACGAAACATGTCTGTATAAGTGGTCATAAAAGATGCGTTCACATACTTTGGACACGCAGGGAAGAAGGGAGATAGGGCGATAGTTTTCAGGTTCGTGGCGGGAACCTTTCTTGTATACAGGTACATGTACATGTATGACTTTAGCGGTTTTCCATGCGGAAGGAAATATTATCATTATTATTATTATTTGAAACTCGGATGTTGAGCCATAAATAAATGTAAAAGAGAAAAGGACATATGGATACGAGTTAAGAGTAACTCTCCATCACTGTAACATGATACTATATACAGTCAGAAAGTGCAATAACTAGGCACAAAACTGACAGAGTACTGAGACATTCGACGTCCTGACACCTAACTTCAACACATCTTCGTAGCGCTAACCGACAGCCTTCCAACTTGGAAGGTTCAAGGTTATGGAAAAGACCAAAGAGGGGAAGGCAAGCGCAACGAAAACGAGCAAAAGCTATAGTCCCAACGGAACAAAGAATGTCGATTGTTACTGGACGATGACGAGACCAGTTCGATATTTGACAAAGCGGTCTAACTACAATTCGAAGCAGCAAAGCAGCACACCACCCAACTTGGGTGGGTCATAAATATCAAAGATAAGTAAAGAAAGGGAAGCTTTGCGAAAACGAATTGTACAAGCCGAAAGCCAAACTCCTACAGTACTCCTCATGCATGACATTGTGATGGACTAGTTGACTACAAAACAAGTTGTTTCACACGACGTACGTTTCGCCGTATGGTTCGTGACGGCTCATCAGGTGTGCAATTTGAAACTACAGTGATGGAGAGTTACTCTTACCTCGTATCCATATGTCCTTTTCTCTTTTACATTATTATTATTATTCCCAATGCTGTAGACAGCAAGCTGTTTCGGCCTTAAAGGCCTCATCAGTACAGCTACGAGCTAAATAGGCCGAGTTACCAGCCATGGTGCAAAGGAGGCACCACAAACCTTAAGGTGGCTCGTCGCTCTAGCGCCAGAGTGGTCAAACTACAAAAAGTAGCGGGCATTGCGCGATGCAGCAGCACTAGAGCAGCCTACTGAGAGTGCTCAACGAGGTTATTATTATTCTTCACTTGTTTGAGGGAAATAGACATTATTATTTCTCCTTTATTCACTTCTTTCGAAGGCGATAAGCCAGACCCACCGGGAAATATTTCCATGGGTGGGACAGTAAAAAGAAAGTGAAAAAACAAAAACAAAAATAAATAAATAAATAAAACCTAAAAACCAAAGGGACAAGAACTAGTTGAAGGAAGAGGAAGAAAGGAAAGAAACTCAATCCGAACTCCAACATCAAAACAATAATAAAGAATTTGCAGCGACAGGCAAAATACATCAACCAATGAAGGGAGTAGTAACAAAGGAAATATCAGTCTTTATCAGTCGTTATTCAAGTCTCTTAGCTATTGAACATGCAAACGCAGCAGAAGTGCATCTACATGTTAAGGATAGTTCTCAGTATTTTAATCGAACCTTGTATAGCCTCCTGTTGCACAATAGCCAGGTCTCCTCCCTGCACAGTCCGAAGGCATTGAGGAGTCTCCCCCACCAAGCCTCCCAGGGCACCGACAACCACAGGGACCACGTCAACCTGGTTGAGGGACCAAATCCTCGAAATCTCCCGCTTCAAATCATAATATTTCGAGCGCTTTTCAGCCATTTTCTTATTGATGTTGTTCTCACCAGGAACGCTGATGTCTATAATGTAGGCGATGCGCTCCTTGTCATCAACAAGGAGCAGATCGGGCCTGTTTGCTGATAGTTTCAGGTCAGTTGGGACCGAATACTCCCAATAGAGGCGATACTGATTACTCTTGACCAATGCCTTGAGCTGGTGGTCGAATCGTGAAGCACCAGTAGGTAGATCTCGTGCTTTACACATTTCGAAGTGCACATACTTTACTATCCGGTTATGTCGTTCAATGTAACTGGTCCGAGCAAGAACTGGGCAGGCACTGACAATGTGGTCAATTGTTTCTAAGCTGCCCTTGCAAAGCCTGCAATTGGCATCAGTTCGAGGAATTGACTTCATTATGGCGTATTGGTAATTTTTCGTTTTGAGGGATTGGTCTTGTGCTGCCATAATCATGCCTTCAGTTGAAGGTTTCAGTGTCCTTGATTTCAACCACATGAAGGTAAGCTCCTTATCTAGGCGATTCTCCTCCAATCGGCTCCAATATCTCCCATGCAGCGGCATAGTGGAAAGTGTTTTGGATTTTCGCTCAGCGCACGCTTGTTTAATGGTATGCTTATTGGGTAAAGCTGGTCCAGCTGCTGGCAGATCCAAACTCGACAGGAACTTAGCGGCCTTTGCAGTTATTGAGTGGCTTTTTGTTGTAGGTTTTTGTTGATGATACTGATAAAGCAGGCTTATTCTGTCTATTGGGCTGGTACTCATGTAGCGGGCCAGGCCACACATGCTCCGGCCGTGCATATCCTCACAAGAGACCAAGCCCCGGCCTCCATCTCCCCTCTTCATGTAGAGCCTGTTGACTGAGGCTTTGGGGTGGTGAAATCCAGACGCAGTCAAGGCTGATCTTGTCACTCGATCTGTGGTCTTGATTTCAGCCTCGGTCCAATTTACGATTCCATAACTATATGTCATAACCGGCAGAGCATACGTATTGATGGCCTTGATCATGTTTCGCGCATTCAATCCACTGTTAAGAAGCAAATACAATCTCTTTTTGTATTCTGCAGTGAGTTGCGTCTTGAGCTTCGGGTGAGGTATCATGGCTGCTTGCACTACTCCAAGGTACTTGTATGTTTCATTGAGTCGTAGCGACTCTGCAATGGTCTCATCGCCAACCTGGATAGAGCATCCTTCATCTGGTTTTCCTCTCCTGACGTGCAGCACGGCACACTTGGCCGGGTTGAGATTCATGCCGATGTCATCACCAACGCCACACACGGTAGACACGAGGGTAGTCACATCCTTTGTAGTTTTCCCATAGAGTTTAATGTCGTCCATGTACCAAGAGTGATTGATAGACAACTCGGCGTCTCTGCAGCTGACTCTGTATCCCCTATTATTATTATTATTATTATTATTATTTGAACAAACGGCGAGGAGACAACAATTTGATAACCGCAATCAGTAATACAAGCTGGATCGACATTTGTGTACACTTTATTCATGTAATGTTAAACTTGTTTGAATTCTCATTTTCTCTACACCATTTCTTCACATTTTCATCGTTTTATTGCACATTGTCTCCACAGTTTTACATTACATGAATAAAGTGTACACAAATGTCGATCCAGCTTGTATTACTGATTGCAGTTATCAAATTATTATTGTTATTATTATTTGGAAAGGATTGGGAGAACTTCAAATTCAAAGTATCAGTCGGGGAAGTGAACTGCCTGAAAAGAGAAAAAAACGCCAGACAACCAGGACTCGAACCTGGGACCCTGCTTGTCATGAGCAATGCTCTAACCACTGAGCTATGGGACCAGGCTGAACCTAGAAGGCGCTGACAAGGTTTTCACTCCAAAGGCAGCTCACAACACGTGCCACACATACTGATGGCACTTGGGTCTTTTTCCCTCCCCCAGGGGACCAACCACGGTCAGTTTCTGGAAACTACCAGAGGTGAAAGAAAGTGATTAAATTTGGAGAATTTGTAGTTCTCCCAATCCTTTCCAAATTTAATCACTTTCTTTCACCTCTGGTAGTTTCCAGAAACTGACCGTGGTTGGTCCCCTGGGGGAGGGAAAAAGACCCAAGTGCCATCAGTATGTGTGGCACGTGTTGTGAGCTGCCTTTGGAGTGAAAAACTTGTCAGCGCCTTCTAGGTTCAGCCTGGTCCCATAGCTCAGTGGTTAGAGCATTGCTCATGACAAGCAGGGTCCCAGGTTCGAGTCCTGGTTGTCTGGCGTTTTTTTCTCTTTTCAGGCAGTTCACTTCCCCGACTGATACTTTGAATTTGAAGTTATTATTATTATACGCATTTCCGCGTTGAAGTGAAGCAGCAGTATGCTGCGTCCACAGCTTCGCTTATGCAGAATGGCTTGGGTAAGAGGAGAGGGGAGAGAAAGCAACAAGGCAACCAACATCTATGAATTGAAGTAGGTCACAATAACATGAAGAGACCCAACCTACATGTACATATGCATGATTGCACAAGAATGAAGACGACAAAATTAATGGCTATAATCATTGTGCCACAAAACTCGTACTCAGGAAATCTGTCGACAATGTAACGAAACATTAAACTCAGTTACTCAATACAGGTTCCACTAAATTACAAGAGAACAACGCTCCAATATTAGAATTGCCGCTAAATTATCGAAAGTGTAGAGAATGAGTCCAATACAAATGAAAACCATGAACAGACTGTCCCGAAGTTATTTTGGGAACAAATTGTACTACATGTACTTGCTGAAGGAAATATGCCCGTGGTAAAATGACATGTTGAAAACATGGCACAAAGGGAATGCTTTGGATGGTGCTAGGGCCTTGAGGACCCGGTTGGGGATGCCGTCGGGACCGGATGCCTCACCTGTCGGAAGCATCCTCAGATGAGCGGACAGTGGCAGTAAAACCCGTTAATGTGGTGATGACGAACGTGAAACAAGCGGAGGGCTCTGAGGGGGTGAGAATAGGAGGCAAAGAGAGCATCGGGTCATCTGGCCGAGTCACAGAGGCACACTGGGCGTTTCGAATTCTTGCTTGTCTCACTAACTTACTGGTGAATAGGGTCCAGCGGATAATGCCGGCATTATATTCGGCATTATGAGACTATCCGAGCATCAGAGCATTATGGAGCATTAGAAAGGAATAAGACGAGCATTATGACTGTGAGGTTTGAGCGGCACAACGAGTTTCATAGTGGATAATCATTCGGGAAATCTCAGGTTTTTGGCAACAATCGGCTAAAGTCATGAGGTGCAAACACCTTTACTGGCTTTAGCACCAATGCTACATTTACCTGACTACATGCATGTACATGTATACATGTAATGCCGTTGCTACATAAAGTCTTTATGTAGCAACGTAGTCAGGTGATGTAGTATGCACAGCATTGCGACTGAGGCTGTTACACAACATCCGTAACGATGATTTACGAGAAGTTCTTTTTTAGAAATCATGGAGGGCCGTGGAGGAGACTAGACGTACGCGAAATGAGTATCAAACAGACGAAGAGCAGTTTTCCTGTTATGCCATAGGCTCTGGCCATAGCATCTCTAGCGATACTGAAGTAAACACTGATCCATTGATAAATTTGGACCTGGATGAAGGAGCGGCTATAAACAGAAAGAGCTTGTTCCAAATAATTGCCTTTGCCGAGTCCAGCTCAGCAGGCTCGAAAAGAACTAGATTTTTCCATGGACGCAGTACCAAGTCGATTTGAGTGCTCAGGAGCGCGTGTCTTACTTTCCTGGTGAAGCACGTCCCGTTCGTCATGGACGATTGTAATGCAAGGTACAGTCAAGTGCCATCAGAAAAGAAGTGTATTGTGGCCAACCATTTGTCTCCACGCAACCTCAGGAGAAGAAGACAGCAAGCGGCAAGCAGAGGACGTAGAGCGGCAAAATAACTTCTGACCACATGTTTTCAGGATTTCCGGAAATGGGAGGGATTTCGATCTGAGATCGTCTCTCAGGAACTGGCCTCACGTGAGCTGTTTCGGATGAATAATTTTTTCACAGAGTGGAAGCAGTGACAGCTTGTCTGCAGGCAAGAATACCACTTCCCATGATAAGCTTCCAGCATCCAAATGATCACCAGCAATAATGGTTTCACCTCTCGCTACATGGATAAGCAAGGGAAAAGATTTGATTCACCCACTATCCAGCCACAGCCCTGCATCAAAGTTGCAATGGAGAGCAGCCAATGGAGACACGATCATGTCTTATAGTGCTAAGAAGTGGTGGAGCTCGTGAGAGATATTGTTGCAGCTTCAGAGGCAGATCGACTAAATGCATCCTTTCCTGGAAATTTGACAATGAGCAGCCTCTCTTCCATTTTTGTTCCAAACCAAGAGCATTGTAGCCCTTGTTGAAGCATTATAATTAGCATTACAAGGTAGGTTTTGGAGCATTATCCGCTGGACCCTACTGCCGTACTGGTGAAGCGATGGACGGTGTTTACCCTGCAAAGTAGTTAATGAAAAAATGGGTGCGATTTCAGCAACTTGCTCTTATCTCGGCACTGTTGTGAAAAGCATAAAATTAATTGGAAAAACAATGGCATCTTTGGGGAAGGGCTACTCATGAGAGCGACAAGCAACTCCAGGACGTCGCTAGTGTTGGTTGGGGTACGCAGGAACTGGGTGCCAGTACTAGAACTAGAGTCTAGAATAGAGTTGTAGCTGCGAGCTAGCTGCTGTCGCCTGGCATGGTCACCTGCAGCCTGCAGGCTGCAGGCCTGTCGCCAGTGTCGGAAAAGTACCCACACGCGCGAACGCACACGCTCGATGGCGCGGCATCACTCTTCTTCTGCGAAGCGATGCATGAGCGATCGACTGCATGACGTAACAATGACTGCCACGACGTCGCATGTGCAGTTGTGCAGTGCCAGACTGGCAGACTGCCGCTCTGAGTCTGAGTCTGCCAGTGCCATCATGCCATGCCACTAGCTGGCAGTGGACCAGTCATCGTGCAGAGCTCTGTGTCAAGTGTGTGAGTCTGTGACAGTCAGTACAGCCTAGGAATGGCAGGATTATGAATCTAGGATCGGAATGATGCACTCGCTAGCATGCAGCGCTAGCGGCGACGGCAGCTCAGGTACTAGGTCAGGGTTTGGTTTTGCAGTTGCAGTTCAGTTTCTTTTATAGACAGCACAAGTAGAACTGCTTCTGGCAGTAGAAAACATCCTAGTTACTATTACTATTCTTGTGTGCATGATTGTAGTTGCAGCAGCAGGCTGCGCAGAGTATAATCGCTAGCTAACAGTCATCATGGGTTCTTCTTCGTCGGAGCTAGCGCCGGAAACCGTCACAGATCTGGCCAGCAAGACGAGTTTCACGGAAAAGGAGGTGCGCGAGTGGTATCGCGGATTCAGGAAGGACTGTCCGAGCGGCGTGCTGTCGGCCACCGAGTTCAAAGTCATCTACTCGCACTTCTTTCCGTTCGGAGACGCTAACAAGTTCGCCGATCACGTGTTCCGCACCTTTGACCAGAACGAGGACGGCAAGATCGACTTCAAAGAGTTCATCACGGCGCTGTCGATCACGTCGCGCGGCAAGCCCGACGAGAAGCTCACCTGGGCGTTCAACATGTACGATTTGGACGGCAACGGGTTCATCACGGAGGCGGAGATGCTGGAGATCGTGCGCTCCATCTATAGTATGGTGGGACCCAATGCCAAGCTACCGGCCGGAGAGGATTCGCCGGAGCGGCGCACGAAGAAAATTTTCGACGAGATGGACACGAACAGGGACGGCGTGCTGACGCGAGAGGAGTTTCTCGCGGGCGCCCAGTCCGACCCGCAGATCATGAGGCTGCTTCAGGGAGACGCGCGCGTTCTGACCCAGGAAGCCGGAAAGTAGAACTCGTGCCGTGCCATGCATGCCGTTCAAGGACGTCCGGTGCATAGCGGCGCCGCGCCGTGCGACTGTTCTGCAGCACGAGTCGACGCGGCGCGCGGCTAGCGCTCTCGTGAAGCCCATCTTTCCGGTCTGGTACGTACACGTACGGGTACATGACTGTGTAGCGCTAGCGCTAGCGCTAGCGGAGCACATCGCAGGGAATGTCGTGTTCAATTATTTCATTGTTTTTTTTTGGTAGCTAGAGTTGATACGGAACAGTGGAAACGAACCCAGAGCCAGAGCTAGAGGTTCAGTGTTGCAGTTTTATGAAATTTTCAACAATGGCGTGACAGGACATAGTTTCAAAATCCCTTGTACTGGACAAAATTACTTAGGCAACCAACACACCTGCAGTCCGTTATGTAACATGAAAATG
Source organism: Sycon ciliatum (assembly GCF_964019385.1). Classification (NCBI taxonomy): domain Eukaryota; kingdom Metazoa; phylum Porifera; class Calcarea; order Leucosolenida; family Sycettidae; genus Sycon; species Sycon ciliatum. The sequence continues at coordinate 28,074,786 of NC_088655.1, read as the reverse complement.
TCAGTATCCAGAGTAACACGTTAGCTGTTGTGACTTGTGTATGTCGCTCACTTCCTGCTGGGATGGATTAGCAGAGCTTGTTCTCGTTTTGGTCACAATTGCTGTAGCTGAATGTTGGTCACAATTGCTGTAGATATACGCTGCCATTGCACTCAGCTGATTATAGTTCCAGTGCTAGAGTAAGCTAGATGATGCATGACTGTATGTGGTCTATATATCCCAGAAAGAGGAGCCAGGAGCCCCCAGATTATACAGCTTTGCCCTTGGATAGCTGAAGTCGGTTGTGCCAGCGCGTGCGACATTAAATTCTTTTCTGTAAAAGTAAGAGCACATTGATTTTTACACGATAATATGATAACAATAAACCGGATCACGATCGGATATGCACGTTTGTGGCTGTATTTTCATCCCCGTCTCCAAGCATTTGGAATCGTCCACTTGATTTCTTGGTGGCTGCAAGCACGAGCACGGGATGTGCTTTTCGGCAGGTGGCATGGATGTGTTGCAAATAGGCCGTGCATACTGCGCCGCTGCGTATTCTCAGTATGCAGAGAGTTAAGTTACGAATGGTAATCTCCATAGCATAGGACTAGCGGCAGGTGACATTGATGTTGCCAGTACGCCGCACGCACTGTCAGTATTCTCACTTTTTCAGTGTGCAGAATTGTGATTGGCAATCTATCTGGTGTATGGTATTTACGTACCATGACTGTATTAAAGCTAGTTCCCAGTTGAGATCAGAGAGGGATTTTCATGACTGTCGAGACCCACAGCAGGGATTTTGTCTGTTGGAGTTCCTGGCAAGTGGCAGTACTTTTCCAAGAGAACAGTGACGACTCGTTTTTGTCGCTGCGTTTCATGCACACAGCAAGGCTGAGGCAATCCTCAGACAATGAACACTGTAGATTGAAATGCCAGTCATTGGACCTGGATTGTACATGTACATATTATACATATACATGTATATGTACATGTACATGTATATGTACATGTACATATACATGTATATGTACATGTATATGTATAATTATGTACATGTACATGTATATGTATTATGTACATGTAGTATTGTACGTACCTCGCGACTGTATTCTACAAATATCTGCAGTTCCCAAATAGGCTATTGGTGTTTAAAAGAAAGAAATTGAAGAGGTGAAGAGCCCAGCGTCAGAGAGCATCCGCCCAGCAACACGTGTACTGGCGAATAGCAGTACTTAGTAAGCACGGTAACATGAGTTACCCTGGTCAAGGGATCCCTTGGAGCTCCGAAGAGGGTACATTGTATTCTACTTTTCTGTCGAGGAAATCAATAGTCACAAGGGCTGCTGAGTACTAGTACATGCACATTGTATCAAGAGTACGTACTATGTACTCTTGATTGTACGTGCAATGCAAAAAAGAATCAGTGGAAACTGCATCAAGTCAAGTACATGTACATGACTGTAGCTACATGGTATAACAAGTATTTGATCAACCTTGTTATAATAATAATAATAATCCTTTCATAAATTTATCACTCTCTTTCACTTCTGGTAGGGTCCAGAAACTGACCGTGGTTGGTCCCCTGGGGGAGGGAGAAAGACCCAAGTGCCATCAGTATGTGTGGCACGTGTTGTGAGCTGCCTTTGGAGTGAAAGGCTTGTCAGCGCCTTCTAGGTTCAGCCCAGTCCCATAGCTCAGTGGTTAGAGCATTGCTCATGACAAGCAAGGTCCCGGGTTCGAGTCCTGGTGGGTCTGGCGATTTTTTCTCTTTTCAGGCAGTTCACTTCCCCTACTGTTCCTTTGAATTTGAAGTTCTCCCAATCCTTTCATAAATAATAATAATAATAATAATAACACATTTCGCGTAGTAGAGCACTAAATAAAGAAATTCAGTGTTTTTTCCGCTTCTGTCTTGTGAGCATCATCAGCTAGGTGTAGTAGCTGCTGATACTGATTTCTCCTCGGGTGTCGAGCTGCACAGTTTCTTCCAGTCTGTCTTGTCTGCTGCTTGTTGTCCGCACCTGGAAAGGTCTTCCATTGTCTTCATTGGCACACCCAGCGTATTCAGCTAAGCGATCAGACTTGTGGCCAGTGTCAACCTTGGCCGTCCACGAGGTGCTTTGTTGCCCTTGTCAAAATAGCCACCCATGGCTACTTGCGGTGGCGTGTCCGTGTCCATCCGTAGCACATGACCAGTCATTCGTAGTCGCCTACATGCAACTGTGTCTGATGTAGGGTTGCTCTTGGTTCTGCGGTTTAGGTCGTCGTTTGAGATTGTGTCTGGGTATCGTATTCCAAGTAGTCATCGCATTTGACGCCGGTGGAATGCGTCTGCCTTGGCCATTGCTGTTGACGATAATCCCCAAGTCTCGCAATTGTACAGGAATGTCGGCAGTACGATAGCGTTGTTATAGTTCACGCATATTGTTAGATTGACAGCATGAAACAAGGTCATGGGCAGAAGTAATAGTTGGACGAAAAGAAGTTGAGGTTTAAGTAGCTACATGACTACCAGGACGACATCCAGGAGCGATCAAAGAATACACGACGGACGTCAGGAATAGTCTCCTACCACCCTAGCATCATGAGGGTCAGAACCGGGTGCGACACCCATATGGTTCAAATGGTCCGCAGGGACCGGGTCTCTGTCTCTGGCAACCGCGGAAGGTTGTGTTAGACCCACAAGTAAATACAGTATACATGTGTTAATTCATATAATTCATTAGTTCATGCATTATTCATTTGGCCTGGGTAGCTACTTGCGCGTCCATGTTTGCCATAGCTACCCAGGCCCTTTATATTGCGTTGCCTCTCTTCAATACTCTCTCTTCAACAAGCTCTCTTCAATAATCTCCCTCTTCAATAGTCACCATGTAGTCGTTTCGTTCGTCTGGTCTTAGTCTCTAGTAAATGTCGTTCCACCAACCTACCTGTTCCGTTGTGAGTCTCTTGTCGAACTCAACAACAACAGGTGTAGTAAGGTCACTGTTTCGGAACACAGTGTCCTCTACCTTGTTTCATGCTGTCAAACTAACAACATGTACATATGTACATGTACCCGTACATTGTAATAATTACAAAAATGTTGTTCCTGTTCAAACCTGCACTCTACGGTCCAGAACAGTATGTGTGTGCACTGCAGTGTATGAATGTACTTTTGTTGTTGTTGTTGTTGTTGTTGTTGTTGTTGTTGTTGTTGTTGTTGTTGTTGTTGTTGTTGTTGTTGTTGTTGTTGTTGCTGCTGCTGCTGCTGCTGCTGCTGCTGCTGCTGCTGCTGCTGCTGCTGCTGTTGTTGTTGTTGTTGTTGTTGTTGTTGTTGTTGTTGTTGTTGTTGTTGTTGTTGTTGTTGTTGTTGTTGTTGTATAGTATAGTGTATACATGTGGTGGAAATCAAAACAGGCGTATGCCTAATAACCATGGACCCACTGTACTTCAAGTAGACATTATAATTATTATGTCGTCAAGAGTACAAACTCTCCCTCTTTGTGTCATTCCGAGAGAGAATCACTAACTGGTTGATTGATTGCTGAGTGCATCGCACTGACCACTAGCCCTTTCCCAAAGGTGCTCTTTTAATTGGATTGGATTGGATTTTGGATTGGATTTTTATTTATAGTGGTGACTATAACAGACAATTGCCTAATAACAATAGACCCACTCGAGGGAAAGATGCAAACATATATGAATAATTAATATAATAGACTACCGGTATTGGATAGGTGATCATGTTCGCATTTTGCATAGCTGAAAGTCATTAGTACTAGCGTGAAAAAGCAAGGCATTGGGGTAACAGTTTCTTAAAACTGGCGGAGTTATCCACACAGTGAGCTAGAGGGTGCAAATCATTCCACAGCTTAGCACATTGGAAGGAAGCGCCATGACGGGCAAAGGCAGTTCTGAGCATGGGCAACTTAAGAGTGCGTGATACAAGGCTGCGCGTTGCAAGACCATTATTTAAACGCTCGAACATTTGACTTAATGTGACACTACAGCGGCCTTCCAAACAGCGCCACGTCAGATACAGTAATTTCGTGCAATACATGGTTGCCTAACGATCTAGACCAAGTCTCGCAAATAAAGGGCTTGATGGGCTACAAAAACCAGTATCGTACACTGAACGCAAAGCGCATTCTTCTGCGTACTGCAAACATACAATAGAATATCGTCAGCAAATTGAATAACTTTCACACAAAACTCGGAGACAATAGACTGGATCGAACGAACATAGAGTACAAAAAGGGCGATATTCACAAAAAACGCAATAAAGGGCGAAAGAAACGGGCTTTTCCAAAAAGGGCCAAAAAGCGCGAAAAAAAGGGCGAGCACCTTTGGGAAAGGGCTACTGACCACGTGTACTGAAGACTCCCCCCCCCCCCCCAAACTGTCACTACTGTGAAACTGGTACTGGTAGATAGGCATTGGCAGATAATGCTCGAAAAGGTGGCAGATTCTGCTTGAAAAGCAGTGAAATCGGCAGAACCATACAAACCTTATGGCGGGCAATTCCTCGAATTCTGCTCCATTTTCTTTATCCACATACCAAACATGCATGAACCTTACCAGAAAAAGTACCGAATTCTGCCAATTTTTTCTGCCGGAATTATCCGCATATGCCTAGTCTGCGACGGACGCTCTAGGGACCTACAAATGGGTTCCCCTTGCACAGGTGGCCACCTTATTCAGGGTGATTTGACTGGACTCACTGTGTAACATAACACCCCGTGGTCCTGCTTGTAGGGTACCTAAGCCGGGTCCTGTAGGGGACCTAAGCCGGGTCCTGTAGGGGACCTAAGCCGGGTCCTGTAGGGTACCTAAGCCGGGTCCTGTAGGGGACCTAAGCCGGGTCCTGTAGGGGACCTAAGCCGGGTCCTGCAGGGCGGGTGGTCGCCTTGACAGGTTTTACTGTATCTCTCCCTTTTTTCTCTCTTGGAATATTTTGCCTTTGGCCCTAGTTTCTGAGCTCGGTCCAACTCCATGAACTTTCTACATGTACTAGGTGTACTGTCATGCTGGTAGTCATTGCGCCAAGTATTCAACGGTTTGACTGCCCGTGGTGTGAATCCCGCACCATGCTGATTGTGACATTCTTTTTTTTCTTTCTTTCGACAAGTGCCCATGGTCTCCAATCCGGTTAGAATCGAGGAGCAAAAGGGTGGTAATATGAGACCTAGAATGCACTCGGCCCACCTGAGGTCTCGGCTTCATAGTGAGCTACATGTACATGTACATGTAGATGCCCCTACTCCTCTTTGTCTTGTTGTCCAGTGTCACTCACTTGTCCTCTTACCCCGATTATTAGTGGGCTGTGTTTGCTAGTAAAAAAAACAAAAAAAACAAAATGCACCAATGTGGCATGAAATGTATGGGGAAGGGGGAGAGGGAGAGGGAGGAGGAGGAAGGTCGTTGGGACATAGTCACGCATGAATGAGAAGAGAGAAACACAATGGCCCGAGTGCAACAAGAGAATAGAGGTCAATGATGGCACTGTGCAAAATATTATGCAGTGAAATTCTGCTGTAGTTAGTGGCCCATACATAGCGCCGTAGCTACATGTATGGGGCAATCACATCCCCACTCAAGTTAGGCAACACTGAAGAAGGAAAGTGCCGAAATCTCAAGTACCCATTGTACTGCAGATTAATTGCCCACTGCAAGGAGATCCAGAGAGAGAGAGAGAGAGAAATGCACTGTACTGGCTAAGCTAGTGCAGCTAGTACTAATAGAGGGCGGCACTGGTTGCCGTGGAGGCTGTACTTGAACGCTAGCTAGCCTTGCACCATACGTTTAGCTCCCTCTAGGCTGTTTTCACAGCCACGTATCACGTCTTTTTAACTCCCTCCCTCCATGTTAGCTCATTTTCTTCCTGTTGAGGTTGCGCGTGTGTTTATTGTGCCCGCAGTCACAAGGAGCTTGGGCACACTGATGGAAACCAAAGTAGAGGGCGGAAATACACTCATAGCCGGCCCAGAGTCCACCCAGACTTGTCAGTGCTCACACGTTTTTTGTGCATCTTATCTTGTCAGTGCTCTCACGTTTTTTGTGCATCTTATCCGGGTTGGCATCTGACAGAGATGCCCGGCAGTCACGCTGTGCATCTACTGCTTACACAGCTGTTTAAGGGGGCACATCACCCAAAAATTCGCTGAAAAATCGAATTTGTAAATTCATATTGAGTGCTACGTCAGTTGAAAGAGCATGAATAGCTGCAAATTCTCTGAAAACTGTGTCCCTATCTGACCAGCCGTTCAAGAGTTATGGCCGAAAATGTGCCCTTGCAAGGAAAGATTTTTTTGTTGCATGCTGTCATTTGTTGGCAGCACTGTATTTGAATGTGAGCAGACCGTGCGCAACTTGTCGTATTATGGAAACACGCGAAAGTGTGCAGAATTTTGCCCCAAGTCCAAAAAAGTCCAAAAAATCACGTTAAAAAACCACGTATTGGGCTGCACGGCGGCGGGCGAAGCCCGCCGCCGTGCAGCAGGACTTTTGCCAGCACCCTCGTGACGTTGCAGATATGTGGCTTGATTATTGTAGTTGACGTTGATTTAGTGACTTTGGCAAGTTTGAGTCGTGTCAAGAAGTCAGGTACGATTCAGTACTAGGCAGTAGTGAAACGTGAGTGGCAGTCTTTGCCGGTTTCTGAGGGCATCCTGGATTTGGTTTGCAGCGCTGTGGAAATGGCTTGCTGTGGAGGTCCCAGCACTGGATGTTGTATCAAAGGTACGACCTCGTAGCACGTGCCAAACCTAAAAAAATTCAAAAATTGCCTTGGGTCTGTGGGAGTCCGTGAAAGAACGCCCACTCGTTCCGTTGTGACAGATTCCAGGGCCACGTTGAGGGGCCCTACCCCACCACCCATGGCTGCTTCTGGACTTGTTTTAGGTTTGGGTCCCGCGCACGGACAGAATGGGCACGAAAATGTGAAAAAAATGTAAATGCATTTGTTTGGCTCCTGGGTGGCTCGCACACCGTAGCACTATGCCGGAAATTTGAGTTTTTCCGGCCTGGAAAGCCTGTCAGTGAGACGCAAGAACTTGTAAATCATGTCCTGAGGGCCAGCATAGTGGCAGGAGTGTGTGGTCAAAATTTCACTCAAATCCACTGAGAAACACCAAAGTTACGGTCAATTGAATGCCATATGAAATTTTTGGGTGATGTGCCCCCTTAAGGGGGCACATCACCCAAAAATTCGCTGAAAAATCGAATTTGTAAATTCATATTGAGTGCTAGGTCAGTTGAAAGAGCATGAATAGCTGCAAATTCTCTGAAAACTGTGTCCCTATCTGACCAGCCGTTCAAGAGTTATGGCCGAAAATGTGCCCTTGCAAGGAAAGATTTTTTTGTTGCATGCTGTCATTTGTTGGCAGCACTGTATTTGAATGTGAGCAGACCGTGCGCAACTTGTCGTATTATGGAAACACGCGAAAGTGTGCAGAATTTTGCCCCAAGTCCAAAAAAGTCCAAAAAATCACGTTAAAAAACCACGTATTGGGCTGCACGGCGGCGGGCGAAGCCCGCCGCCGTGCAGCAGGACTTTTGCCAGCACCCTCGTGACGTTGCAGATATGTGGCTTGATTATTGTAGTTGACGTTGATTTAGTGACTTTGGCAAGTTTGAGTCGTGTCAAGAAGTCAGGTACGATTCAGTACTAGGCAGTAGTGAAACGTGAGTGGCAGTCTTTGCCGGTTTCTGAGGGCATCCTGGATTTGGTTTGCAGCGCTGTGGAAATGGCTTGCTGTGGAGGTCCCAGCACTGGATGTTGTATCAAAGGTACGACCTCGTAGCACGTGCCAAACCTAAAAAAATTCAAAAATTGCCTTGGGTCTGTGGGAGTCCGTGAAAGAACGCCCACTCGTTCCGTTGTGACAGATTCCAGGGCCACGTTGAGGGGCCCTACCCCACCACCCATGGCTGCTTCTGGACTTGTTTTAGGTTTGGGTCCCGCGCACGGACAGAATGGGCACGAAAATGTGAAAAAAATGTAAATGCATTTGTTTGGCTCCTGGGTGGCTCGCACACCGTAGCACTATGCCGGAAATTTGAGTTTTTCCGGCCTGGAAAGCCTGTCAGTGAGACGCAAGAACTTGTAAATCATGTCCTGAGGGCCAGCATAGTGGCAGGAGTGTGTGGTCAAAATTTCACTCAAATCCACTGAGAAACACCAAAGTTACGGTCAATTGAATGCCATATGAAATTTTTGGGTGATGTGCCCCCTTAAGGGGGCACATCACCCAAAAATTCGCTGAAAAATCGAATTTGTAAATTCATATTGAGTGCTAGGTCAGTTGAAAGAGCATGAATAGCTGCAAATTCTCTGAAAACTGTGTCCCTATCTGACCAGCCGTTCAAGAGTTATGGCCGAAAATGTGCCCTTGCAAGGAAAGATTTTTTTGTTGCATGCTGTCATTTGTTGGCAGCACTGTATTTGAATGTGAGCAGACCGTGCGCAACTTGTCGTATTATGGAAACACGCGAAAGTGTGCAGAATTTTGCCCCAAGTCCAAAAAAGTCCAAAAAATCACGTTAAAAAACCACGTATTGGGCTGCACGGCGGCGGGCGAAGCCCGCCGCCGTGCAGCAGGACTTTTGCCAGCACCCTCGTGACGTTGCAGATATGTGGCTTGATTATTGTAGTTGACGTTGATTTAGTGACTTTGGCAAGTTTGAGTCGTGTCAAGAAGTCAGGTACGATTCAGTACTAGGCAGTAGTGAAACGTGAGTGGCAGTCTTTGCCGGTTTCTGAGGGCATCCTGGATTTGGTTTGCAGCGCTGTGGAAATGGCTTGCTGTGGAGGTCCCAGCACTGGATGTTGTATCAAAGGTACGACCTCGTAGCACGTGCCAAACCTAAAAAAATTCAAAAATTGCCTTGGGTCTGTGGGAGTCCGTGAAAGAACGCCCACTCGTTCCGTTGTGACAGATTCCAGGGCCACGTTGAGGGGCCCTACCCCACCACCCATGGCTGCTTCTGGACTTGTTTTAGGTTTGGGTCCCGCGCACGGACAGAATGGGCACGAAAATGTGAAAAAAATGTAAATGCATTTGTTTGGCTCCTGGGTGGCTCGCACACCGTAGCACTATGCCGGAAATTTGAGTTTTTCCGGCCTGGAAAGCCTGTCAGTGAGACGCAAGAACTTGTAAATCATGTCCTGAGGGCCAGCATAGTGGCAGGAGTGTGTGGTCAAAATTTCACTCAAATCCACTGAGAAACACCAAAGTTACGGTCAATTGAATGCCATATGAAATTTTTGGGTGATGTGCCCCCTTAAAGGGGAAGTTAAGGCAAAAATTAAAATTTCACCAGTTGTAGTCTTCGGGGTGCTGAGTCGAATGGTCGTGGTCCGAGGAAGCTGAGACGCTCCCTTCCTACTTGAATCCCAATCGAACTCGCGCACTTCCACCGAAACTGGGTGACTGCGCCCCTACTAGATGGGGATTTGTATGCAAAATGTCACTAAAAGCGCCATTTCGTTCTTATAAAAGCACGGATGACCGCGATTGGCCCATATGTTGTAGTCTTTTGGACGCTGAGTCGACTGGTTTTGGTCCGAAAAGGCTGCGATGCGGCGTTCCTCCTTTATTTCCCAATCGAACATGGTTGAAGAAGCGGTCACGTGCTCCTGCGTACACCAGTCACCTGGTCACCGTGCCTGCAGGGTACAACTTACTAGCCTGTTTGACCTTTTTTGGGTGCAGTCCTGTCACTCGAGTTGAACTCGAGTTGAACCTTGATGTGAAAGTTGTCACCTGCTGGCGTGGTGACCAGGTGATTTGGGCACCCAGGACCACGTGACCGCTTCTTCAACCATGTTCGATTGGGAATAAAGGAGGAACGCTGCATCGCAGCCTTTTCGGACCAAAACCAGTCGACTCAGCGTCCAAAAGACTACAACATATGGGCCAATCGCGGTCATCCGTGCTTTTATAAGAACGAAATGGCGCTTTTTAGTGACATTTTGCATACAAATCCCCATCCAGTAGGGCGCAGTCACCCAGTTTCGGTGGAAGTGCGCGAGTTCGATTGGATTCAAGTAGGAAGGGAGCGTCTCAGCTTCCTCGGACCACGACCATTCGACTCAGCACCCCGAAGACTACAACTGGTGAAATTTTAATTTTTGCCTTAACTTCCCCTTTAAAGGGGAAGTATACCCTAAAATCAAATTTTCACCAGTTGTAGTCTTCGGGGTGCTGAGTCGAATGGTCTTGGTCCGAGGAAGCTGAGACGCTCCCTTCCTACTTGAATCCCAATCGAACTCGCGCACTTTCACCGAAACTTGGTGACTGCGCCCTACTAGATGGGGATTTGTATGCAAAATGTCACTAAAAGCGCCATTTCGTTCTTATAAAAGCACGGATGACCGCGATTGGCCCATATGTTGTAGTCTTTTTTGGACGCTGAGTCGACTGGTTTTGGTCCGAAAAGGTCCGAAAAGGCTGCGATGCAGCGTTCCTCCTTTATTCCCAATCGAACATGGTTGAACAAGCGGTCACGTGCTCCTGCGTACACCAGTCACCTGGTCACCGTGCCTGCAGCCCGCTTCTTCAACCATGTTCGATTGGAATAAAGGAGGAAGAACGCTGCATCGCAGCCTTTTCGGACCAAAACCAGTCGACCCAGCGTCAAAAGACTACAACATATGGGCCAATCGCGGTCATCCGTGCTTTTATAAGAACGAAATGGCGCTTTTAGTGACATTTTGCATACAAATCCCCATCTAGTAGGGCGCAGTCACCAAGTTTCGGTGGAAGTGACGCGAGTTCGATTGGGATTCAAGTAGGAAGGAAGCGTCGCAGCTTCCTCGGACCAAGACCATTCGACTCAGCACCCAGAAGACTACAACGGTGAAAATTTGATTTTAGGGTATACTTCCCCTTTAAGTAACACAATGATACAATAAAACAAGTACCAGTAGTTACATACATGGACCATACGAGAAAAAGCAATGATGACGAGGCATAAACAAGTGTCTAGTGCTGTATGGCAGCTTCCGAGACAGCGAGTCGAGCGGATGACTCAGCCACCTCGGGTACAGCCGTCGTGCACCACGCAGGCAAGCCACGCCGGCACGGAGAAGGGCAAAGCTGAACCTGCAGCGGATCCATGCCATCACTGCAGAGTATGGCTCACCAGATTTGTCGGAGACCATTGCAGCTATTCTCTTGAGGAGAGCGGCAGCAGCTCGACCAGTACCACCAGTTGCAGCGAAAACCACAGGGATGAAGGTTCCACGCTCGACCTCCTTGACGCGCTGTTCGTATCGCCTCCGTTTTTCACGTTCATGACGCTGGTAGCAAGCGGTGATGGAAGAGGATCGATTTGAGGGAGCAAAGGGGTTGAAAACCCGAATATCGAGAAAGACTCTCTCAAACCGACCTCCCCAAACACCACTCGCCGCAACATCAAGTCGAGCCTGGTCTTCTGTGGAGGCAGTCTTGTAGCGGAGCTGCTCACCAGAGAGCGGTTGTAAGTGTGGCTCGATAGCGATACTATTGGCGACACGTTTCAATAGCGAGGCAGTGATGTCCCGCACCTCATTGTGTCGAAGTGACGGGAAACCTCCGGTGCTGCATGTCAGGGCATGGGCTACTGTGAAGCTGGCTCCACAGACACAGGTTGACGGTAAGCGAGAAGGCCGCCAGCCATAGCGCACTGCCAAACCATCGCGGAACTCGCTTTTGGATAGCACAAATCCATGACGACAAGTGAGCCAGCTGGAGGCGCCAGGCTCACTTGCCAACTGAATTGTGTGCTGCAAAGTGGGCGATGCGTCGGCAGCGAAGCCACGGATGTCGGTCTTCGCTTTCTGGCGGTGATCTGCACGCTGTGACGCTTTGGCTGAGGCAACGCTGGCAAGAGCTTCCGTCACACTGAAGTCTTGGTCGAGGATGTTGGTGGTGAGCGCGGCCTGTGATCGCGCGGGATGAGGCGTATTGGGTTGTTAGAGATGTTGGATTGACGATGCCCAGGCCACCATCCCGGCAAGGGAAGGCAAACAGGCGTCGCAGCTCCAGACTGACTTCTTCTCCAGTCAGGGCTGGCAGCAGCTTGGTAACAATGGCGTGTTCCAACTGATCAAGACCACTGGACGCATCCGGCAGAACACGACACAAGAATTTCCAGCGGCATGAGAGAGCACGAACAAAAAGTAGTGTACGCTGCCTGGGGCTGGGTACAAGCGAAGGATGAGAGTGTCTCAATCTGCTTGCACCATTCATTGGCCTTCTCCTGGATGTACCCGTGGATGTAGTCGGGCGTGCCAATAGCGGAACCCAGGTAGCGGTTGCCGTCAGATGTTACTTGGATGCCAGTATCAGCGAAGAGGCGCACAGCGTCGTCGTAGGCATGTGGCTTGACCACAAGCACAGACTTCCGGGCATTGAGGTGATATCCGTAGGACGGACCTTCAGCCTGCAGCTTGTCCCACCACGATCGAATTGCTACCAGACGACCACTGCAGATGAATCGTCCGCGTACCATAGCTGGCAGGTGTCCGGGGTTGCTACCGCTCTCACAAGTGGGAGGATGCCGAGGGCATAGAAAGGCATCGCCAGGGGGTCCCCCTGGGTTGTGCCTTCTTGGGACAGAATACACTCCCCTGCCACATACAAGTTGCTCGGCCGCCGGTACGAATTGATCACAACTGCTGCAAGAGGGGGGCATTGGTGGCGAATGTTTCGGATGGCCACATTGCGGTTCAGGTTATTGAACGCATTGGCTGCGTCCGCCATAATGACGCCCTCCGTTTCCTCTTGGGCGTAGACTTGGTGCATGGCATGAATGGCTGCCTCTATTCCGAAATCCTGGCCACCACAGAGTTGCAAACTTCCCGCTGCTTTCTGGATGTCGTCGCTGATGACGATCAGGATGCTTCGGCCGATAATGCGGCGCACTACCTCCCCGATCCCGATCTGTCTCACCCCTGGGTTCTTGTCCAGAGGGACCAACCGGGAGGCGAGATAGGCCTCCAAGGCCAGCGGATCGACGAACTGGGTAGCCAAACGGCGAGCACATAGGACTAGTGCATCACAGAGAGAGTCCGAAGCATCTGCAAAGCTGGTTGCCATCCATCTCCATGTGTCCGCGTCTATGCCTGATGGGCCCGCAGCACCATGAGTGTTTAAAACAGCCTTCCTCATTACTTCACGTGTCAGGGCCTCGAATCGTACTGGATGGGGTGGTTCCGGGATGTCTCCTTGTATCAATGCTTGCAGGCTGGGCGGGCTGCTTTCCGGGTGTTTGGCTCTGAGTACATCCCTAACAGTTGATCCATCAATCTTCTCATCCAGGTGGAGGAGCCCCGTGGCTGCCGAACCGTCCAACTCACGTACTGCGGCTGACAGTTTTCCATTGTTGACCAAAGATGCAAATTTCTTGGCCTGGCTCTCATTCTGGCTGCCTGGATGTGGTCGGGTGTGATAGTCTTCCAACTGCTGCTGGATTTTGTGGCACTCGTGGAGTAAGCTGGCTAAGTCTCCATTGTTCCAGGAGTTGAGGCGGCGTTGCAGAATAGAGGATAGCGAGATCGGTGTTGGAGTATGGGGCTTCTGCAAGAGAAGCTGCTGAAACACCATGGCTATTTTCATAGCCAGTCCATCATACGTCCCAGCGTTGCCAAAACATGATAAATAGCGGCTCAGTTGTGACACAAATGCCTTTCCGACAGACCCTCGTGGTGGGCTGAAGGCGTTAGGACGGAAGTGAACTGCCTCATCGTAAGCTTCTGTGATGGCTGCCTCTGAAGCAGCCTCCTCCAGATCTCCAAGTCTGAAACCAACTTTCCTCGAGGTAGTGTAATCAGGTAGGTCGTACTGTGTGAAGGGAGGAATCTCAGAGTCTTGAGATGCCGGTTCGTGTGCATCCTCTGTGGGTAAGCTTTGGGCAATTTCCGCTAGTAATCGAGCATCCTCTTGGAGCGAAGAGTCAATGTCACTGTCACTGCCTATTTCACAGGTTTCAGGTGCGCATGCAGCAGGGACACACGGCGGGTTCCGGCAGTCATTCAACAGTGCTGTTGTGAGTGCAGCTGCATGAGCCACGGTGATCTCGTCCGCGTTCTGCTCGACAGCCGTAGGTTCTGCTCTACGTTATGGGAACGCGACGCAAAGAAACACGCGAACTCTCTTCGCGTTCCCGTAACGTAAAGAAATCCTGTTCTGCTCTACGTTTCACGTAGAGAAGTCACGTGGAATGTGTACTGGGAATTCCCCCTTCCATATTTGGCAGTTTTCTGCCTGCACTCGAATGATACCCAGCAGAACCGTACGCATTTTCTCTGCGTGTGCCACAACGTAGAGAACCTCATCTCCGCGTAGAAATCTTGACCCAAAACACGCGAAGCCGTAGACTCTAACCCAGACACCTGCTCTCTACGTGATTTCTCTACGTTTCACGTATAGCAGAACCTCCCTACTTGCATTGTGCCGATCCGCGAGTTTCTTGCGGCTGTTGATCCGTGACATTTACCGTATCATCTGTACGTCCGTTGGTTCCCGTAGCAGCTTCAAAACTGCTACCTGGTACGAGCCTCCCCAACTGTCGACTGGGAGCTGGGTGTTGGGGTTCGATTTCGGCAATGATCCTTCGCCGAAGATAGCAGTTTGTGCAAAGGCGGCCAGCCTTGTTGCATTCTTATTATTATTATTATTATTTTTATTTATTTTACTAGGGTGTTTCCCACAGACCTCACACCTGACACAGGTGGATTTGCCGTTGCAGCGGCAACATCGTCCACTCTGCATCAGGCACGTTTGACAGGCACAAGGCCGCTAGCATAAACTACCAAAAAGCCGTCATATCATTGGAGCTACAAAATCCCAACCGTTTCCCAGACCCCGCTGTACTGGCTCACACGAAAATCGATTTTGGAATAACACTGATAAAATAGTACGGAGTTGTTCATATATGGCGTTTTCGTACATAGCTACATGGACATGGACGTACAATCATGTATCTGTCTCTACATGTATGCCGACCTGCTGTTTTCGCGGCTAGCTGGAACCGTTTTCAGGCCCCATTCCCGAAAACGGTTCCAAGAGGGCCATAGAGCCGTTTTCGCGGCTAGGGTGGAGCCGTTTTCGCTGCGAAAACGGTTCCATGTGGTTTACCGGTGTATGCCTGGAACCATTTTCCGCGGTTACACCGGGCCAAGACAAACCTCTACCCATCTACGTCGTTGACCAGATGAGGCGAAAGTGATTGGCTGAAACGGGCCCATACTAGCCAGATAACCCACAGGAATAAATCTCTGGACAGCTGCAGTGGGTATTTCGATCTCCAGATGACTACAAAAAGTACATGTGTACCCAGGAGTACTGACAGACTACTGGCAGTATCACACTAGTACCAGTAGGATTCGGCCATGACTCTTGTCCGCTGCCTGTTTGCCCTGAACCTGTCTTGCAGCACTGAAAGCGGAGGGACACATTCGTGACACATTCCTGTAGATTATCCTAGCCGTAGTCCGTGCTAAAGTGCTGTGGAAAATGTTACTGGTGTCCACAGTATCACAAAGCTGCTATGGATATTCGAGCAGTTCTCCTTGTTCTTTCGGCAATAGTGTCGACTGAACACCGGTGCTTAAGTAGTGTGATCCCGAAAACGACCTTCCTTCAGCATCTCATCTCGCACGTCCACGCCGGTTCGAATGTGTTGCTCGAGTGCCCTGGAGTCCCGTCAGTTCAGTATGCCGGGAAACCAGTGAGCTGGTTCTTTGGCAGCGACCAGAGCGTGAATCCCTTGCCTGTTGCCGATGTCCGCAAACGTGTCGACGACGAGGGCAAGGTACGAATCTTGAACGTATCCGAAGCGGACGAGGGATGGTATACATGTACTTGGATGTATGACAACAAGGGAGCTGCAGACCCCACTACTATCGGCAAGGTGCACCTACATGTCATCGGTGAGACTAGCGATCACATTGTGATGAGTAATTTTCAGTTAATCTTTTATTGCAAAAGCCAGCGGTACATGATTGTACAATGTATACAAAGTGCACACACACACACACACACGCACCCACGCACGCACGCGCACGCACGCACACATACAAACATACAAACATACACACACACGCACACGCTGTGTGACGTGACACAAACACACAGACACACACACACGCACACACACACGCACGCACACACACACACACACACACACACAAGCACGCACACACTGTGTGACGTGACACAAACACACAGACACACCACACACACACACACACACACACACACACACACACACACACACACACACACACACACACACACACACACACACACACACACCACACATGCATGCACACACACACACACACACACACACACACACACACACACACACACACACACACACACACACACACACACACACACACGCACGCACGCATGTCTACCTCGAACACACAAGCCATAACCGCCGACCGTACACAAACGGATACTTTACACGTGACCAGTCATGTTGATTTTGCAGTTGGCACCTCAAATCTCGCGGCTCTTTGCCCTCTTACACGCATCTGTTAGGGTACGCTCACACTCACATGAGTAGCTGCTGTGAATAGCCCTTGGCGGATTATGCCGGCATAATATTTGGCATAATCTTGGGATTTCGTCAAAAAATTATGCTCCGGCATAAAATACGGATTCCAACGTGTAAGGTCGGCATAATCTTTCAGTTTAGATAAAAATTATGCTTAGGGCATGGCCGTGTGTGTATGCGTGGTTTCTCAATCCTCTATGTACGAAGTGATTTGGCTTTTTTTAACATTTGGCATTTTTTAACAAATGTGTAAAATTTGCTTTTCTTCTGGCTGTTTTCTGCTCCGGATGGCTATATCGAAACATGGGTGGTGGCAAATGAGAGCCAGTTTATCGTAGATCAACATTGACCAGAAAATTTGGTGCATATAATTTAATTCTCCCTGCCACGTCGGTATACCAAGTGGTGGGTGCTTTGCTGTTTTGTGTAAAATGTGTAAAATAAGCCCCTGAATGGACGAGGAGGGCAGTGAATTGCTTCCGCAGGGCCTTTGGACGGCGTCAGGCTGTCTTGGCCATCACTAAAGACAACAATGAAGAACAGTAGGTCACGGAATACACTCTATGAGAACGAAAACATGGCTGCAATGCTATGCTACCTATCCAATTCTACCGTATGCCACAGCCACTAGTTACAATACAAAAACACGGCTTTGGGGCAGCATACAATGCAGTTGACAGATTAATTTTCATCCACCAGCATTCCTTGAAGTAATATCTATCAACTTCAGAACATTGATGACCGAATATCCCAGTTTGTGATGCATTTTACACAACAGAACAACAAGGACAATCAAGGCTTGTTTGCTGCTACTTCAAGTTTCATGCTCACGCAATCATCAGGCAACAGCTGTTGCCTGATGATTGCGTGAGCATGAAACTTGAAGTAGCAGCAAACAAGCCTTGATTGTCCTTGTTGTTCTGTTGTGTATTACGCTCTACCTTTGTGGTGTTGAGCACTGTCAAGCACTCTGGGTACATCCTTCGGTGATGCCATTTTACAAATTTGTTAAAAAATGACACACCAATTATTTGAACCCTGAGAATACTATGAAAGTAGACATGATTCCAGACACTTTCCAAAGTGGGATCATTCCCCTTTTTTTAGACAACAGGCATGAAGGATAGCACTCCACTTGCAA
Organism: Sycon ciliatum; assembly: GCF_964019385.1. Taxonomy (NCBI): domain Eukaryota; kingdom Metazoa; phylum Porifera; class Calcarea; order Leucosolenida; family Sycettidae; genus Sycon; species Sycon ciliatum. The sequence continues at coordinate 28,057,130 of NC_088655.1, read as the reverse complement.
CAATTTATTTGGACGTAGCTTGCCTAGAAGTGGCTGAAAAAACGTCATTTTACAACCATGTTAAAAAAGCCAAATCACCTCGTACAGCGTGAATACATAGTGGAACCGAGCATAATTCAGCATATTTGTTGGCATAATTGTGACATAATCAAAAGCATAATTTGACGATTGGCTGAGCATAGTCTGCCAATGGCTAGCTGTGAAGTCTGTGAAAACTGATGGACATTAGCCATCCACTGTTTGCTATTTGCAACTCACAGCCTCCCACTACATGTACCAGTAAATGGAAAAGATTATGATTGTCTTTGACAAATTCTCAAAGGTCTTCTATTTGTGAAACAGAGGTAAAAATTAATGATAATGATCACACTATCCAGGGGCGGATCAGGCGGGGTTTCGCGAAACCCCCGAGATGTCGTAAATGTACATGTATCAGCTATTCAGTTTTGACTATACTGCAACCCCTGTAGAGATCGCTGGATCCGCCGCTGCTGTCTTTACCGCCCTGCCATGCACTCCTTCAGTGTATTATACAGTTATAATAGGATAGCTCTGGTACTAGCATCAGCAATCGCTGCTAGACGTTTTATTTATTTTTTAATTTAAACACGCGGCGAGGAGACAATAATTTGATATTTTTTAATTATTTTTTATTTTTATTTCAGGATTACCCAAAGGCTAATGCCTATCTGGGGGATCTACTATTAAGTGTATGTACTTTACCGTGGGTAGGTGTAAAACTATTTTGTGTGGTCTCCTATCCCTTTCCTTTTTACTGCTTGGCAGCGGTATCGGTCTCAGCATTTACCGTCCATAATGGTGTCACCATGAACATTCCCTAGGGTAACTGGTGCGATCAATGTATGCAGAATGCCTTGGTATGCATAGACGCAGAAATGACTCTGGAAGACTCTCTACTGGCGAGAGACCCGCACTGCTTTTTGATGGGAAGATGGCGGAAATGAGCGAGCCCTTCTTCTGCTACAACAATGGCTATATAAAGCGGAATGGTAAAGCTACCCTGAGGATGATGCTCCTGAGTGCACAGCCTGCAATGTCCGGAAATCTGGAGTTCGTGGCAGAAGACTGAATGTAAAAACTGGACTTGACTGTTCAAGTAAGTGTCATCCAACATTCCATAGGTGGGTTCCACATTGGCCCCCCCTT
>NC_088655.1:27897355-28055763 GCF_964019385.1 Sycon ciliatum | reverse complement strand
AGCAGCTGAACACTAATAAGAACAGGGAAAGCGTTGGCGAGCAGATTCAAAGTGCATCAGTAGCAGAGAGCCAGTCCTGAGCAAGAAGGTGACGGTATACCTTTTTCTTAAAGCTTTGCATGTGAGGCTGGGCGGGTGGGTGGTGGAACAGGTCTGGTGGCAGGGCATTCCATGTTGCAACAGTGCACGAAGGGAATCCTTGGAGACAGCTATTCCGGGTGTTGGCAGGCAGGCCAGTTGTCATCTCGTATGGATGGGAATCCTGCAGCTGGAGAGACTGACGAGTAGGTCTTGTCTCGGGGGCACGGTGAGTGGCTGGTCTAGGCAGCATCTGCTTCAGAGGGCTGGATGCATCTAGATAGCAGAGCTTGTAGGTATAGGCAAGTGCAGCTACCAGGCGACGGAGTGCCAGGCTAGGGAGCCAAGTACCTGCTCCGATGATGTGGAGGGCCCTTCGCTGGATCTGGTCCAGCTTCTTAAGATGGGACGAGGGTGAGCCCATCCACACTAAGGGCCCGGTCACACATGCACTCGAAAGTAGCGTATACGCTGAAGCGAGGTCGCAGGAGCGAAAAATGGCATGGCAACGGCGAAAAGCGGAACTTCCGCTTCAGCGGAAACTCCAATCCGCTTCCTCCAAAATTTTCGAAGCGAGACTGTCGCTTCTGCGGATTCGCTTCAGCGGAAAACACCACGGTCTGCTGTATATGGACTTGCTACGAGAAATTTGTATGCGTATGATGTCCATGCAACAAAAATGCGTGCAAGATAGTCATTGACCTCGTCCATTCTCCGTACCGTATGCACCACAGTCTCATTTTCCGCCAAAGTAGGAGTTGTGCCCTGTCTGTATGTGTGACCATACACACGTGGTTTCGCTGGAGCGACACCAGGCTCGCTGCCGCCGAACCTCGTCGCCGAAGCGAATCCCAGTGCATGTGTGACCGCGCCCTTAGGGGCAATACTCGAGTGTGGGTCGCACAAAGCCGTTGTAGACGCGTTGGCGGCTCTCGGCGTCCAGAATGGAAGACGCTCGCTTCAGGAAGCCAATCCGCTGGTTAGCACGGGAAGCTAGGGAGCGGAGGTGGAAGGAGTAGCTCAGGGTGTCGTCAAAGGTGACTCCCAGGAGTTTCAGCCGACTCTCTTCACTGACCGGTGTGCCGTCAAATGTTGCTCGAGGGAGCTCCCAGGGCTGGCGATGGTGGCCTATAGACATAGCCTGCGTCTTGGAGGGCTCAAATTTGATCCTCCACTTATGTCCCCAACGGGAAAACGCATCAATGCCCTGCTGGAGGAGCTCGGAGCCACAGTCAATGTCAGCTCTTGATGTGAGGCAGTGGAAGAGAGTGGTGTCGTCAGCGTAGGCGGCTAGCTCCATACCTGGTGGGAGGTGGTCCTCGCCATCATTGGTGTAGAGGATGAACAGGGTGGGACCAAGGATACTGCCCTGCGGCACGCCAGCTTTGGTCGGGTACGGACTGGAAAGTTTACCTCCAACTGCAACCCTCAAGTGACGATCAGTCAGGTAATCCCTCAGCCAAGCGAGAAGTGGACCAGTTACACCATAGCATTGTGCCTTGTGCAAAACGCCTACATGAGAGACGCGGTCGAATGCGCTAGCCACATCAACTGCAATGACTCGAACTACACCACCTCTGGCTGCAACGCGACTCCATTGGTAGTTGAGTAGCGTGAGTATGTCCTGGGTGCCGAGTTGGCTGCGGAAGCCATACTGACTTTTCGATAAGATGATGTGTGCCTCCAGGAACTGTCGGATTGAGTGGTTAATAATGGCCTCCATGACTTTCGACAGAATAGAGAGGAGGGAGATCGGGCGGTAGTTCTTAACATCAGACTTGGATTTTTTCTTGTGCACCGGCACAACCATTGCCGTCTTCCACATTGTAGGTTGCCGACCTTGGTGGAAGGCCTGCGAAAAGAGCCGAGACACTGGTGCAGCCAGCTCTTTGCTGCATTGCCGGAGTACACGCCTGGGGATGCCATTTGGACCCGTGGCTTTGGCGGGGTGGAGTTGCCTCAGCTTCCGCTCAACCGTGCTCGGCCGAAAGTGGACATTGCGGAGTTGGGCTTGAGATCGGGGGCGGACTGGAGGGAGGCTGTTGGCTTGCAAGTCGTTGTCACCAAGACTGCACTTTGCGGAGAAATACTGCCCGAATGCTTCGGCCTTTTCGCTGCAGGTGGTGTGCTCAGTTCCGTTCGACGCACGCAGAACAGGTATGTCTGCAGAGCGGTGTCCTTGCCCACCTGCTCGCTTGACGGTTGTCCACCATTGTCGGCTGGAAAGGGCACCTTCTCTTATCTTTCGGCGGATACTGGTAGTGTGCGCTTGCTTGGCTCTGTGCAGACAGTTTGTTGCTTCACCTGTTGCCATAGAGTAGGCCAGCCGCAGGTGTGCATTGTTGGGCGAAGATCGGTGACGTCGCCAGGCACGTTGCGTCCTGTCAACAGCTTCCTGGCACTCAGGTGACCACCAGGCTGGGTCTCCCTGGCCTAGCTTCAGGGTTTTGGATGGAATGAATATCTGCATGCCCTCTTTGATCTTCTGTGTGAGTTTCACACAAGAGACGTCAATGCTGTTGTCATCAGTCAACACCCAGTTTGTGGGCCGAAAGAAAGCCCGTAGCCGAGGCCAGTCAGCATGCTGGTAGCGCCACACGGTTCGCTTACTGGGACGGTCACAGGAGGGGGCAACTTCAAAGTCAGTTACCACAACTGCGTGGTCAGATTTCCCTAGAGGTGGATGGAGAGTTGAGATGACGCTTCCAGGGATATCTGACATTATGAGGTCGAGGATATTATTGCCACGTGTTGGCTCATGGACATGCTGATCGAGGCAATGGTGGTAACACAGATCTTCAGCAGCTTCACCAGCAGGGGAAGTTCTACTGCTGCCTAGCCATTCCCGGTTGTGAACATTTAGGTCACCTGCAACGATGATATTCTGGCAGCATTGCCTAGCTTCATCTATGCCAGAGCTGATGCTGTTTAGGGCAGAGATGTCTCCATCAGCGGATGAACCTGAGCGATACACAGCACATACTCCAATGGATGGGCCAGCTGCTGTCTTGAGGCGAACCCACAGGATTTCATTTCCACCAGTATCAATACATTCTAGTTCTGTGAAAGCCAGGTCGGCCCGAATCCAGATAGCAACACCGCCCCCCTGGGCCGTACGGTCCCTTCAAACTGGTGGGAAGTATCCAGGGAATGTGAGGTCAGCAGGCGTGGCCTTGTCCTCCGTGACTTTTGTCTCCGTGACGATGACAATGTCTGGGTGGTGGGCATTGAGAGAAGCTTGGAACTCCCCAAGTTTTGACAAGATACCGAAAGCATTTGTCAGCATGAGGCGGAGCATTCTAGGTGGTTGCCGTGCACGTGTTGGAGCCATCATTGTGAGGATTGGTTATCCTGCCGGGGTGGCTGCGCACCAGGCTGGGCAGGACGCTTCGCATCATGCGACAGCGAATCAGGTGACCGCTCGGCAGAAGAACGTTTGTGGCTGTGTGGCGTGGTTACAGGTGTGCCGGCAGCGGCAGCGGACAGGCCACGACTCGCGCTCAGGAAGTCATTTCTCGTGGCGGCAATCCCAAGTTGCTGTTGCTCTTGATCATGCTGCTGTGCTTCCAGCTGGTTGGTGCTACTGTCGCTACTGCTGCTGCGGCGACTGCTGGTGCTGCTGCGGTGACTACTGGTGCTACTGCTGCTGCGGCGACTGCTGGTGCTGCTGCGGTGACTACTGGTGCTACTGCGGCGACTGCTGGTGCTGCTGCTGGTGCTGTTGTTGTTCTTGTTGTGGCGGCTGCTCTTGCTGCTGCTGGTGCTGTTGGCTGCATTCGCATTTGTGGAGGTGTGGAATCTCCACGGCCTGCAGTAGAGTGGCCTTGGCCAGAAATTGGCGGACGTCACTGTCAGCTTGGAGGTGGCATCAACCGATATCCTGGCTGACACTTGTCCTTTTCCGGCTGTATGTAGGCTGCATTGGTGGGCTTTGACAGGCGTCCCTACGCTTTCCGACCTACGGTGTACAAACTCAGTGAGACTGTCCACTGTGCAGTCGTGGCTCAAGTTGCCCACAAAGAACACAGATCGCTTCTTTCTTGGCGGGCCCGCCGCAACTAATTTCCAACTGTCATCCTTGATGACGGCCATGATAGGGTGGCTCTTCTCGCAGTCTGATTGCACAGGCTCAGGATCGACAAAGCCGGGGTCGTCCGTACGGGTACGGTTTCGTGCTGTGCAGAGCCAGAGGCCACGTCGATCTGCCCTGACTGTTGTCCAGCATCTGCATCGGCTGGGTCGAGCTGGTTTGCTGCTGCAGCTGGGTCAGGCTGGCCCTGCTGGGGAGGACGGTTACGAGGTTTCGTACGGGTACGAGATTTGTCGCCTTGGACTTGGTGCTGAGTAGATCGTGCAGGGGCCTTGTCGGGAACAACAATGGCGGATTTCTGCAGTGAACAAAATTCCTCACGTGGGGCTAGGAGCTGCGTGGAGAGATCGTCCACACGCTGATGGAGACGACCCTCACGATCCCTCGACTCGCTGATATGAGACGTCAGGGTCTGCAGCACGCTGAGCAGAGTCTGCTCTATGCCCGGGAGGGAGCAGAGCAGTTTCATCGCAGGCTCTCCTGCGAGCTCGCCCATGGTGAAGAGGTTCTCCCTGATTTTGACTGCTTACACCCCTACACTACGCTACCCTACTACCCTATGGCTATGCTACCCTACACTGCCACTAATACTACTGTCCTACTTCCAGACCGGCCTGTTGCCGGCTGGGCTGTCAAACACTACGGAGCTGAAAAAGTCACAACTGTCCACAGTCAGTGCATTCGAAAAAGTACCGTCATATGGTCCTTAAAGGGTTAATGCCGTTTATTATTATTTATTATTATTAAATTTTGAATAGGGCAGTCCCACAGGCCTAGTTTATTATTTTATTATTATATTTTACTACTACTTTACATGTATATTTTTTCGGCAACGCAGCAACACAGATGATGATGATGATCCGGGCAAGTATATGTACAAGCTAGGCCTCGACCAAATATGCTAAAAAAAAGAGCATATTATGCTCGTCGCATATCAGGGAAAACGTCCATAATAATTATGCCAAAGGCTTAGCAAGATATGCAAAAAGATATGCCAAAATATGCCAAAATATGCTCGACATAAGCAGAAAGTGTAGATCATTTCAGTAAAATTACAACCTTGGAATATTCATTGGCTTCACGGCTATCATGCTTATGGTGCAAATCAAAACACATGCGGAATAGTATGGCTGGGGTGTGTCCCCACTGCAACCGTAGCGATAGTGTTCATCCGGGGGGAAATGTAGCAAACGCCTCAACCATTCCAAATTCAGCCATAAAAGGCATTTCTGAACGCCTTTTGTCCATAATATAAATGTTTTGTCCTCATTTTCTTCAGAATATTTGAATTATAAGCTGGCTTCATTCCAATATTCCCTTTGTCGCTCAATATGCCATATATGAACTGTGTCACAAAATATGCGGAAATATGCGCAGGCATATTTGGTCGAGGCCTAGTACAAGCTACGCAGCTAAACCCTTGCAAAAAGTGCTCACTGGCATGCACGAGGGCAGAGCCAAAACCCAAGTAAGTTAGCACTGGAACTAGGCGTAACAACGAAGTTCATTGTTGTCTGAGATTGTCGGATAACCATGAAACTCCGAGTTACAACTTATTTTAAAAAACATGTAGAAGAAGTGACATGGAAACGAGTTATGAAGCAACTATCCACGACTATAACAAGTAGTCAGAAAGTGCGATAACAGGGCACACTGGCAACTGACAAGCTACTGAGACATTCAACGACCTGAGCTATGAGGCCTACAAGTAGATTGTAGCCCTATAACTTTACTAACACTGAAGAATAGTAAACGTGTTTTGCAATTATATGTATGAAGCTATTTTGTATATAGTATGTTCCCATTCCGTTTTTGCTTTGGTGTAGCCCTGAGGTTGATTGCTTATTTATTTTTACCCTTCCTCTCTCCGTACTTCTGTCCCCCCCCCCCCCCTCTCTCATTCCTTCTGTCGTCCACATGTATCAAAGGAGGCGAAATCGCCTGTTTGTGGTGCGACGTTAAATAAACTTCTACAACAACAACACATCTCCAGTGCGCAGTCTACTGTCTAGAGAGTCAAGTACTCATGTACTAGTATAGTAGCAGTTGACGCCGCGCACCTTTTCGCAGCCCAGTGTTAGCAGGTCTAGGGGACTAGGGCTGTGCAACGCCCCGAGCGTACTTGAGAAACTCGACTGGATTTCGTTGAGGAGTACTGTGCAATGCATACCTACATGTACATGTTCAATGATCAATCATGAGCATATACATGTACAGTGCGTATCGGTTATAGTGTAGTCGTATTATTATTATTATTATTTTGTAAGAAAGGTTTGCTCCCCACACAAAATCATCGCCGAAGTCGCAACCACTACTTCGTATTATTATTATTATTATTATTATTTCACAATCACGATGACATAGTGCCAATAAGCATGTGATGCGGGCGATTTTAACCAGCCATGGTGGGGACAACTGAGAAAAAGAAGGAGAAGAAAAAGAGAAAAGAAAAGAAAACAAAAGGAGTACTATAGGAACCTGGAGAGAGCAGTATGAAGATTAGGCTAGCAATGGAAAACAACGAATTCAATTCAATTCAACTTAGGCGCGGGCAGAATGGAACAAAATGCAGCGAAGGTGTCACGAGACTTTACCTCCTGCGGAAGCCGAGACCAATGAGAATAGGACTTGAACAGAGGGGATTTTAAAAGGATCGATGACCTGGCAAGTGGGAAATGGAGAGAACATCTAGTACGCGAGCTATTATTGAACCAGCTTAAATGCGCAAGTGCATGAGGAGGAGCAAGTTGAAGCTTAATACGGTGAATGAATTTGCATGCCGAGTGGGGAAAGCGTTCTGAGAGAGGGGAAGAGGAAGCCAAAATGTATAGCGTCTGAGAGGAGGTCAGAGGGGGCATGCGAAATATTAATCGAAGTAATTTACGGTGGGTGACTTCTAACCGATGCATAAGAGCGGAGGATAGACCGGAGGACCAAACGAGAGAGCAGTAATCAAACAAAGGAAGAACATAAGCGTGATAAATTTGTATTCGACAACCATGGTGTAGATGGGAGATGTGAGGAGAAATGCAGCCTATCGCGGAGCAAACTCGCTTTTCAATATAGGTTACGTGCGAATCCCAGGACAAATGTTCATCAAGAAATATACCAAGGTGTTTGTGATTTTTAACCCATTGAACGCTGATGACGTCTATAGACGTCATTGAAAATGCCCCCCATGCGCGGGATGACGTCTATAGACGTCATGGGATATATAGTGATTTCTGGCACTGTCTGGTGTGTAAAAGCACTGTTAGTCAGTTGGATCATGAACCTGCCTCTTGTACGATAGGTCGTTGGTACGAATCCCGCTTGGAAACACTACGCGTCTTTTTTTCTTCTCTTTTCAGCGATCTTTCAGCAGCAATTTCACGCATTTGGCGTATTTCACGCAATTTGAGCAAACTTGCGTCCCCTATTGTGAGGCGCTATTCTTTTGGGGGACTGTATCGATTCTGTCACCCTGTGGTTGATAGTCTTGGCAATCATTTCCAAAATATTTGAGGACCCCAGTTGCCAGAACCCTGGAGTTTTAGAACTTGCTATTGGCCCTGTTTTTAGCATTTTATATGCAGAGTACCATAGGCAAGGCCCAGTAGCGCTGAATGGGTTAACAGTGTTGATAGCAATGGGATCATCAGGGAAAGTAAAAAGCCGAGTTGTAAGGAGGGTGAGGTCACTGGAGGGTCGTGGGGGGATACAAAGGATTGCCGTTTTCGACACATTGGGGCGGAGTTTCCACTTCGACATCCAGCGCACAACTTGATTTTAAATGTGATACTGTAGCGAGTCGCAGGCTTGCAATAAGCCTGGCTCGGTTATATGGAGCGCTGTATCGTCCGCGTAGAGTGAGGTATGATCCAAACCTGCCAAATCATTAACGTATACGATGAACAATAGAGGCCCCAAGATAGAGCCCTGGGGCACTCCAGAGTGGACTGTTAGAGGGGCGGACAGGGCATGTCCAATTCGGACACTCTGTCGACGTTCAGTGAGATAGCTGGTGAGCCACTGCAGACACGTCCCGGCTACGCCAAACGCTGCTAACTTATGGAGGAGACCCCTTGTCCAGACAGTGTCAAATGCATTGCTGAGGTCGAAAAAACATAGGAGGCTAAATTGCTTCTGATCCTTGCATTCATATAGCTTCTGCACAAGCCTCAGCAACTGCCAGGCGGTCGAATCGCCTCGCCGAAATCCAGACTGTGACGGGTCAAGGACCGGGTTCACATGTTGGTATAAGTGGCCAAATGCCACACGTTCACAGAGCTTTGAAATGGTGGAAAGGAGTGAAATCGGCCGGTAATTGGATGCAGACAGTTTACTGCCTTTATTCTTGTAAATAGGCACAACTACAGCTGCCTTCGAGATATCAGGGAAGATTCCGGTGGCGAAGGACTGGTTGAAAACTAGGCTGAGAGGGATAGCTATACTAGGAGACAGGGCTTTTAGCAGTTCATGGGATATGCCATCTGCACCTGCCGCCTTCTTGGGCTTTAGGCGACGGATGTGTTGGGCAATGGCGGTGGGAGTAGTGCGTATACAAGAATATACTGCCTACAAGAATGAACACTCATTTTTCATAATCATAACACCTATTTTATGTGTATATTTATTCTTACAAGCAGTATTATTGCATAGTAGAATATATCGGCCCTGAGAATGGATTTTGTGTAGCAAAATATGCCAGATTAGTGCAAAATGTATCGCCTGTAGTAATAACATCTGTGCTCTGTGCATGCTCAATACAATAATATTCAACACAAAAAGAGAGTTATGTCCAACTGAGCATTGGAGAATCACTTTTTCTGTCCAGTCGGACTCTTTCTTCCGACTTCTCTCCTATCTGCTGCTCCGCAGTCGCCTAGCACGACCGCGAGTCTGATCCGTGTGTATCATGATTGTGTAGACCTACATGATTGTACGTGTCCACATGCCAAACATGTATTATGTCACACGTGCATATGATTATGTCACACGTGATTTATCGTGTGTAAGAAATATCGGCAATAAGAATCAAAATTAATGTCGTTTTTCAAACACCCACGCTATAACCGATACCTACTGTACATGCTCAATCTGCGAACAGACCCTTTGTCGACTTGTGTACATGTACATGTACAATAATTATTAATGTATTAGTATTACAACTTGTGTAGATGTACAATGATTCAGGCCAGTGATCTGCGATGCTAAAACACACCCATAAATGGCATAATGTTCTCAGTAGACCGGGGTACCCATAACTTGGAAGTCCAGATTAGAGAGGTATGATTATGAATGTATGAGACGAGTTCTTCTGCACAAGGCATGGCTGGGTTTGTTCCGGAATGTTGTTTTATGTGTGTAAAAAGACAGCTAGCCGGCAACAAAGAAACAGTTAAGCAGCACAGGTGTGTGAAACATACATGACATGTTGTATTATTATTATTATGTACATGTTGGCCTGATTAAGTTTATTTTAAAGGTTGATGGACACACGCTGGACCAGCGGATAGCAGACTCACACCAACAACAGCTCTCGTAACGAAAGCAACAAACAATTATTAAGATCCTTTTACAGATAATTCACGTGGGATTATTATACGCCGCTGTGCTCAGTTTGCACATAGCCGAACCTAGTATGAGTGATATCGCTAAGCAAACAGCAAAAATAACTGTTTGAGAACAATATTGCGTGCCGAATGCCTGCCTTTTGTTGCAAGGCTGCAATTTCCGCAGCGAGTATACAAGCAATCTGCGAGGAGAAAGCAATTTAACTTACGCTATCAATATAATGAAGTCCACAGGCACCACCATGCAACACTTCTAACAAGTTTCATGTTGTGTGGTGATGTGTGCAGTCTTCATTCTATGTATACATGTAAAATCATGTAGCTTAAAATTGAGGTGATGATGACTATTAAAACAAAAACACGCGTGCATCGGATAATTAAGCCGTGAGTTGTTAGTGACGCCCTGGACAAGAGATTCAGAACGGCAATGGCAGCGAGAGGCACGGTATCAGGCGTTTTGGCATGACTGATGTGAAAGCTGAGAGAGAGAGAGAGAGAGAGAGAGAGAGAGAGAGAGAGAGAGAGAGAGAGAGAGAGAGAGAGAGAGAGAGAGAGAGAGAGAAGAGATAGCTAGCTAGCTAGCTAGATAGATAGAGAGAGAAAAATTGGGAAAGAAAGAGAGAGAGAGAGAGAGAGAGAGTGTGTGTGTGTGTGTGTGTGTGTGTGTGTGTGTGTGTGTGTGTGTGTGTGTGTGTGTGTGTGTGTGTGTGTGTGTGTGTGTAAGCTTCTGTGTGTGCATGCAAGCACATGTATGTGCGCGCACGTTTGTGCGTTTGCATCAACAAAACAGCATGGATGTACTGCTCACCATTGGTGCCTCCAGCAGTACATGAGCACAATAGTGAACTATCCGGAAGCAATGCTAAACATGAGGCAGCATGGCACGTTCATCTCCAATCACGATACTGTACGCATGGCCGATGATCATTATGTTTATCCATCGCTACCTCATGGATGATCTTCAGCATGTTGTCGCTTGTATTCCTGGATAGCTGGTAACTTTGAGACACGTTTGGCCAGGTTGAACAGCTTTGGGTAATCTTCCAAGAGTGTGTTCTCCGTGTCTAGTTCCGTGGCGATTTCCCACGCGCACGCCCAGTATATGTCCGCTAGCGAGAGCGACGTACCGACAAAGTACACTCCCTCTGCGTCCTGCCCGTTGACCGTCTCGTTCGCGACGACTTGCGAGTTGAGGAAGTTCAGGTAGCGTGGCAGGTGAGTGCGCAGCTTCTCGACCCCCTCCTCCGTGTCCAGACCTACAGCTACCGGCTGCACGTCGGATGGGCTGGTGGCAAACATGTTCTGGACGAAGGGCATGACGAGCCGCCCGGCCTCGGCTATCGTCGTGTGTATCTGATCGATCTGTGCCGCTTCCACGTCCGTCTTGCCATAGAATCCCAGCTGCATGGGCACAATTGGACAAATCGCAAGGACAAAAATGGGACGATCAGTCGGGAAAGTGAACTGCCTGAATAGAGAAGAAATGCCAGGCCCACCAGGACTCGAACCCGGGACCTTGCTTTTCATGAGCAATGCTCTAACCATCTGAGTTATGGGACCAGGCCGAAAATAGAAGGCGCTAAGGACGATTCAGGATATAACCAATTGGTTTTTCAACGGAGAAAGGGACAATTAAAGTCTTCAACAAGTCTTGGGATTTCGCGATGACTGACACAGTCTTTTCAATGGAGAAATGGACAGCTAAACTCTTCAACAAGTTTTGGACATTTGCCTTGGCAGACGCGGGCCCAGGCGGAAAAGGCAGAAGCCGCACACTCTGGATTTTCTGTTCGCTCCACGAGTATGTCTTGTCTGAAGACAAGACCAATTCGATCTGAAGCGAAATACAAGAGGGTTGAATGTCTAGAGCAGGCCCTGACATGCCCAGTTTGAGGTTCGAATCATCAGTCGGTGTTATTGTGGGAATTGCATTGACTGAAATCGGTCCTGGAAGAACTTCTAAATTATCATGAGCGGCATATTCGAAGTTTAAAACCCATATTTGAAAGATCAGGATTCCCGCTGCACCGCGCAACTCACTTAGTACGCACTCCCTAATAAGGCATGATCTTGTTTAGTACAGACATACAATGTACATTGTCCTGAGCACGTGATACATACTGAAGTGTGTTAGGAGATGTAGCAGCTAGGATACTAAGTCGACATGTACTATCCTGCTACCCAAGCAAGTACGTCTTATGATCAGAGTTCCACATACTGCAAAATCAGAAATATTCGGTGGTGTTTTATTTTCAGTAACTTCGGTGCCGACATTTGTTACCTAAAAAAAGACATACCTAAAATGTCGGTACTCGTACTAGTACACTTACATGGAAAACGGGTTTACCGAAAATTTCCCTCCACTGAACCGCCGATTTTGGAGAATACCGAAAATATTACACCACCGAAAATTTCTGCTTCTACAGTATTCCCAACTTGGCCAAGTCGACACCACTTAATGTTTACAATGATGTGCATGTCTGTGAATCATGCATACCTGCCAACGATGCCGATTTGGTGTGGACATGACCGTTCCGATATGGAGTTGGGAGTAGACAAGGGACCAGTCCCTGGAGAGGACCTACGACGTTCCACCTGACGACCAAGACTAGCACTGTGCGATAGGCTGCTTGGCGCCTTTGCGTTTGCAGGGTGGTAGATCTACTAGGCACCCAAAACTGAATGCGCCGCATACCTCATGGCTACATTTGTGCAAAGTCATGTACTTTTCACACCCATGTATGCCATTGTCCCGATCTCAGGTTTTCAAAGGTTGGTAAGTATGATGACGACTGTACATGTCCATCACATTGTATGTGTGTTGCTTATGCAGAGTCACAGTGTGTGTCACAACCAGCGGTGTTCCTACCTGTTTCGCCACGAAGCGGTCGATGCAGACGCTCTGGTGCAGCGCTCCCATGCCCTCTACCTCCAGCACGGGCAACTGCTCGAGCGGCACTGTCCGCTGTATGCGCCGCCACTCCGCCTCCGACACGCGTCGGTCGTCGAAGTCGACGCCGGCCAGCGCGAACATGTAGCGCGTCGCCTGCGCATGGCCGATCGTGTCGAAGTATGTCAGCGTGTACTTGGGTTTGGACCGAGTCTTGGCACTCTTGCTGCCGCTACTGCCACTGCTGGGCTGGGGCTTTGCTTTGGGACTTGTCGTTCCCGGCGTCATTTCTCTACAGGTCTGCGCCGACTACAATAATTGTAGTTCCGGGTGGAGGACACACAGTTGTCTTGGTCACCTTTTCAACAGCAGCCTACTGGCATCACGCTCCTTGGGCAGACAGGAACAAATACTCGCCTCTGGTATTTTTCTGTTTTTCTGGCTCTTGAACGAGAATCTGTTCAGCAGTAGATCTACAGACCAACGACGTTACGTGAAGTTGTTGTTCAGTATTACTATTACAGTCGAACGTGAATGTGTTCAGTACTGTAGTCGAACGAGAAAATCAAGAAGTTCTTCGTCTGCTCGAGTCTCAAACAAGCGCATCACAAAAATTATAACTAATATAAGGGGTTCACACCAACACTACATTGAATCCAGTACATGTATACAGTCATCATTGAGTGTGTGTACTGCTAGCGCCAGTACTAGTACAGTGTACTGGTGTATGTAGACACTGAGTGAGGTGAGTGAGAGTGAGGTAACCTTTGCGGCTAGCTTGCGACAAGCACCACCGGCACTGGTACCGAGCGTGTGTAGCACAGACCGATGTGTAGTGCAGCGTCAGCCTGAACTGAAGAAGTGCAGATCTATTGACTGAGAGTCTGTGTAGGCCATGGCGCCAGTCACCAGGCGCAGAGCTCTAGAGTCTAGTCTAGACTACAAATTACAATGTAGAGGCTAGCTAGCTAGAGGCGACCAGGGAGTAGTGGTATTTTTACGACTCCCTTCCTTCCCTGGCATGGATCCAACGGTTTGGTTTACTTTTGACTCCTGGGTCGGCCTTTTCACCATGACTACTATTGCAGGCACAGTGGGTTGGTCAAAGACCATACGAGAGGTACCTGGTTCACCTGGTTCAAGTCCTGCCTGGGAGCGGTTTTTCCAGCCGTGCTGCTACCCACAGTCAACTGGGAACTTGTGGCCAGGCACAAGGTAGGCCTTGGCGGATAATGCCGGCAGAAAAATTGGCAGAATTCGGTACTTTTTCTGGTAAGTTTCATGCATGTTTGGTATGTGGATAAAGAAATGAAGCAGAATTCGAGGAACTGCACGCCATAAGGTTTGTATGGTTCTGCCAATTTCACTGCTTTTCGAGCAGAATCTGCCACCTTTTCGAGCATTATCCGCCAGGGCCTAGTGATCGCTCAGCTATCGATCATGGCAACTAGCTCCTGTACTCCTCTGCGCAAGAACAGGAAGGATGGAGAAGCAGTATACATGTAGCTACTCAGCATCTTCGCCTCGGGACACGACATACTCATTTAGATGGGTGCAGAGCTGATTGACAAAGGCCTTGCCAACTTATCCCCATGGAACCCTGAAATACGCCTTCTTCCAATGGACAACTTCAGTGTACATGTAAATTCCCAGGACTCGTTGGAAACTCGACTGACATTCTGTCCATGACCCAGTCCAGGCATGTTATGAGCAGAGACAGAGGCAACTGGAGAAGATTGGCTGTCCTGAGCAATGGGGTGCGCACCATTACCCACTGCCGGTTCACGCCCACCAGTAAGCACCAGCGGATTATGCCGGCAGAAAAATTGGCAGAATTCGGTACTTTTTCCGGTAAGTTTCATGCATGTTTGGTATGTGCATAAAGAAATGGAGCAGAATTCGAGGAATTGCCCGCCATAAGGTTTAATTGTATGATTCTGCCAATTTCACTGCTTTTCGAGCATAATCCGCCGGTGCCTAGGCCGATCACCTTCGGTGTCGGCTTTCGCTCTGGAGCAACAACGAGTATGAAGCAGTCGTGGAGGAGGGCCGGTGCCTCCAGAAGACGTTGCATGCGCCAGTCCCCAGTGGTCGAAAGCGTGCTGTCGATGAAGCACACTTCAGGTAATCAGGCTCTTGAAAGTACAATGTACATGTACATGCACATGCATCCTAGTTTCAAGAGCCTGGAGTGTGTCCTACTTCTAAGACTTGCACAAGTACATGTAAATCGCACTGATTATGCAACTGATCGATGGCCGATCGATGGGTGACTGGCCCGAGACGTCAATACAATCATCCTCAGATCATGTGCATGATCCTCAGATCATGTGCATGATTGTAAAGTTGTTCAGGATTGCTTTGGGAATTGGTTCATTTTCATAATGGTAATACGAAGAGAGCTCTGCAGTACACCGGTACCTGGCTCCAGGCACTGTCTGTGCAGCTGCGTTCCATCGGTAAATCTGCTCGAACGTGCAGCTGTAGCTCATATTGTCATAATCATTTTGCACGTGCCGAACACAGCTGACAGCACTGCAGTGTACCTGGTGTAGTGACAGGCTAGGCCAAATCAGGTTCGGTCCAAGGCCGACCACGTGTCATGTCAGTGGACCCCCTTTCTTTTTTGCTCTGTACTCTAAATAAGCCAACACTCGCAATATGCCCCGCGCGTACCGCACGTAGACTGGCATTATGGCATATTTGTAGGCGCAGGCTGGATCGGAACTGACTGACGCATGCATGACCTCTGTGCACGAGCGGAAGATTCTGGAACGAATGTCGACTGCAAGCTACGCCCCGAAAATACCCCAAATAAAAGATGATGCTGGCTGGCTACTCTCCTTGCTGTTTTAGATTAGACAAAACTAGAGGTACTTGTTTTCTTCTCTCCCGTGACTACTCCGCCGTTCGAAAGCACCATGGGCAAATACACTCTCACCTACTTTGACTTGGCCGGCCGTGGCCAAATCACTCGTCACCTGTTCTGCCTGGGCGGCATAGAGTTTGAGGACAAGCGCGTCGGAGGCGAGTCATGGATGGCGATCAAGGACAGCTGCCCGCTCAAGCAGTTGCCCATCCTGGACGTACAGGGCATGGATACCCTGTGCCAGAGTTCCGCCATCGAGCGCTTCGTTGCCCGTGAGGTGAGTTCATTCAATTAAAGATTCCTGGAGTTCAGGGCTTCACTCGTCATTGTATTACAGTTCTGTTGGGCGCAGATCAACGGAACGCCGAAGAACGAGCTGCTCAGCAGCGTAGAATTTTACCAAGCACAGCATACCGATGTATACACGTTGACTGAACTGCGCATAGACTGTTACAGGAAAATAAGAACGGTCTAGGCTAGGAGGCTGACCCCCGCCCCCATTTCTTCAGCCGCCGACAATGCCGCCGGCATATCTGAGTAATTGAATTTGAAATAGTACTCCAAGTACCAAGAATCCACAACCCCCACGCTCAATAGTATGCAGCTCTGTTGATTGGGTCTGGCGCAGGGCATTGCCCACATGGCATCGAGCTGGGGAATCAGCTGGTCCACTGTGTCATTCTTGCTTTGCTAGGGTTTCCACCTCAGTCCAAGTGCGTTTTTCTGAGAGAGTTTGGAATGTGTGTGTGTGTGTGTTCGTGCGTGTGTGTGTGTGCGAGTGTGTGTGTGTGTGTGTGTGTGTGTGTGTGTGTGTGTGTGTGTGCGAGTGTGTGTGTGTGTGTGCGAGTGCGTGTGTGTGTGTACATCTACTGTTCTTTCAATCAAATGAACCCCTCGATAGGCACATTGCCTTTGGGTCATTTCATCTTTACTTATAAAAGAGAGGCACCTGTGACGTGTGTCTGTGTGTGTGTGTGTGTGTCACGCTCCTTATAAAGAAGAGGCACCTGTGACGTGTGTTTTTGTGTCACGCTGAAGCGCTGCGGAGCAGCGTTGCGCGCGCTGCCCTGAGCACGCGAAGCGTGCGAACAGTGTAGCACAGTGTAGCTAGCGGCCGCAGAAGCACTGAGCACGCGAAGCGTGCGAATCGTGTAGCTAGCGGAAGCAGCCACAGAAGCACTGAGCACGCGAAGCATTCGAATCGTGTAGCCACCACCACGTGCTGAGCACGCGAAGCGTGCGAACAGTGTAGGTACGGTCGGTGGTAGCGCTTATACTTATACATAGCAGACACGATCAGTACGAGTAGCAGCCGCGCGCAGAAGCACTGAGCACGCGAAGCGTGCGAATCATGTAGCCACCTAGCCTAGGCCATAGGTACTAGGTAGCGCTACTAGCAGCCGCACAAGCGCTGCGGACCACGTGAACCGTTCTCTGCAAATAAAAACATCTGCAACAAAAGGATACAAAAGATCTGCACTGACTGCACTCTGCATCTGATCTGCGGTGAAGAGCGCATCGCACTTTTGTTCGTAAGTTTATGAATTTTTTGAGCCGCTTCATCCGCCACCAGGTGATGGACAACCCTGACCAGCCTCCCGAAGGCGTAACAGACGTCCCTCCTTCTCCTTCCAACGATGAAGAACCTCCCTCACCAGGACTTCAGCGGTCTGGCCACCACCACGTGCTGAGCACGTGTGCTGTTCATGTACTTGCTTCACCCGCATGCCACATTCGGCCAGGCAACGCTGGCGGGGGTGCTGCTAGCATGACAGCATCACATTTTCTCCTAGGCCAACACGCGATCGTGACAGCAACACCAACAACACTTTTAGTATATTTACTATAAAAGAGAGGCACCTGTGACGTGTGTCTGTGTGTGTGTCACGCTCCTTATAAAGAAGAGGCACCTGTGAGGCTGTGACGTGTGTTTTTGTGTCACGCTGAAGCGCTGCGGAGCAGCGCTGCCCTGAGCACGCGAAGCGTGCGAACAGTGTAGCACAGTGTAGCTAGCGGCCGCAGAAGCACTGAGCACGCGAAGCGTGCGAATCGTGTAGCTAGCGGAAGCAGCCTAGCCACAGAAGCACTGAGCACGCGAAGCGTTCGAATCGTGTAGCCACCACCACGTGCTGAGCACGCGAAGCGTGCGAACAGTGTAGGTACGGTGGTAGCGCTTATACTTATAGCAGACACGATCAGTAGATCTCTACGAGTAGCAGTAGCCAGGTAGCAGCCGCGCGCAGAAGCACTGAGCACGCGAAGCGTGCGAATCATGTAGCCACCTAGCCTAGGTCATAGGCATAGGTAGCACTAGCAGCCGCACAAGCGCTGCGGACCACGTGAACCGTTCTCTGCAAATAGAAACATCTGGAACAAAAGGATACAAAGGATCTGCACTGACTGCACTCTGCATCTGATCTGCAGTGAAGAGCGCATCGCACTTTTGTTCGTAAGTTAGTTTATGAATTTTTTGAGCCGCTTCATCCGCCACCGGTGCACCAGGTGATGGACAACCCTGACCAGCCTCCCGAAGGCGTAACAGACGTCCCTCCTTCTCCTTCCAACGATGAAGAACCTCCCTCACCAGGACTTCAGCGGTCTGGCCACCACCACGTGCTGAGCACGTGTGCTGTTCATGTACTTGCTTCACCCGCATGCCACATTCGGCCAGGCAACGCTGGCGGGGGTGCTGCTAGTAATAATAATAAAACTTGATGTGTAGGGTATGTGTGCTAGCTCAGTAAACATGTGTGACAGTGTGCATGTGTGTGTGTGCGCGTGTTTGTGTTTAAGCGTGTTTGTGTGTTTGTGTGTGTTTGTGTGTGTGTGTGTGTGTTTGTGTGTGTGTGTGTGTGTGTGTGTGTGTGTGTGTGTGTGTGTGTGTGTGTGTGTGTGTGTGTGTGTGTGTGTAAGCCACTTCATAGCTGTGTGGTGTAGACCAGGCTGAATAGTGGCGGTCAATTCTTCAGCCTTGCAAGCTGTTGAATGGTGCAATCCCAGCACAAGTGCTACGGCTTCTGCCATAGCATCGGCGATGGGCATCAAATGGTCAATGGTGTGTGTGGGTGCGTGTGTGTGTGGGTGTGTGTGTGTGCGTGAGTGTGTGCGTGTGGTGAATCTAATTTTGTTTACATTTTTACATGGTGATAAAGACAGTGCGCCATGCAGAGCATGCAGCCCCGGCTTACCCCGTAGAATAGAGTTGCATTTTTGCATACTGTACAGGCAGAACATTTCGTCGGTCAATAACTCCAAAGAAAGTGAGTTCGTCCGGTTGTCAATTTCGGCCATGGATAATAACAGTGTATTGAACAGCTGGACAAATCGACACTAGTCCAGCATTTAGTTGTAGCCGTTGACCTAATCGTTTGCTTTTTCCACTTATTACCTTTTGAACGTTCACCTCCTTGCTGAGCGTGCACATTTTCTACGTTGACACGCTCACTGGAGCAAAAGTGTTCACTTCAGGGAACCGCTGAGCGTTCTAGAAGGTCGTTCATTGCCCGTCGGCATGGTTTCCATCACATGACGTGCGTGATACAATAGCACATGCACATGCACCGCCCAACACAAGCACGCACACGGTACGGGTACAAAGTGCTCGTCTATGGCCGAGTGGGTATTGCACAGCGCCCTGGAGGCATCACTTATCTGTTCCAATCCAGGTCCAATTTGTTGGTTGAACTGACCGGGAAAAAGACTTTGCTTTTCAACTCTGTCGTCAAACCAGAGGATGGTTTGAAGTGACGGGGCTTCGGCGGTATTTGATTGTAGAATCTGGCTAGTTGTCCTGCTGTTCAACTCCGGGTACTGACATGTCACTGGTTTTGTTGTTGTTGTTGTTGTTGTTGTTATTGTTGTCGTTGTCGTTGTCATTGTCGTCGTTGTTCCCGTTGTTGATGTTGTTGTTTCTGTTTCTGTTGCTTTCCTGTAGGCAAACCTGCTGGGCAGTGGTTCGACTGAGATGGCGACCATCGACCAGATCCACACGACGCTGGGTGACATAGTCGGGCTGGTGATCCCGTTCTACTTCGGCGAGGTATCAAAGGACGCCGAGAAGAAGGAGGCTCTACGCGTGACGCTGGTCAACGACAAGCTACCCGTCTTCTTCGCCTTCTTCAACAAGAAGCTGGAGGCGAACAATGGCGGGGACGGCTTTTTCGTGGGCTCGTCCGTTTCGCTGGCCGACGTAGCCTGGGCGAACATCGCCGGCTTCTTTAAAGGAATCGACACCGACGGCAAGTTCACCGCCGAGTACCCGAAGCTGTACGCCCTCGTCGAGCGCGTCATGGAGTTGCCGGCCGTCAAGGCGTTCAACGAGAAGCACGAGAAGAAGTGAGCGACAGCGTGGCAGAGCACCGTCTTTGTTTCTTGTTTCCACGGTTTCGTGATTTTCAAAATTTAGGCCATGGTCAAGCCCAGTATCTATAGTTACTCTATTGTATGTTTTTTTCTCTTTTCTAGTCTTTCAATGAAGTGGAGATGCTCTCCTGCAGCCTTTCAATCACTGTGCTTTGTAACCATGTGTGTGTGTGTGTGTGTGTGTGTTGGGGGGGGGGAGGGGGGGGGGAGGGGGAGTGTTAATCCATTTGTACGTATGTGTATGTGTGTGAATGTGTACATGTGTGTGTGTGTGTGTGTGTGTGTGTGTGTGTGTGTGTGTGTGTGTGTGTGTGTGTGTGTGTGTGTAGGCTAGAAAATAGTGGCGGTCAATTCATCAGCCTTGCAAGCTGTTGAATGGTGTAATCCCAGCACCAGTTGCTATGTCTAACATAGCTGTTCGCTATCATCGCTTCCGCGATGGGCATGTCTGAGGTGTGTGTGTGTGTGTGTGTGTGTGTGTGTGTGTGTGTGTGTGTGTGTGTGTCCCATATGGTGCAGTAGTATGTGAAAAGTCAATTTCCAATGGAGAGGTTGCGGGTTCAATTCCCGACGGTTATGGGCATACATGTCTTTCTTCTCTTTTCCAGACTCCTGACTTTTCTTTCATTCTCCTGGGTGTTTACCAACAGCCAGTGCATGCCCGAGTATGTGGTGTGACATGGGTGCGGAAAAAAGTGGAAAAAACTTTCAAAAAAGACCAACGCGTAGGGATTCACTGGTCAGAAAATGCCACTTCGAATAGCTGTGTGGTGTAGACCAGGCTGAATAGTGTGGCTATCAATTCTTCAGCCTTGCAAGCTGTTGAATGGTGCAATCCCAGCACAAGTAGCTTAATTTAAATGGCTTTTGCTGTTCCATCGCTATCATCGCCTCCAGCGATGGGCGTCAAATGGTAACTTGGTGTCACGTGTGCTTGGTTGGTTGGTTGGTTGGATTTATTTAAAGTCGTACAAGAAACAGGCATATCTGCCTCCTTATATGAAGACGACTTCTGGCAGTAAACCACTAACAGAAAAAAAGAGAAAAGTGCTTCAATCAAAGCAGCATGCTGTCTCCACTGCATCTTGACCGTCCTATTCCGATCAGGGAGTTGTAAAATATACCGGTATTTTATTCACATGGCTTCGCCAGTTGTGTGGATTAGACAGTTATCTGGCGCTTTTGTAGTATTGATCCTGTTTCATTCAGATTCAGATCCGCGCTATCGTTGCTACAGTGTAGTAGCAGAGAAAATCTGTGAGTGCTGCACATCCAGTGCATTTGCAGATTTGCGTGCTTCTCTTACGACGGGCGTATACATGTGCACGGTACATGGTGGGTGTGTATCCATTAAATTTTGTGTGTCCCCCCACACTAGTAGCAAGTATTATCTTCACTTGGGGGCAGGGGTAAATGCAGTTGGATCCCGGGACGGATACCTTGATGCGGTCAATCCTTTTTATGCACCTTGTTCTCACCACTTACTGAGGTGTGGTGAGCCCAAAAGTCCACTTAAGTGGGATCATTTTCCAAGTCCACCCATAGTTTGGGGATTTCAGGGGGGGGGTGTCAGCAATTGGGCGGTTCAATATCCTTTCTTTCCAAGATTCCTTTTGAGTCTCTCTCTCTCCTCTCCCGGGGAGACCCGCATGACCAGTTTTGGCAGTGAGCAAGTACAAGTGTGTGTGTGTGTTCGCATTTCTGTTTTCCACATGCGATGCGTGCGGTCGATATTGGGTATCACATGCCATCGTTGCTGGGATGACCACATATCAAACAACCAGCTGCTTGAGTGGTGGGGTGACTCCGAAACCATCGTCACCAAGGTTCAGCATCGGCGCCTCGAGTGGCTAGGCCATGTCGCCCGCATGGACGACGTGCGATTGGCCAAACAGTTGCTGTTCGGCACCCTGCCATCTCGTCGCCCTGCACATGGCCCACATCGGCGGTGGAAAGACTGCGCTGTGAAGGACCTCCGCTCACGAGACCTTGAAGCGGACTGGTACAGAGTGGCCTGTGACTCTCGCCCAGACTGGAGGTTGGCTTACACCTCGGACGCCCCGCTACCGGCAGGGGAAGAGCGTGGGCCAATGGGTGCTCATCGGCCACGCAACGAATGCAACGTTTATCTAGTTTGGCTACTGTGTTCCGCTGCTCAGCGGACAGTCCTGGGAGAAACCCATTCGACGCATATAGAATGTCCGGTATGACAAGGGCAGAGTAATACAGCATCGCCTGCCGCACTGTTAGCCAGTGCCGGATCTGGCGGAGGATTCGCAGCTTCATAGCCGTGCGTCGGACGATAGAGGTGACTTGCGGTGACCACAGAAGATTTTCGTCCCCAGTGACTCCGAGGTAGCGAGCCGTAGCAAGAGCAAGAGTAAGAGGCATGCCAGTGCAAGTAATGTGGAGGTCGAGGTGTGCCTGCCGTCCATCTTTGATTGCAAGTACTTGCGTCTTTCCGGTGTTGAGGATAAGCCCTTTGGTATCGAGTAGCCTGGCGACAGCCGACACTGCTGCGGAAAGGGTAATGTTGATGGCGTGAGCGCAAGCGTGGCTCAGGTACAGCGCGATGTCGTCCGCGAACATTAGTGTACGCACCAGGTCAGCTACTGATGCGACACATCTCGTGTAGATAGCGAATAATACCGGACCAAGCACGCTTCCCTGGGGGACACCGCACGTGAAAGCTGTTTCCCCTGAGCGTGTACTGTTGGCAGTGACCACACATTGGCGTCGTGCGCTGAGGTAGTCCGCAAACCAGTCCAGTGTCGTAGAGGAGACACCAAGTTCGAAGAGATCCTGGAGCAAGGTCTGATGTTGGACATTGTCGAAAGCTTTGCTCATATAAATGAGCACCGCGCCGGTATGCAGGTGCTGCATGGTCTGCGGCTTCGTAAAATTGATCCACAGCCAACAAGACTGCGTCCTTTGTGGAGTGGTGTGCTCGGTAAGCGAATTGTTCGGCAGGAAGGAGGTCATGTTCGGTTAGGAGCATACAGAGCCTTTTATGCACAATCCTTTCCAGGATCTTTGAAACAACCGGAAGCAAAGATATAGGGCGGCAGTTCTTAGCAGTTCCGGGGTCTCCTGCCTTGCTCATGGGGCGAATATGGGCCAATTTCAGCATCAACGGAACCGTTCCCATGGCCAGTGACGCGTCCATCAAGATAGTCAGTGACGGGGCCAGGACCCGAGCACAGTGTCGCAACACATAGCAGGGAATTCCTCCGCTACCCTTGGCCTTCCTCTCGTCTACCTTCAGCAGGAGAGCAAGCATTTCTTCGCATGTGGCTGGTTCGAAGCGGTTCAAGCCATCTGCTATGCTTAGTCCCTTGGGTTGAGATAGGACATCAGGTCATGTGTGTGTGTGTGTGTGTGTGTGTGTGTGTGTGTGTGTGTGTGTGTGTGTGTATGTGTGTGTGTCCATGTCTCTAACAACGTTTGGGTTTCAGGTCAGTGTGGTGAGAATCATGCTGCCTAGCTAGAGACATGACAGTCATTCGTACTACAAAATACATAATTTGTGCCTACACAGCGACACAGCTTCCAATCTCTCCTCGATCTTGTGCACTTGTACCTACATGTCCATGTACATGTGCAAATAAGCCCATTGCGCAATGACGTAATAAGCCCATTGCGCAATGACGTAATAAGCCCATTGCGCAATGACGTAATAAGCCCATTGCGCAATGACGTAATAAGCCCATTGCGCAATGACGTAATAAGCCCATTGCGCAATGACGTAATAAGCCCATTGCGCAATGACGTAATAAGCCCATTGCGCAATGACGTAATAAGCCCATTGCGCAATGACGTAATAAGCCCATTGCGCAATGACGTAATAAGCCCATTGCGCAATGACGTAATAAGCCCATTGCGCAATGACGTAATAAGCCCATTGCGCAATGACGTAATAAGCCCATTGCGCAATGACGTAATAAGCCCATTGCGCAATGACGAAGTAATTTGTACCATACACACCCCAGCCAGTCACATCTGGCTGCGGCCAACTACCCTTCACTTTGTGTAGTGTCGCTATTGCGGTCTATGTCTCTCTCTATGTCTCTATGTCTCTCTGTGTGACAGTATATGTTATTCCCGTAGCTATGCAAAAGACGTTACTTCAGTAACGTCTGGCGCTAGCCAGGGTCCACACAGTTTAATTCCGTGTATGTTTGTCAGGGGCGGATCCAGTAATTATTTCGTTCGCTAATCTCCACTACTCGTCGTCTCAACTGGCTTCAGAAGATGTTACGAGAGATAGGAGAGTCTCCAGCAGGCAACGCATCCATCTTCAGGAAGTGGAAAGAGCAAACGGCATGGTCCTTGGTTGAGGTAAATGCTGAACGTTTGATTTGTCCCAACCAAGATTTCAGCACTTGGTTCGTCACGATTTTCGCTTGCCAGCTAACGTCTCCTCACTTCAGCTTTCCCCTGTCGGTGTCACGTCCCAGTACACAACGAAGAGGACTACTAATAAACAGTTCACGGCACTAACAGCATTGAACACAGTACTTCTTTCACTTCGTGAATACCAGAAGACAACTGAAAATGACACAATTCTGCAGCTCTCTCACGGAGCTAAGCAGAATGTGCGTCATCACCTGTAGTCGCCATGGAAACGGGATCAGGAAATCGGCGATATGGCAAGTTTCCCTTGCCGTACGCAAGCGAGAGATATACCATCGGAACCGATATCCAATTGTCTTTCATGTGAGCCCTACTTGAAAAATCGATGCACTTCCCCTTTAATAGTGTCATACCCATAGGCAATCATCATCAGACAAACACACATACATGTACAAATACTGTAACGGCGGACATGGAAATCCAGTCGATTGACCGGGGCCGGCGCCCTCAGCGCGTACAAAACGCTGCGTGCAGTGCACAGTCATGTTGATCCGATGCGACCAGCGCGCTGCAGCACATAGCTGCATGTGTGTATCGCTCCACGGCTGCATGGCCATCGCCCTGGGGGCTGCTAGACGTGCAACCGGATTTCCATGTCCACGACAGTAGATCACAGAATATAACAACAAGGACAATCAAGGCTTCTTTGCTGCTACTACAAGTTTCATGCTCTCGCAATCATCAGGCAACAACATGCCTGATGATTGCAAGAGCATGAAACTTGAAATACAGTCAACTTCGCTAATAACGACTGCGGATATAACGACAGAATTTCCATGCCCGCAACAAAGTCCGATCGAACTGTAGTTACATACAATGAGACTTCGGGTATAACGACACTTCACTAATAAGGACACTTTCCTGATGCCCCGCCGAGTGTCGTTATATGCGAAGTTGACTGGAGCAGCAAACAAGCCTTGATTGTCCTTGTTGTTCTGTTGTGTATTACGCTCTGCCTCCGCGGTGTCGAGCACTGTCAGCACTCTGGGTACATCCTCCAGTGTACATATAGATTTTTTTTGAAGGATAAAGTGCGCAGTCAATCCATGTAAACATGCAACTAGTAGTGCAAACATCACCAGTCACCTTCGTGACGGCAGCTGATGGTGTTTTTTATATAAATGCTCCCCCTTTTTGCCAACTGCCCTAAACTCTTGAATCGGTAAGGCAATTGGGAGTACCAAACACACAGTATCGCACACCACATAGAATGTTGTATGCTGCGGATCAGAAGTTCATTTCTACAGGGGATCGTGTGTTTGAACTTTAATGCTCTTTACAAAGCCTCCACCCTGAATGCTGAAGTTTTTTAATTAAAGAAGGCCTCAACGTTCTGCATGTGTAGATAATAATATTATGATAATAATTATAAAAAAAGTACTTACTGCATGAGAGCGATATTTTTAGTCGGCGGTAGATACGGATATCCGGAGGACTGAATAAGCCAAGTCTGAGCAGATCCAGAGAATATCCGGAGGACTGAATAAGCCGAGTCTGAGCAGATCCAGAGTTCAACGAGACAGCATAACAAACAATGTAGCTGAGATGAACAACAATGATGCCGCCGCATCCACAAGACACTGTGCAGTTACAGGATGCCGCATCCACAAGACACTGTGCTTACAGGATGCCGGTGAGACTTGGTGCCTATTTCAAAGTACTAATTTTCGTACTTGATCTCGGGCGGCGGAACGAATCGGTACTTCATTTGCAGCTGTCTCTCGCTCAGGCCGGCATCGCTGAACCTGTGCACATCACCGTCCTCGTGTGGCCAAATGTCTACGTGAAGCAGGGTGAACTGCTCAATGGATTGTCGCTCCAGCAGACGGTATCTGATCGTCGGAAGCCCCTCGTGTTGCGCGAGCCTTTCCGCCACCCGTAGCAGCTGGAAACGCAACGGATTCTTGCGCCCGACAGTGTGTCCTGACTTCTGAGCAACGTATCGTCCGATGCTCTTGTCCAGGCGTCGATAACCACCAAGCACTTTTATGCGTTTCTGAAGGTCATCGTCTTCTCCTCCCCAGCCAAAGTATCTGTTGCTAAAACCGTTCACCTGTGCGTATCGCTCGCTTATGAACATATTTACACCGCCTGCGGTCGTCTCAAACGGTAGTCCCCAGTCGTACACATCTATAGCGGTACTCAGTTGCCATGCCCACACATTGGGCGTCTGCATGCAGTCGTACGTGTTCCGCTTCGCCACGGGTATCAAGTCCACGTCATGCAGCACGATGCATTGGAACTGCTTGTCCGCTGGACGTCCGCGATTCATCTCCACGAATCCGATGTTGAACAGCGCGCCACGGTTGAAGCGGCTTGTGAACGACTGCTCCACGATAAACACTTCAAAGACGATGCGCTGCCCTCGTAGAAACTCTCTCAAAGACGAGGCGAACTTATGCAGCTGTCTGCTCCTGTTGCGATATGGCACGATTACAGCCACTCTTGTCCATTCACTGGCATCTCCAGTGGGAGTACTAGCGGCCGCCACACCATTCCCCACAGTGGCATCATCCGCGGTGGCTTGTCCACCATCCTGAGTGTCATTGGTAGTGCTAGTGTTAGTCGAACTCCGCTTGGAAATTGCAGTCATCCCATGGTGCGAGCTTCCTGCGAGAGCGTGCTTCAAATCTACGAATGTTGTCGATGCAGTGCGCTGCTGCCATGTCAATGGTTGTAAAATAATTTCCGCCGCCTCTGGAGTGCCGACGTAGCTGGGCTGCACGATAGAGCGAAACCAGAACTCGATCTGCGGATATCTCGTCGAGATCCTGAGTGAAAAATCAACCGCGCAGAAGGCAGCGATGGCGCACAGAAGCAGAGTCAGAAAGCCACGGGCTGACGGTGGGCCAGTAAAGCGTATCTCAGCACCGCCGGCCCTGTGGATGTCATTGCTCACCGTTGACGGGAACGATTTCTCCGGAGATGACGGCAATATACTTTCGCTTGACGGCATTTGGACCGTCGACAGTCACAGCCCTGCGTCCGAACCTGCACAAAAGGAAGACAGGATACACGGACCATGTAGAGGAGACGGCTCGATACCGGAACGTTTTGACAGCCAAATTTGTATAGACCCAAAACGATCATCAACGTTGATTTTTCACTCGAAATATGTTTGTGGAAGGAAACTGGCATGTTGAAGTTTGCTCTGGGGCCAGAGTCAATCGAACTGAGCCACTCCTTTGTGTTGACCCATTGCCTCCAAGTTGCCCAATTTTTCGCTTCAAAAAAGTTCAAATCAGAGGTGGCTCCAAACCGGACACGTTTTAGAGTGCCCGTCAAATTCACTCTGGGTCTGAAATTAGGTAATTGCTATCGCTCCACGACGGCCAGTACAGAGTAACAATAAGCCTTGTGTGTGCTTCCATTAGTTTTGATTGGTATGCGGTGCTTTATTGTCGAGAGGCGAGCCGCTGTTTACCTGCGACAAGAAGTTGATTTTTCGAAAGTCGTAAAACTCAAGTCGCAGTGCGAAGCAACACGTCAAAAACTCACCTGCTTGATATGGCGCTTCTGGTCATCGCAGAGCCATGAAATTTTGGCTCGGAGTATAACACATCGTAGTCTCACTGTGACATATGTTTTCTAATCAAAATACCAAGAGAGAAAGTGAATATTGAGTCCGTTCCGGTTTGCAACCTATTTCCTATTTGAAACCGTCGCCTCTACCATGCGGACCATGCGGACAAGCCCGCCTCTACTGGCTCTAGTCTAGCTCTAGCTCTATGAGTATGACCATGATGACAGCTAGCAGCCCAAGGCCAAGTCAAGAATCCTGTAAAAACTTTGTCCGGTGTGTAGATCTACATTGTACTGTGCTGTACGTACATGTACATGTACACACCGGACAGCGATCGGACAATGTGCGCGTGCATGCATTTTTTCAGGGGGTAACGGCCTCTTTTACGGGCAAAATATTTAAAAGTCATGTAGACGTGAAAAAATTGAGATACCATGAAAGGTAAAATAGAATTTTATTCAAGTACAATACATTGGGAAACTCCAAGAAATTCCACGTACGTGCATGCATGGTAACACGAACCACACGCCGCGAGATCACATTCAGGTAAATAAGGACTGCATTTGAAAGTCAACATGCAAGGCCAGAGTTAAGTACATGTACATGCATTTGAAGTGGGGAGAAACCTGGGAAGGCGACCACTCAGTCTCTGGAAAGACGACCACTACCCGAGAGGACCACTGCACACAACTACCAGTACAGACAGTGCATGTACTGTACATGTAGCTGGCCTTTGCTTTGCTGCGTGCTAACATCATGTGTCTGCGGGGGGCTCGCTCACCATTTCCCTGGCATAGGGGGATGGATGACGCCTCTCCAGATGTTCCTGTTGCTGAAGCCCGCCTTGTTGGCAACTAGCTAACACGGGTAACGGATACCGACTGATCAACAGAGACTATCTCAAAAATGGAGTTATCATTGTGTGCAGATTGTAAAGTTTCATTTTATTTTTATTTACATTTTTTGTTTTGTTTTGCTTTGCAGTTGTTGCCGCGGTCAGGCCAGTGAAATCATGTTCTGTGATTGCCCGTATAAGAGGCTTAAGAAAAAAACTGTACATGTAGTTGAGGATCAAAAGCAGGGTGCTGATCTAATCTCCAATCGAATGACCCTGGATGGGGAGACCACCTGAACACAGCGGTCACGTCAATTATTATTTGTAAGGTCCCTTGATCTGGCGGCGTTCAGTGAGGAAGTAAAGTTGTGTACGAGCACAAGTGCCCTACAGGCCACTTCACCAGGCCACTCCACCAATGCACCATGTCCACGTCCTCCCCTGGCCACATCACTGATCAGTTTGAGTCAACAGATTTTTTTCTCACTTTGACAGCTGGAAACCTTTCTCTTTTGCAGTTTTCATTTATAATTATCATGGTATCCACGTTTCTGTAGTGATCATGTGATCATCATCAGGAATGAATTAGACATGAGAAAGGAGCGGTTTGGGGAATCTCTTCTTTCTTGTCCAAATCCATATCAAAGCAGATGGGCGAAAACAGAACAAAAACGTCTAGTTCCAAAAAGCATATTGAAATCATTTACTGCGCCACTTGAAATTCCACTTTTCCCCAAGGCATGGGGCACTTGAAAAACACCAAAGTGCCAGAATCTAAGCTCTTCTGTGGATCCATGTGTTCCGCGATATGCCGGTACATCTTGTAGCGCAGACTGCTAACGGCAGGGCCCATAATGCTAGTAGTGTCGTGAACGGCAGATCAACCGGGATGTCTTTCCAACACTAGAAAGTGCGTCCGATCTCTTTTTAGCTGCTCTGGTAGTACTGCAGTGCAGTGCAGTCGTGGCCAGGTCGTAGTAAAATACTAGTACTTATCACTCCCTTAGTATTGACTCCCATTGATTTTCGCTATGCCTAAGCAGTCAAATATTCCTGCATATTTCACTCCTTAGGGCTGTATTGACTGCTTATATTTGACTGCTTAGGGGTTGCGCAGTTGAACGGTGCCTAGACTAGTGCAGCATTGTCACTGCATGAGTAGGTGGTGGTGCAACGGTTGTGCAATCATAAAACCGGGATTCTTGAGGTTATCGTTCTGGAATTTGAAATACGGACTGTTTGTCGTAATAAATCTAATATTGACTTCGTACTTGGTCAGTATAGGAAATAAAAACCTCGTAAAAGACCTCGGCTTCGCTTCGGTCTTTTACTCGGCTTATATTTCCTACATATTGACCTCGTACTCAGTCAATATTAGATACGTATTTTACGACTCCCTGGTCGTGGCCAAAGAAATCCTTCTACACTAACAAATTTAACAAATGATGCAAAGCGAACATTCTACTCGTCTTTTATTCGGTCTACCCTAGACTATGCCAGTAATGCTTACCTACATTGTTTAAGCACAACTCTGTACAATAGGATTGTGACCGTTAGTCACATAGCAATGAAGAGAGTGTTTGGACTCGATCGTACCACGCCCACTGAACTAGTTCTTCGCTTATATCACCTCTATTCTTTGGAACAGCGTATTAGCCTCAAGCTCTATGTTCTGCTTGGCCCAGCATATTGCTAGTCCTCTTCTTCAGTCTTTGTACCAGCTTCGGCCAACTGCACCTGGTCACCAGGCATGCACCCGGGGCAAGGCACAAAGAGCCTTAGTTATCCCACTCGTTTATACGCAGTATGGCATGCGCTCTATTTCTTTTCTGGCGGCAGGCAGATGGAACTCTCTTCCAGCTGACTGTCGACAGGCCCACTCTCTTGCTCTGTTCATTGGTATGGTTAAACTTCACCTAGGGTTCCCAGTAAAAAGGCAGTAGCCTGTTGGGACTCCCCTAGTAAAACGAGAGAGCTTGGAAGCTCAGGGCCCTACGCTATGCTTTTTTGCCTTGATGACCTAGACAAAATAAAAGCATAGGGATGTTATAAATTCTTTAAAAAATTCCTTTTTTTTCAAGACATAACCTGGGATTCGAACTAGGCCTTGACAGATTATGCTAGCATAATTTTTCGCATAATTCCTACCAAAATCGAATAATCGCATTATTCGAGGCAAA
The DNA here is from genome assembly GCF_964019385.1 of Sycon ciliatum. Taxonomy (NCBI): domain Eukaryota; kingdom Metazoa; phylum Porifera; class Calcarea; order Leucosolenida; family Sycettidae; genus Sycon; species Sycon ciliatum. The sequence continues at coordinate 28,024,968 of NC_088655.1, read as the reverse complement.
TTGCATACGAATCGCATAGAATTGGACTAATCCGCCTGTTCGCATCAAATAATTCCATACAGGTGTACATGTTCTACAAGTACAAGACTTACAAGTAGACACACCAGGAAGGCGTAGGTTTACGACTCCCTTGATAACATGTCCAGTCCACTACAATCAGTGACCAGGGTGACGTCATAGCTAGATCGGACGGTGCGTTGACCCCGTTGAACTTTTGCTACTACAGTACAACGCCCTCTACAAAAAAATTCACCTGTTATTTTGCACAGAACCATCTTATACATTAGCAGCATATGTGAGCATAATGCCGCATAATATGATAACTTCTAGCATAAAAATAGCATAATTCTGCAATTTTTTCAGCAATGCGAAAAGCATAATTTCACGAAAATATTAGCATAATCTGTCAAGGCCTAATTCGAACCCGCACTATCGCGCGCCCTGCATGCATCCCCAGATACACTTCGCATACATACTAATTCTTCCGAGTTGTTTCACATTGTGATCTTGCATTTGAAAGCCCTATTTGAATATGCATTGTGGCCAGCCGTCTTTGATGGCACGGTACGGTAGGGGATAGGTACGGGACAGGTACGATCGAGGGTAATACGACACCGTCTCCCGTACCGTACCGTACCATCAAACACAGCTGGCCACATACAGCTACCCGCAATATTCAAATAGGGCTTTCAAACGCAAGATAATAACGTAAAGCAACTTGGAAGAATGGGTATGAATGCGAAGTGTATGGGGGAATGCATGTAGGGCGATAGTGCGGGTTCGAATCCCAGGATATGCCTGAAAAAAAAGGAGAATTGAAAAATTTATAACATCCTATGCTTTTTTGCCGTCAGATACGGATAGCCAGGCGTGACACAAACAAACACACAAACACCAAATTAAAGCTGTGTGGACCCTGGCTAGCGCCAGACGTTACCCTTCTGCATAGCTACGGGAACGAGAGAGCTTGGAAGCTCAGGGCCCTACGCTATGCTTTTTCACCTTGATGACCTAGACAAAAAAAGCATAGGGATGTTACCAATTCTTCCAAGTTCCAGAACACATCCGCTGCGTTCAGTCCTCTGTCAAGTTCGCATTGCTCTAAAGGCTCATTACTCACAGCATAGATATTCTCTGACTGGAATTCCGAACTTTTCCGTTTGAGAAATTTTTTTTCCTTGAAATTAATCCTTGCTGGGTTTTTTTCATCTAAATGTCCCGCTATTATCTGCAGAGGTGATTTCTTCCCTCGTCGATTTCTTTCCTGCTTTTATACCTCGATATTTAGGTACTTGTTTCCCTTCTTCCCATGCTTCATCTTCCACTCTCCTCTCCCCCATTTCCCCATTTTTCTTGCGATATTTATGTGGGAGACTTCCGTGATAAGCATCCATTTGCTTTTGGAGAATCCTTTAAATAAATACAATACAGAAGTTGCTGCACGTTATGATCCTGTATTTGAAAGATGTACCGTAAAGTACCGTTGATCCGCCCCCACGCTATGTCGCTTCCCAGCTGGGTTTTCGGCAGGGGGCGGGAATTAGATCAAGGCTGTCAAGTGCAGTACGGTGTACAACAACGTAGAGGATCAGACTCAATGTGCTGGATTGTGCACATTTTCATCCTGGATTGGCAAGTATTGTGTACAGCAGTGCATGCGTCGGTTCAACATCGTATTTCGTTGTATACGCCGAAGTCACTTCACAAGGAGAAAATCGACAGGGGGCGGGAATTAGAGAGGGGGCGGATCAACGGTACTTTACGGATTTGAATATGCATTGTGGCCAGCCGTCTTTGATTGTACGGTACGGTACGGGACAGGTACGGGACAGGTGCGGTCGAGGGTAATACGACACCATCTACCGCCTTGATGACGGCAAAGAAAGAATAGAGAGGTTAAGTTACACGTTTTTTGCCCTTTTTCAAAACGCGGTGCAAATCTCACGTTACGTGTAATTTTTAGAGGTTAAGGTGGCAGACTACCCAAAAATTCGCTGAAAAATCGAATTTGTAAATTCATATTGAGTGCTACGTCAGTTGAAAGAGCATGAATACCTGCAAATTCTCTGAAAATTGTGTCCCTATCTGACCAGCCGTTCAAGAGTTATGGTCGAAAATGTGCCCTTGCAAGGAAAGATTTTTTTGTTGCATGCTGTCATTTGTTGGCAGCACTGTATTTGAATGTGAGCAGACCGTGCGCAACTTGTCGTATTATGGAAACACGCGAAAGTGTGCAGAATTTTGCCCCAAGTCCAAAAAAGTCCAAAAAATCACGTTAAAAAACCACGTATTGGGCTGCACGGCGGCGGGCGAAGCCCGCCGCCGTGCAGCAGGACTTTTGCCAGCACCCTCGTGACGTTGCAGATATGTGGCTTGATTATTGTAGTTGACGTTGATTTAGTGACTTTGGCAAGTTTGAGTCGTGTCAAGAAGTCAGGTAGGATTCAATACTAGGCAGTAGTGAAACGTGAGTGGCAGTCTTTGCCGGTTTCTGAGGGCATCCTGGATTTGGTGTGCAGCGCTGTGGAAATGGCTTGCTGTGGAGGTCCCAGCACTGGATGTTGTATCAAAGGTACGACCTCGTAGCACACCCTAAACCTAAAAAATTCAAAAATTGACTTGGGTCTGTGGGAGTCCGCGAGAGAACGCCCACTCGTTCCGTTGTGACAGATTCCAGGGCCACGTTGAGGGGCCCTACCCCACCACCCATGGCTGCTTCTGGACTTGTTTTAGGTTTGGGTCCCGCGCACGGACAGAATGGGCACGAAAATGTGAAAAAAATGTAAATGCATTTGTTTGGCTCCTGGGTGGCTCGCACACCGTGGCACTATGCCGGAAATTTGAGTTTTTCCGGCCTGGAAAGCCTGTCAGTGAGGCGCAAGAACTTGTAAATCATGTCCTGAGGGCCAGCATAGTGGCAGGAGTGTGTGGTCAAAATTTCACTCAAATCCACTGAGAAACACCAAAGTTACGGTCAATTGAATGCCATATGAAATTTATGGGTAGGCTGCCCCCTTAAGGTGGCAGACTACCCAAAAATTCGCTGAAAAATCGAATTTGTAAATTCATATTGAGTGCTACGTCAGTTGAAAGAGCATGAATACCTGCAAATTCTCTGAAAATTGTGTCCCTATCTGACCAGCCGTTCAAGAGTTATGGTCGAAAATGTGCCCTTGCAAGGAAAGATTTTTTTGTTGCATGCTGTCATTTGTTGGCAGCACTGTATTTGAATGTGAGCAGACCGTGCGCAACTTGTCGTATTATGGAAACACGCGAAAGTGTGCAGAATTTTGCCCCAAGTCCAAAAAAGTCCAAAAAATCACGTTAAAAAACCACGTATTGGGCTGCACGGCGGCGGGCGAAGCCCGCCGCCGTGCAGCAGGACTTTTGCCAGCACCCTCGTGACGTTGCAGATATGTGGCTTGATTATTGTAGTTGACGTTGATTTAGTGACTTTGGCAAGTTTGAGTCGTGTCAAGAAGTCAGGTAGGATTCAATACTAGGCAGTAGTGAAACGTGAGTGGCAGTCTTTGCCGGTTTCTGAGGGCATCCTGGATTTGGTGTGCAGCGCTGTGGAAATGGCTTGCTGTGGAGGTCCCAGCACTGGATGTTGTATCAAAGGTACGACCTCGTAGCACACCCTAAACCTAAAAAATTCAAAAATTGACTTGGGTCTGTGGGAGTCCGCGAGAGAACGCCCACTCGTTCCGTTGTGACAGATTCCAGGGCCACGTTGAGGGGCCCTACCCCACCACCCATGGCTGCTTCTGGACTTGTTTTAGGTTTGGGTCCCGCGCACGGACAGAATGGGCACGAAAATGTGAAAAAAATGTAAATGCATTTGTTTGGCTCCTGGGTGGCTCGCACACCGTGGCACTATGCCGGAAATTTGAGTTTTTCCGGCCTGGAAAGCCTGTCAGTGAGGCGCAAGAACTTGTAAATCATGTCCTGAGGGCCAGCATAGTGGCAGGAGTGTGTGGTCAAAATTTCACTCAAATCCACTGAGAAACACCAAAGTTACGGTCAATTGAATGCCATATGAAATTTATGGGTAGGCTGCCCCCTTAAGGTGGCAGACTACCCAAAAATTCGCTGAAAAATCGAATTTGTAAATTCATATTGAGTGCTACGTCAGTTGAAAGAGCATGAATACCTGCAAATTCTCTGAAAATTGTGTCCCTATCTGACCAGCCGTTCAAGAGTTATGGTCGAAAATGTGCCCTTGCAAGGAAAGATTTTTTTGTTGCATGCTGTCATTTGTTGGCAGCACTGTATTTGAATGTGAGCAGACCGTGCGCAACTTGTCGTATTATGGAAACACGCGAAAGTGTGCAGAATTTTGCCCCAAGTCCAAAAAAGTCCAAAAAATCACGTTAAAAAACCACGTATTGGGCTGCACGGCGGCGGGCGAAGCCCGCCGCCGTGCAGCAGGACTTTTGCCAGCACCCTCGTGACGTTGCAGATATGTGGCTTGATTATTGTAGTTGACGTTGATTTAGTGACTTTGGCAAGTTTGAGTCGTGTCAAGAAGTCAGGTAGGATTCAATACTAGGCAGTAGTGAAACGTGAGTGGCAGTCTTTGCCGGTTTCTGAGGGCATCCTGGATTTGGTGTGCAGCGCTGTGGAAATGGCTTGCTGTGGAGGTCCCAGCACTGGATGTTGTATCAAAGGTACGACCTCGTAGCACACCCTAAACCTAAAAATTCAAAAATTGACTTGGGTCTGTGGGAGTCCGCGAGAGAACGCCCACTCGTTCCGTTGTGACAGATTCCAGGGCCACGTTGAGGGGCCCTACCCCACCACCCATGGCTGCTTCTGGACTTGTTTTAGGTTTGGGTCCCGCGCACGGACAGAATGGGCACGAAAATGTGAAAAAAATGTAAATGCATTTGTTTGGCTCCTGGGTGGCTCGCACACCGTGGCACTATGCCGGAAATTTGAGTTTTTCCGGCCTGGAAAGCCTGTCAGTGAGGCGCAAGAACTTGTAAATCATGTCCTGAGGGCCAGCATAGTGGCAGGAGTGTGTGGTCAAAATTTCACTCAAATCCACTGAGAAACACCAAAGTTACGGTCAATTGAATGCCATATGAAATTTATGGGTAGGCTGCCCCCTTAAGGTGGCAGACTACCCAAAAATTCGCTGAAAAATCGAATTTGTAAATTCATATTGAGTGCTACGTCAGTTGAAAGAGCATGAATACCTGCAAATTCTCTGAAAATTGTGTCCCTATCTGACCAGCCGTTCAAGAGTTATGGTCGAAAATGTGCCCTTGCAAGGAAAGATTTTTTTGTTGCATGCTGTCATTTGTTGGCAGCACTGTATTTGAATGTGAGCAGACCGTGCGCAACTTGTCGTATTATGGAAACACGCGAAAGTGTGCAGAATTTTGCCCCAAGTCCAAAAAAGTCCAAAAAATCACGTTAAAAAACCACGTATTGGGCTGCACGGCGGCGGGCGAAGCCCGCCGCCGTGCAGCAGGACTTTTGCCAGCACCCTCGTGACGTTGCAGATATGTGGCTTGATTATTGTAGTTGACGTTGATTTAGTGACTTTGGCAAGTTTGAGTCGTGTCAAGAAGTCAGGTAGGATTCAATACTAGGCAGTAGTGAAACGTGAGTGGCAGTCTTTGCCGGTTTCTGAGGGCATCCTGGATTTGGTGTGCAGCGCTGTGGAAATGGCTTGCTGTGGAGGTCCCAGCACTGGATGTTGTATCAAAGGTACGACCTCGTAGCACACCCTAAACCTAAAAAATTCAAAAATTGACTTGGGTCTGTGGGAGTCCGCGAGAGAACGCCCACTCGTTCCGTTGTGACAGATTCCAGGGCCACGTTGAGGGGCCCTACCCCACCACCCATGGCTGCTTCTGGACTTGTTTTAGGTTTGGGTCCCGCGCACGGACAGAATGGGCACGAAAATGTGAAAAAAATGTAAATGCATTATTTTGTTTGGCTCCTGGGTGGCTCGCACACCGTGGCACTATGCCGGAAATTTGAGTTTTTCCGGCCTGGAAAGCCTGTCAGTGAGGCGCAAGAACTTGTAAATCATGTCCTGAGGGCCAGCATAGTGGCAGGAGTGTGTGGTCAAAATTTCACTCAAATCCACTGAGAAACACCAAAGTTACGGTCAATTGAATGCCATATGAAATTTATGGGTAGGCTGCCCCCTTAAGTTACACGTGCGACGTGACGTGAAATTTTGCCTGGCAGGATTCGGGTTTAGTTCGCACATACATGTATATCAAATCTTCCAACAAACTTGATAAATCTCGATAAAATTCCGGAAACTCACACAAATTCGGTCGGGATAACCAAGCGAAACTTCCAAAAACTCACGTCATGAACTTACGTGCGGGACATTCAACTCACGTAAAACACGTCAAATTTTACGTGAGTTTTTTCACTTTTTGACGTAAAAGTTCACGGACGTAAGACTTTTACGTTTTTTTTTAACTTGGTAAACCGGCCTCTTGTACGGGCAGAATTTAGTAACACAGTGATACAATAAAACAACTACCAGTAGTTACATACATGGACCATACGAGAAAAAGCAATGATGACGAGGCATAAACAAGTGTCTAGTGCTGTATGGCAGCTTCCAAGACAGCGAGTCGAGGGGATGACTCAGCCACCTCCGGGTGCGAATACAGCCGTCGTGCACCACGCAGGCAAGCCACGCCTGCACGGAGAAGGGCGAAGCTGAACCTGCAGCGGATCCATGCCATCACTGCAGAGTATGGCTCACCAGATTTGTCGGAGACCATTGCAGCTATTCTCTTGAGGAGAGCGGCAGCAGCTCGACCAGTACCACCAGTTGCAGCGAAAACCACAGGGATGAAGGTTCCACGCTCGACCTCCTTGACGCGCTGTTCGTATCGCCTCCATTTTTCACGTTCATGACGCTGGTAGCAAGCGGTGATGGAAGAGGATCGATTTGAGGGAGCAAAGGGGTTGAAAACCCGAATATCGAGAAAGACTCTCTCAAACCGACCTCCCCAAACACCACTCGCCGCAACATCAAGTCGAGCCTGGTCTTCTGTGGAGGCAGTCTTGTAGCGGAGCTGCTCACCAGAGAGCGGTTGTAAGTGTGGCTCGATAGCGACACTATTGGCGACACGTTTCAATAGCAAGGCAGTGATGTCCCGCACCTCATTGTGTCGAAGTGACGGGAAACCTCCGGTGCTGCATGTCAGGGCATGGGCTACTGTGAAGCTGGCTCCACAGACACAGGTTGACGGTAAGCGAGAAGGCCGCCAGCCATAGCGCAGTGCCAAACCATCGCGGAACTCGCTTTTGGATAGCACAAATCCATGACGGGATAGCGGACGACAAGTAAGCCAGCTGGAGGCGCCAGGCTCACTTGCCAACTGAATTGTGTGCTGCAAAGTGGGCGATGCGTCGGCAGCGAAGCCACGGATGTCGGTCTTCGCTTTCTGGCGGTGATCTGCACGCTGTGACGCTTTGGCTGAGGCAACGCTGGCAAGAGCTTCCGTCACACTGAAGTCTTGGTCGAGGATGTTGGTGGTGAGCGCCGCTGTGATCGCGCGGCATGAGGCGTATTGGGTTGTTAGAGATGTTGGATTGACGATGCCCAGGCCACCATCCCGGCAAGGGAAGGCAAACAGCCGTCGCAGCTCCAGACTGACTTCTTCTCCAGTCAGGGCTGGCAGCAGCTTGGTAACAATGGCGTGTTCCAACTGATCAAGACCACTGGACGCATCCGGCAGAACACGACACAAGAATGTCCAGCGGCATGAGAGAGCACGAACAAAAGTAGTGTACGCTGCCTGGGGCTGGGTACGAGCGAAGTAAGACTTTTACGTGAAACTTAACCTCTCTAATAAAAATATAAAAAAATTTGACGGATGCCGGATGGGAGTTTGAGCTCTTACTCGGACCTGGTTTCTGGCGCCCCGTTCGCAACTCACCCTGATGCAGAGTGGCCAGTGTTGCCGGTGCAACGGCAACGGCACCTGCGTCAGGTGTGACTGCACCAAGGCGGCACGGAAATGCTGGAGCTGCCTTCCGTCAAAGAAGGATCGTTGTAAAAATTCCGCCATCCCTTCTCCTCCCCAGCCGGAGCAAGCTGTCAACGGCCATCGACAACCTACGGTGCAGGACAACGCTACGGGAACAGTTCTAACCGTACAATGCGATGATGCCAGCGTGGATGCCAGTGCAGCCAAAGCTCTCACCGCCACCCTGCTGGCAGAATGTCGAGATCCCGTACCCGTAGATCTACCGTGCAGAGGTGAGGTGGCGGCTGACCATGAGGCCAATCAATCCACTCGATTTACTGGCGATCAGACCGCTAGCGCCGCCTCAGACTCCCAACAGTTTGCTTGGAGAGCACTGGATCAGCTGCAACCAACCACCGTGGTTACGGAGGGCGGAGCGGACGAGCCTCCTGCCGGCGCTCAGTCGGACTCCCAGCAGTATGCGTGGAGGACACTGGACCAGCATCAAGCACGCACAAGTGCGTCCCAGGAAAGCCCTGTGCCCACCCCAGAAGAGGTCGACCTCGTAGCCAATCTGGATCAGAGCCAGCTGCAACAGACCCCGACACACTCAGATCAGGAGCTGGAGGAAGGCCCACGGGATCTCCCGAATTTTCCTACTGCCCCCACTACAGGATTCCTTCTGGGCGAGCGTACCAACTTGGATTCTGTGCAGGCTGTGCAAGACGTGTACGAAGAAGTGGTACACTGTAGACCGAATGCAATGCAGGTACCCCGAGGAGCCACTGGCAAGCTCTTTGTATCCCAACTCTCCAATTACATTGTGTGCTTTGGAACCAGTGGGCCATATGAAGGCATAGCTCTGAAAGTAGCCATGGTCTTCCAAATGCTGATGCTGCAGAAGCCGCCAGGTCCTGCAGAGAAATCCGCAGATTTCCTGCAACGCCGCCTAGCAGCATGGCACAGAGGGGACCTACACGACCTGCTGCACGAATGCCGAACGATTCAAGAGGAGCTCACAGCACCTAGCCGGCCCCACCGCGGGGGTAACAAGGAGAAGGATGATGCACGCCACTTTGCAAACCTGGTGACAAGTGGGAAGCTATCCAACGCCCTACGATCGCTAGCCCCCAACGGAAATGCTGGAGCCCTGGCGCTGGATGACAGCATCGGTGATAAGTCAGTGCAAGAGGTCCTGCAAGACAAACACCCTGACCCTGCGCCCCTAGCCACGGAGGCCCTGATACAAGGTGTTCCCCCTCCTCAGCCTCATCCGGTCAGGTTCTCTGGTCTCAATCGTGACTTGGTGAGAAAGGCGGTACTCAACACACATGGCGCAGCCGGCCCGTCAGGTGTAGACGCTGAGGCATGGAGGTGGATGTGCACAATGTTCTCCGATGCGTCTGACTCGCTATGCGATGCGCTGGCAAGCTCTGCTCGACGTGTGGCGACCGAATTTGTCGACCCCCGATCGCTGGAAGCGTACCTGGCCGACTCATCCCCCTCAACAAGAACCCGGGGGTTAGACCCATTGGGATTGGCGAGGTGATGCGGAGAGTGGTGGGCAAGGCCATCCTGTACGTAATTGGTCAGGATATTCAAGAGGCAGCTGGCACCCTTCAACTCTGTGCAGGCCAGGACTGCGGGATCGAGGCGGCGATACATGCCATGCAGCAGGCGTTCGACCAGGAGGATACCGAAGCGGTCTTAATGGCAGATGCCACGAATGCGTTTAACACGCTGAACAGGGAAGCGTGCCTGCGCAACATGCGTCACCTATGCCCATCCCTGGCGACAGTCGTTATTAACAGCTACCAACAACCCGCAAAGCTGTTTGTTGGGGGCAGCGTCATCATGTCGGCAGAGGGCACCACCCAAGGCGATCCCATCGCGATGCCGATGTATGCGCTGGGCATTCTACCCCTCATTCGTGCTCTCTCGGCTGAGGGAACGATCCAGATGTGGTTTGCAGACGACTCCTCCGCGGGCGGCAGAGTCCAACGACTACGCGCTTGGTGGGATATTCTGCGACAGAAAGGACCGGCATATGGGTACGCAGCAAATGCTGAGAAATCAGTCCTGGTTGTCAAGGCCGGTCACCTGACGGAAGCTGAGGACGCCTTTGCAGGGACTGGTGTGCACATTACCACCGACGGCCACCGGTTTCTAGGTGCTGCACTCGGATCGACGGAGTTCGTCCAGAGCTATGTTTCCCAGAAGGCAAACGGGTGGAAAGACGAGATCGTGTCCTTGGCCAAGATTGCCGAAACCCAGCCACAGGCTGCCTATGCAGCATTCACGTAAGGCCTGAAGCATCGCTGGTCCTTCCTGTGCAGAGTCACGGAGTGTGCTGCTGAAAATCTTGGCCCTCTGGAAGACACCATCACCAATGTCCTTATTCCTGCCCTGTGCGGTAAGCCAGTAAACTCACGTGAGCGAAGGGTCCTTGCTTTCCCATGCCGTGAAGGAGGCCTCGGCTTAGTCGACCCCACCACCTTGGGCGACCAGTTCCGGGCATCGGCAGCGATAACCTCGGCGCTCGTCCGCAAGATTCTGGACCAGGACACCCAGATTGGCCATGTGCTGGACCTGGTACGGTCCACTAAGAGGGAGGTGGCAAGTCGTACCCGCACTTCAACGGCCCAAGCAGCCAAAGAGTTCATCCTGGCGCAGAACACTGATATCCAGCTCTGTGTCGGTCTGGCGGCGGAGAAGGGTGCGTCGGCTTGGCTGACCTGTAGACCCCTGAAGGCCCATGGCTTTGCCCTCTCGAAGGGTGAGTTCCGGGATGGCCTTGCGCTCCGCTATGGCTGGCCGCCAGCCCACCTTCCATCGATCTGCCCGTGTGGTGCATCGTTCACCGTCGCCCACGCCTTGTCGTGCTCTCTGGGTGGGTTTCCCTCACTGAGGCACGAGGTACGAGATGTTACGGCTGGTCTCCTCAAACGGGTCGCCAACAACGTCACCACTGAACCACACCTGCAGCCGGTAACTGGGGAAGCATTCCGCTACCGCTCTGCCATAACGGACCCCCAGGCTAGGCTGGATATAGCAGCGAGTGGTGTCTGGGGTGGGCGTTTTGACCGCACTTTCTTCGACGTACGGGTTTTTAACCCTTTCGCGGCTTCAAATCGCTCCACCTCAGTACCCTCCTGCTACCAGCGCCACGAACGGGAGAAACGCCGCTGCTATGAGGAGCGTGTTCGAGAGATCGAACATGCAACTTTTTCACCTCTCGTTCTCTCCTCAACAGGCGGCATGGGCAAGTCGGCAACAGCCTGCTATAAGCGGATTGCCGGGCTCCTGTCCGACAAGACGAAGGAGCCGTACAACCGTGTAATGGCGTGGATTCGCTGCCGACTTGGCTTTGCTCTGGTTCGCTCCAGCATGGTTTGTTTGCGTCGTGCTCGGCGACGCCCCATGCGCGTCAGCGATGTGGCGGATGCATCTGCTACCTTGGCCGTTGCCGAGGCCCGCTGCCCTGTGTAACTGACTGCAAGTGGTTCCTAAATCAGATCCTATTCCTCATTGTTGCTTCTTTTTTCCCCTCTAGTTTTCTTTTACGGTATTATAATTTCACGGAGAAGGCGGAGAGCCCGAACGTGTGCAGTTTTATGTTTATTATTTGCCATGGCGACCCCCATAAGTCCAAATAACTGGCAGGGCAGGGTTGGGCCTTGTTCTTTCTTCTCGGATTTATTTTCATGACATGCTCACTGATTTTACTCAGAAGCTTCTGTGGCGTCGTCAAAACCAAAAAAAACAAAAAAAAACAAAAACAAAAAAATAAGGCTGTGTTTACATGAGAAATTTCAACCCGGGTCGAGTTCAGCCCGGGTTGTACGAGAGACAAAAGAGGTGAGCGTTTACATGAAGACAGTTGACCCGGGTCAAATACTGATATGCCGCCAAAAGTCCACTTCTACAGTCCTGTATGGTCACGTGAATCCGTTCGCGCGAAATTTGCATCTGCAGTGACGTCAGTGCAGTGCCGTTCAAACCTGGCGCGAGATACGCACAGAAGTACGTTTGTACGATTTTCTTGAGCCGGGTTGATTTCAACCCTCCCCTTGGGGAGGGTTGAAATCAACCCGGGGCGAAATTTCAACCCGGGTCAAGCGCAATGCGTCATGTAAACGCGCAATTCATTTTATGCACATGGCGGGTTGAAATCTGACCCGGGTCGAACTCAACCCGGGTTGAAACGCCTCATGTAAACACCGCCTAAGGATGTTATAAATTTTTCAATTTTCCTATTTTTTCAGGCATTACATGGGATTCGAACCGGCACTATCGCCCTACATGCATTCCCCCATACACTTCGCATTCATACTCATTCTTCCAAGTTGTTTCACGTTATGATCTTCCTACTTGCCCGTACAAGAGGCTTTTCCTGATAAAAAAATTTGAATAGTGCGGCCAGCTGTATGTGGCCAGTTGTGTTTGATGGTACGGTATGGTACGGGACAGATACGGGATAGCGCCAGGCGTGACACAAACACACAAACACCAAATTAAAGCTGTGTGGACCCTGGCTAGCGCCAGACGTTACTGAAGTAACGTCTTCTGCATAGCTACGGGAATAATAAAAACCACTACTACTACTACTTCTCGTAGACCTACCCAAGTGACGAAAGCAGCGCCAAGGCTCATGCGGCCTGCGGCCTTCAGTAGTTCAGATAGGTGTTTGGAAAGTGCATGATGTACATGTACAGTCAACTTCGCTTATAACGACACCCAGCGGGGCATCAGAAAAGTGTCGTTATTCGCGAAGTGTCGTTATGTCCGAAGTCTCATTATATGTGTCACAGTTGGATGGGACTTTGCTCCGGGCATGAAAATTATGTCGTTATTCGCGAATTGTCGTTATATCCGCAGTCGTTATTAGCGAAGTTGACTGTACATGTAATTGAAATGAAAAAGTGCCGTTACCAGTACTTTTGACTCCCGTGTCGGATTTTCTTGGCCACGGCTGTAGATTTTTCCATTTTCCAAAAATTGTCTTGCCATGGAAAATGCAAGCACGGAAGTCAACCCCCGACTTCAATCCAGACAAATGTGCTTTTATGACACCTCTGGATTAAAGTGACTATTGACTGCAGTTTCGTTGAATTGCCTGGAGAAGCAGAAAAACCCCAACACAAATCGACGATGAGTAGAGGGCGCTCAATCACAGTGAGTGCGTTCGATTATGCCCGCGAATCGAATCGCGCTATTCACATCACCAGAATGATGTGAATAGGGTGCACGGATTCCGAACCGATTCCAGGGCTCATGACAATGACATGAACATCTAACGACTTGAATGCATGCGAATGGATTCATGAATCGATTCAAGTGCGTAATCGAACGCACTCACTAGTACTAGAAGGGCACTGCGCCGCCCCTACCCTCATTTGGTTAGAAGCCTGAGCTAAAACAGAAAGGTTCCCGTCTGTTCAGTAGAGTGCCCCCAAATCCGAAAAAACGGAGACGATTTTATTCTCTTTCAGTAGCCCAGGGCCACTAGGAGAGTGTTGTGAGAAGGTGAGGGTAAAATGAGAAAAAGATTTAAAAACAGGCATGCATGCAGAGCAATCCCGGGAAAGTCAACGAGTTCAATTGTACTAAAGATAGATAGATACATGTCGATAAAGAGAGAGAGATAGAGTGTGTGTGTTAGGCACCGGCGAATTATGCCGGCATAATTATTGGCATAATTGGGTGGTTGAAAATTTGGAGCATAATTTGGCATCCTTTCGGAGGTAGGAGCATAACTACATGATTGTACCACAGTTCTAGTATGTAGGCTACAGAATTGTGTACAATGCACTTGAGCAGCGCTAGTGATCTGTTTAGTAAAGGGTTTGGAGGTCATGCAGATAGTGTTTTCAGTGAAAAGCAGGGTTTTACGAGGTATCCCGAGGTGGACGAGATAGTGATGCCTGATGGGTAGTCCGCAAACGGACTCTGCGTACATGTGCTTTGAAGTACATTATTCATGATACGAAGTCGTGACCGGCTCGGGATTTTAGCAGCTGTGGCTGTGCAGGCTATGGATATTGCTCTAATAATTAGAAAATATCAAGTGAGGTATTGTTGATGTTCGATCATGATGGAAGGAGAGGTGGAGCTACGAGAGAGATGAGCTGATTATTCGCAGGGTTAGGTTGACATCGGTTGGACGAGTATGACGATTACGAAGACAGTCAGTTGAACATGATAATTTTAAAGGTAACCCAAACAAAATTTAGCAATGAAAAATCTTTTTACAAAAGAAGTTGTACTTGTAGTAAATAGAAGATGCAATGTTTTCTCTTTTCTTTGTTGATCTCTAGCATGCATGGACACCTTGGTATGGGGATACTCATGTATTTTGTTGTACTTATGGCCACTTGCAATTACATGTACGAAAAACGCACAATTTTCCAAACTTTGAGGCTCCATAAGTACACCAAAGTGAATGTGTATCCCCGCGTGCCAAAGCATAATATGAGGATTTTGCGAGCATAATGCGAGAATCCATGAAAGCATAATTCCATGATTTCGCGAGCATAATCCGCCGGAGCCTAGTCAAGGCTAGTGTGTGTGTGTGTGGGTGCTCGATTTTGTGTGTTTGTGTATGCACGGTTACGTCCGCGTCTGTGTGTGGATACACATTAGTGGCTATTTCAAAGTACTAATTTTCATACTTGATTTCAGGCGGTGGAACGAAGTGGTACTTCATTCGTAGTTGTATCTCGCTCAGGCCGGCATCACTGAACTTGTGTACGTCCCCGTCCTCATGTGGCCAAATGTCTATGCGAAGCAGGGTGAACTGCTCAACGGTTTGTCGCTGCAACAGACGGTATTTCACTGTGGGGAGCCCCTCATGTCGCGCCGCAAGCCTATCCGAAATCTGTAGCAGCTGAAAACGCAATGGATTCTTGCGCCCGACAGTGTGTCCTGACTTCTGAGCAATGTATCGTCCGATGCTCTTGTCGGGACGTCGATAACCACCAAGCACTTTTATGCGTTTCTGAAGGTCATCATCTTCTGCTCCCCACCCGAAGTATCTGTTGCTGAAACCGTTCACCTGTGCGTATCGCTCGCTTATGAACATGTTTACACCGCCTGCGGTCGTCTCAAACGGTAGTCCCCAGTCGTACACATCTATAGCGCTACTCAGTTGCCATGCCCACACATTGGGCGTCTGCATGCAGTCGTACGTGTTCCGCTTCGCCACGGGTATCAAGTCCACGTCATGCAGCACGATGCATTGGAACTGCTTGTCCGCTGGACGTCCGCGATTCATCTCCACGAATCCGATGTTGAACAGCGCGCCACGGTTGAAGCGGCTTGTGAACGACTGCTCCACGATAAACACTTCAAAGACGATGCGCTGCCCTCGTAGAAATTCTCTCAAAGACGAGGCGAACTTCTGCAGCTGTCTGCTTCTGTTGCGATATGGCACGATTACAGCCACTCTTGTCCATTCACTGGCATCTCCAGTGGGAGTACCAGCCGCCGCCACACCATTCCCCACAGTGGCATCATCCGAGGTGGCTTGTCCACCATCCTGAGTGTCATTGGTAGTGCTAGTGTTAGTCGAACTCCGCTTGGAAATTGCAGTCATCCCATGGTGCGAGCTTCCTGCGAGAGTGTGCTTCAAATCTACGAATGCCGTCGATGCATTGCGCTGCTGCCATGTCAATGGTTGTAAAATAATTTCCGACGTCTCTGGAGTGCGGAAGTAGCTGGGCTGCACGACAGAGCGAAACCAGAACTCGATCTGCGGACATCTCGTCGAGATGCTGCATGAAAAATCAACCGCGCAGAAGCCAGCGATGGCGCACAGAAGCAGAGTCAGAAAGCCACGGGCTGACGGTGGGCCAGTAGAGCGTATCTCAGCACCGCCGGCCCTGTGGATGTCATTGCTCACCGTTGACGGGAACGATTTCTCCGGAGATGACGGCAATATACTTTCGCTTGACGGCATTTGGACCGTCGACAGTCACAGCGCTGCGTCCGAACCGGCACAAAGAGAAGACAGGATACACGGACCATGCGGACAAGCCCGCCTCTATGACAGCTAGCAGCCCATGCAAGGCCAAGTCAAGCATCCTGTGAAAACTGTGTGCGCATGCGCACATGTGCGTAGATATACATGTACACACCGCGTACCGGACAGCGATCGGACAATGTGTGTTTGCATGCATGGTAGTCCATCGGCCAAATCTCAGAAAGGGCCTCTTTCGGCGAAGGTGATGCACTGAAGCTCCAACTAAACGCCCTTTGGCACACTAGCTCATGAGACCCCATAGAATACGAATCCGTTTGTTGGACGTTGCCAATTCAGTCCAGGATAGTCGAACTGGGTCGAATACCTTCTTCCGATTTTCGTAATTTCGTCCACCATTACATCTTTCTCATCGACTTTTTTTCGCTTGGCGAATGTTCTTGAGCCGCTGAGCAGAATCTACGCACCCTCGAACCCTTGAAATGCGTGCATGGTGACGTTTCGCAAGATTCTAGCGAGCTTGGTGGAAATCTATTATTTATTTTGACATTTTTGGGGGGAATCTGAATTAGAACGGTAGAAGCTCATTCGGGGAAGACGGCGTGTCGCCGCTGTCGGATTGTCGCTACTGTGTTTCAGACGTATTTGCTTGAACGTGCTATTGAGGATGGACAGAAGATGAAGCGACGGCTTTCTTGAACACGGACGTTTTGTCTACATCGTAACTGAAACATCTCATCTGGCGTCTAGAACGCAATTATTATGAGTTGTGAGTGCCAGCTGAGCTGAACACAAGCTGGACACCATTCGTCAGCTGGGAATTTGCATGGAAGCTCTTGATAGCCACGATAAGCATACTTATACAGAGGTAACCTTGTTTGACTCAATACGCATGCAGGTGATACCACTAGTGGCACTACAATGTAAATGGTGCAAAATTGATACAACAGCGAATATGTACTTCGTACAATCACGAACAATTGTAAGGCAAGTGTTCATGCCTGTCATAGAAGAATTTCAGCCCGGAATACTTGTTGTCACGGTCATAAATAATACAGGACTTGAGTTGGCTCTGGACATAAACACACTTGTGGTGAATACGGCCATTATTGCGAGAAAAATATTCAGCAATTGTATGTTAACACCTGATGCCGCACTACAAGCAATATTTCATGTACATGTATGTGAGACTCAATTGCATCCGCAAGGCCGTAGATGCATGTAATTGTAAGCACACAATGCTGTACAGTATAAGTAGTAATCGACATATGGTGCCTTCCTGCTGCACATGCACATGCGGCAAGTTGGCAACGACACATGACCTATCTGCACCGCACAGCGTGAGCTTAGAAAGGAATATTGCACACATAGTGCTATTTGTGTTCCGATATCGTTAAGCCGGTATACATGTACTTGTACTAGTATCCTTATACATGTACCTGGTCACTCGATAGGCGATGCCGACTGTACTAATCTTATCCATATTACCCGATAGGCTATAGCACACTGCGTCAGATCACTATGCAACAAAACAAGAGCTTTGGAGCGAATATACACTGAAGCAAAGTAGGTTTCAACGGTACAGCACTAGTCACAATGAGGGGAGTTGCGAGGATGGTTGGGTCGTGACGCTTAGATGATGATTGTCAATGATTCGTGCATGGTGGAAAATTACCACCAATGGCGATGATATCGCTTTCACAACAATGACATTAGTAGGAGCAGTGACACAACCTTACTGCTCCAAGTAGGACTTACAAGCGAGTGAAGGGAGAGCAGACTGGTCTAATAGCAGACCGGGTCTAAGCGAGGAAGCAATCGGCATCAGAGGTGAGCTTGCACATCAGAAAACAGATGATGATCACCAAACACAGAGAAGTTGGCTATGTGTATTTTTTTTATTTTTATGTTTGCGTCACTGTGTGTGCATGTGTGTGTGTGTGTGTGTGTGTGTGTGCATGTGCGTTTGTGTGTACCATGCACGCACATCTGTGTGTGAGAGAGAAGCAGACAGACAGATAGCATATGGTGGGAGGGATCAAGGTCTGACTTCAGAGGTAAATGCTGACGGTGTGGAATAGCAACAGTGCGAAATCGGGCAGGGTGGTTAATGGCCCACATTGGAGCCGAGTAGGAGCGCCAGTGGTTGAGGGCTAGCACAGGAGTAGCAGCAGCTCCAGCCTAGGAAGATCAGCTTCTGGATGAAAATCTCCCTGACACAGTACTGTCAGTAGGTACCAAGCTTCACTAGCAGATTGCCGGCAGGGGCGCACGGCGAGCACCCGTACATCCCTCAAGCCACCAGAGCCGCAGTAATTGGACACGATCCAGGTGCTTATCCGCCAACAATGCTGAGAAGGCACTGGAGCCATACAGGAACTTATGATCGAGCATGACCACAGACTTGAAATACAGGGTCCGGCTTTGAATACTGAGACAGCGACGTCTCCTCCACAGAACACCACTCAGCCCCACTATTGCCTTATTTTCGCTTTTTCATGATTTTTACAATTGTGTTAGAGTACACAGCACTCGATGCAACATTTACCAGTGACTAAATAACTCCGGACCAACCAACGCATATGGCCGATTGGTTTGCAGGCCTGCCTGCGAATCATGAGGTCCCGAGTTCAAGACCCGCGCTGGTAGCAGGGAGCGTGTAAAAAGACTTTTTACGCGTGCTGAACTGCGCCGACACCCACGGTCAACTGGGTACTCACAGCTCGGAGTGAGAATAACAAGGATGCAGTTTACAGGGTTATGGGCCGTTACACGCCCGATTGGTTGAGAGACTAACCTCCTCTCCCCTGACTCACTTGTGAGGTCTGCATTCGCCACTAAGGTTAATAGGCATAGTGGTGGCCTGCGGATGCGAAGGCTAGTTTGTGTGTTTCTGAACATTCAAGCGATGCCGACGCGGATCCCGCGAATATTATTATATTATATTAAATAACTCCGCGTCTCCGACCATAACTGCAGCGTTCCAGTGAGCCTGTTGGATTTCCGTCAGCCTGTTGAGATTATCTTCATCTCGTCACATGTGAGCCTGTGTGTTTCATCCGTATCGTGGCACAATTACACAGACACGATTTCCAACACAGGCCGGTTCCGTTGCTCGAAGGGTTGGCGGTAAGAATTGCTACGCCGTCTGTGGCTGCATGGGAATTTGGCGAGTCGTCGTCCTTCTCCATAAATCCTGATCGTCACGCGAACAACAGCCACTATTGCCTAAAAACTACGACACAACAGTATCAAGCTCGCCCCAGCAGAAGGACACGAATGACGAGCGCTAAGACGGAGAAAGAGAGACAGGGTTAGCGAGAGCTGACTAGTGCTGCTTCGCTGCTTGGTCCACCACCTCAGGAGATGACAGCGTACCTGCACTAGTCAGCTCTCGCTAACCCTGTCTCTCTTTCTCCGTCTTAGCGCTCGTCATTCGTGTCCTTCTGCTGGGGCGAGCTTGATACTGTTGTGTCGTAGTTTTTAGGCAATAGTGGCTGTTGTTCGCGTGACGATCAGGATTTATGGAGAAAAACGACGACTCGCCAAGTTCCCATGCAGCCACAGACGGCGTAGCAATTCTTACCGCCAACCCTTCGAGCAACGGAACCGGCCTTGTTGGAAATCGTGTCTGTGTAATTGTGCCACGATACGGATGAAACACACAGGCTCACATGTGAGGAGATGAAGATAATCTCAACAGGCTGGCGGAAATCCAACAGGCTCACGGGAACGCAGCAGTTATGGTCGGAGACGCGGAGTTATTTAGTCACTGGTAAATGTTGCATCGAGTGCTGTGTGCTCTAACACAATTGTAAAAATCATGAAAAAGCGATAATAATGCAATGGTGGGGCTGAGTGGTGAAACAGAGACACAGAGAGAGGGGCAGACAGATAGATAGAGAGATTAATAGAATAGAGAGACAGACAGACAGAGAAACATGTGGAGACACACAGATACGAGAGATTTCGTTCGTTGGATTTCTAATACTGAAGTAGTATAATACAAGTAGGTAGCAGCATAATGCACACAGATCTAGAGTGCTGAGAGTTGTCGAATGCGGCGAAAGCAGAGTGTAGTAGACACTACAGGAGTGAAGCAAAGCTGATTTGTTGTAATGCTGCCTGACTGCTTGCCTGTGCTGCCTGATGATTGCACTGGGCAATGAACCAGCCTTGTACCACTGGTGTACTGTGTGCAAAACGTATAGTGAGGTGAACTCATAAAACAGTGAGCCGAAAAAAGATACGATTAAAAAGCCAATTCACAAACCAAGTAAAGACAGGAAGAGAAGGAAAGATATGTGCGCATATACCCTGCACCCGTGCACGCACACACACACACACACACACACACACAGAAGGGAGTTGATAGGTGGAGAAGGTGGAGAATTGCGAAAACAGGGGACCCAGTGTGCCCTCAAGGAGATAAAGAGATAGAGATAGATAGAGATATTTTTGGCACAGTATATT
The DNA here is from genome assembly GCF_964019385.1 of Sycon ciliatum. Lineage (NCBI taxonomy): Eukaryota > Metazoa > Porifera > Calcarea > Leucosolenida > Sycettidae > Sycon > Sycon ciliatum. Next base: position 28,004,562 of record NC_088655.1, on the reverse strand, counting down.
CGGCCCTGGTTTAAATATGGCTTTGGAATTTATTTTTCATTGCAATCAGGTTCGGCCTCATTTCTCTGTGCTGTGCTAATGAGTCCACAAAGGACGAAACAGTTCGGTCCCCAGATTGGATAGATAGATAGATACATGTATAAATGAAGATAGAGAGAGAGGGGGGGGGGGAGAGAGAGAGGGAAAGAGAGAGAGACATAGGCAGCTGTCTTGGTCATTATCATCCGATGTATCCAGGAGTCCAGCCAATTAATAGCAGCCGAAGCTATTTGAATAGCCAGATTATGTCTTCTTATCTGCTCTGCACTCCATCCGCTTGCATCAGTAAGCAATGCAAACGCGTTGTCCCTTGCACAGGCACGTGCCTTCTGCAGGCAATTCCGGGAGAGCGTAAAGTGGCAGGAAGAATTACCGTGAAGTTGCCACATGATCTGAGTACAATCGTAGCACATCAAGTCTTGACACTACTAGTATTTGTGACATGATCAATTCTGCTATGCTCTAATGCAGACTAGCAATAAGAGGCATTTGTCAGATACTAGTAACCATGAGGTACTGAGATGATTCTCTTCGGCAAGCCACCCACTCTGCAAAAAAAGCGCCAAAATTAATAATCTGTCATCTGCCTGCTCCAACTTGACTGTCCTCCTGACAAGTGAAAACCGCTGGCGTTGTCCGGCCATAAACACCATTATTGGCATCAATCCAACGCATTAATCCAACGCCTTCGTTGCTCCTCATCTCTGCAGCTCGTACCAATAGGTCTGGCACGTCGAAAAACTAAAATACTAGGAGCTACAAGCTACATTGTCAGAGACAGGGAGTTGCAAATGGCAAGAAACCCAGCTTCCCTTCACCTTTGGCATCACGAGCAATGACCATTTATCAGCCAGCAATGTTTTACTAGAGCAAAGGCGCTGGCGGGAACAGAAACAGCAACGTTTCTTTCTCAGCAAAAACAAATAAAAAGGAAAGGAACAAAAAAGGATCAACACCAGGGATTCGTCCATACCCGGTACCCAGGCCAGGTGTGTACTACCCCTGGAAAGGCTCTCCCACAGATTGCAGTACAAAAGCCACGGCCAAGTGTCCCACTGAGGAGCGGTCGCTTGCCCGGACCGCTGGGACGCGGACACCTACGAAGAGCAGCCTGTGACGTTTATTTTTTATGACAGAAAATCCGCAAAAAAAGTTGGGCTTGTCCCTTTAGCCTTTCGCATTAACCACCCTGCCCGATTTCGCACTGTTGCTATTCCACACCAGGGGCGTCGGAAGGTATTTTAGTGTGGTACGGTCAGCCATCTGAAGTACAATAATATTGACTCGTGGGGGAGTGGTGGCTGAGCCGAAAATTTTGGAATTTTAGATCCCAGATCAGTGTATTTTGTTGACTCACGGGTATCTGGGGCAAAAAGTGGCAAGGTCAATACCGTAGTGACCGTACCGTGTGCGACGCCCCTGCACACTGTCAGCATTTAACTCTGAGGTCAGACCTTGATCCCTCCCACCATATGCTATCTGTCTGTCTGCCTCTCTCTCACACACAGATGTGCCCGCATACACACAAACACACATGCACACACACACACACACACACACATGCACACACAGTGACACAAACATACACAAAGCCAACTTCTCTGTGTTTGGTGATCATCATCTGTTTTCTGATGTGCAAGCTCACCTCTGATGCCGATTACTTCCTTGCTTAGACCCGGTTTGCTATTACTATATTAGACCAGTCTGCTCTCCCTTCACTCGCTTGTAAATGCTACTTGGAGCAGTATGGTTGTGTCACTGCTCCTACTGATGTCATTGTTGTGAAAGCAATATCATCGCCATTGGCGGTAATTTTCCACCGTGCATGAATCATTAACAATCATCATCTATGTGTCACGGCCTAACCATCCTCGTAATTCCCCTCATCGTGACTAGTGCTGTACCGTTGAAACCTACTTTGCTTCAGTGTATATTCGCTCCAAAGCTCTTGTTTTGTTGCATAGTGATCTGACGCAGTGTGCTATAGCCTGTCGGGTAATATGCATAAGATTAGTACAGTCGGCATCGCCTATCGAGTGACCAGGTACATGTATAAGGATACTAGTACAAGTACATGTATACCGGCTTAACGATATCGGAACACAAATAGCACTATGTGTGCAATATTCCTTTCTAAGCTCACGCTGTTCGGTGCAGATAGGTCATGTGTCATTGCCAACTTGCCGCATGTGCATGTGCAGCAGGAAGACACCACATGTCGACTACTACTTATACTGTACAGCATTGTGTGCTTACATGCATCTACGGCCTTGTGAATGCAATTGAGTCTCACATACATGTACATGAAATATTGCTTGTAGTGCGGCATCAGGTGTTAACATACAGTGGCTAAATATTTTTCTCGCAATAATGACCGTATTCACCACAAGTGTGTTTATGTCCAGAGCCAACTCAAGTCCTGTATTATTTATGACCATGACAACAAGACTTCCGGGCTGAAATTCTTCTATGACAGGCATGAACACTTGCCTTACAATTGTTCGTGATTGTACGAAGTACATATTCGCTGTTGCATCAATTTTGCACCATTTACATTGTAGTGCCACTAGTGGTATCACCTGCATGCGTATTGAGTCAAACAAGGTTACCTCTGTATAATTATGCTGATCGTGACTATCAAGAGCTTCCATGCAAATTCCCAGCTGACGAATGGTGTCCAGCTTGTGTTCAGCTCAGCTGGCACTCACAACTCATAATAATTGCGTTCTAGACGCCAGATGAGATGTTTCAGCTACAATGTAGACACCACGTCCGTGTTCAAGATAGCCGTCACTTCATCTTCTGTCCATCCTCAATAGCATGTTCAAGCAAATACGTCTGAAACACAGTAGCGACAATCCGACAGCGGCGACATGCCGTCTTCTCCGAATGAGCTTCTACCGTTCTAATTCAGATTCCCCCAAAAATGTTAAAATAAATAATAGATTTCCACCAAGCTCGCTAGCATCTTGCGAACCGTCAACATGCAGGCATTTCAAGTGTTCGAGCGTGCGTAGATTCTGCTCAGCGGCTCAAGAACATTCGCCAAGCGAAAAAAAGTTGATCAGAAAGATCATCGGTAATGGTGGACGAAATTACGAAAATCAGAAGAAGGTATTCGACCCAGTTCGACTATCCTGGACTGGATTGGCAACGTCCAACAAACGGATTCGTATTCTATGGGGTCTCATGAGCTAGTGTGCCAAAGGGCGTTTAGTTGGAGTTTCCGTGCATCACCTTCGCCGAAAGAGGCCCTTTCTAAGATTTCGCCGATGGACTATTGAGCAGTGCCCACTGTCCACGTGGATCGAGCTTGAGCTGGGAATATTTCTGGATCAGATACTGGGATTTCAGCGGGCTTCAAACGCTTAGAGAAGGGAGTCTTCTACTTTGAGCAAGTGCCTTTCACAGTCCACCCAACATGTCTGACATCGAGTCCATGTGGGGGCGATGAGTATGCTGTCAATTGACTATGGAGATTCGATCTCAGTAATAACAGGGCTGTTTCGTTTTTGCCCCAATCGAAATTAGGCCTTGGCGGATAATGCTCGAAAAGGTGACAGATTCTGCTCGAAAACCAGCGAAATTGGCAGAACCATACAAACCTTATAGCGGGCAATTCCTCGAATTCTGCTCCATTTCTTTATCCACATACCAAACATGCATGAAAATTACCAGAGAAAGTACCGATTCTGCCAATTTTTCTGCCGGCATTATCCGCCAAGGCCTAATCGAAATTGGCGTGGTTACTAGTAGTTGCATTGTTCGATTGTTCCCTACCAATTACGACTGCAGAGTACACTGCAACTGCCGAGCCATTGAGGTCGTTTCTTCAGTCCTTGCCCAACCACTCCTTCACCAACAACATATTACTGGTTCATACTGTTTTTGTTTGGATTTTAGTTGCATTTCTTTTATTGATAAAGGTGGTATTTTTGCCCGTACAGGAGGCTTGAGTCGTTGAGACACCAAAAAAACCACATACTGGTTCAGCCAGCGCCTCCTCGGCCTACACCACCCTCACACGGGAAGTAACAGTCGGAAATTCGCTCAGTGGTTGAATGGATGCGTCTCTGGAAACTTCGACCTAATGCTGGAAAGACTGTCATATTGTGCATTCCACCTCATCCGCGTTCCGATCTTTCCCACATCGACCAGTACCTTTTCCACTTCCCTGACGACCGGACGCCCATCCCAATTGTTAGCCACCACAAACACCTTGGAGCCATCTTTGACTCAGGCATGAGTTGGTCCCACCATCTGGAGTATCTCGAGCGCCGGACAAGTTCGGCTGTTGGTGTTCTATACAGCCACATGAGCCATTTACCACTAGTATGTCGTCGGGCTTCTATGCCTCCTATATCTTACCCATAATTTTACACTGTAGCATTGTGTGGTGCAGTGCTGGAGCAGGAATGCTTGCGCGGCTTGAGCTAATGCATCGCAGGATTTTGAGAGCGATATTTCGCTTCCCACTTGACACCCCATTAACAATTCTGTATTCCCAATGCAAAACCTGTCCTTTACAAACCATAATTAACGGACTCTGCTGTAGATTTATCCATCAGATTAGACTGCTGAAGGCCCCAATGCATATTCAAAATGCGCTTAACTGGTTTAACTCCTCTTCGTCAAGTCGTAATAAACTAAGATTCCCTATTTCAAGAAATAACTCAATGAGTCTCTCGCCTGTTTTCATTAGCTATTGTCTCTGGGACTCGCTTCCCCAAAAAATGCAATCATGTGAAAACATTTCTGCCTTTGTTCGTGATCTCTCGGACCATTTCCCGTAAATGTTTAAACCTAATAATACAACTTGATTTGCAGCCCAATCTCTTCTTTTATTGTTGTTGTTCTGATTTGCACGTTTTTTTCTTTCTTTTTTTCTTCTTTCTTTTGCCATGGCTGGCTATAATCGCCCTCACCTCCTCCTTGATTGGCCTAGGCCATGAGTGTGTGCGTAATAATAATAATAATAATAACGTTCTGCGACGAGTTTGGTAGAGCCGTTTCCAGTGCACTGCGCATTACCCCCTGGCGGATACTGCTCCACAAATTGGCAGATGCTGCTCGAAAAGCAGTGAAATGAGAACCAGTCACACCTTATGGCAGGCAATTCTTTGATTTCTGCTCCACTTCTTTGTCCAGCTACCGGTGCCAAACATGAATTTACCACATCAGAAGAAGCATCAAATTCTGCCAAGGTTGCAGCCGGGATTATCCGCCGAGTGCTACATGTAACGCACTGTACTCAAAGAGTACCGAATGCTCCCCTCGTCACCAGATGTCCTATAATATAGGCTATATGCAGCCCAGTCCCACGTAGCACGCTATGAGTATGAAAGGATTCACACGCATGTACATGACTCATCTGAAAAAAAATAGTAGGCGGGTTACAGAACTGTGGTTCGCTGGCTTACTTGTAGTTTTGATAACGCTTCGCTCTTCATTGAGATATCTACCATTCTCTCTTTTTTCTCCTTATTTTCTCCCCAACCCTCCTTCCCTGTAACATAATAATATTCGCTGCCTTGTCATTGAGCATTTGTGTTCGTTTGGATTTGCGAATTCAAGTAAAGTATACAATACATACATACATTGCCTCAGACAGAACGCACTGGCTCGACGTTGTCGACAGATGCATGACCCTCATTTGATTTTTTTCATATGAGCTATATGCGTGCTGTACTATTATATTATTTATACATACATACATCTATTATGACGCACCTATATTATCATAGACCAATATGACCAGATGACACCCAAACCCCAGAGGCCTGATCTCTGGGGCCACATGGAGCGTGTCCAATGTCGCTTTCTGTGACCCAAACTTAAACTGGCCAAAGCGAGCCTGTCCTTGATGATCACTTGAGCGGTGGCGGTGGCGGTGGCGTGTACGCTACTGCAGTACAGCAGTACTGGCCGAGGGCTGCCCAAGTGCCCATGCGGCATGAAGGGCGCCCATTGTAACTGTGATCATGGTGATGGCTGAAGACAGGTCGACCGGTCACGAGGCTGCCAACATATTTAATTTGAAATACAGTGTACTGTACTTCAAATAGGCGACAGGCATGAGGACGGTCCCCACAGTGACAGTATAGCACGAGACGGCAAGGGCATTTTAGGTGGCCTTGCCTCTTGTACGGGCAAAACATTTAGGTCGGGCCGCTGTGCCGAGGTGTCGCGAGATGGATGCTATGCTGTGAGCCGAGAGTGAGAGTAGACGATAACTGCAGGATCCTCTCACGAAACTTACTTCCATCTGTACAGTATTAAAATAATTAATATACATGTATGTTCAAATGCTCAATCTGCGCATGTTCAAATGTGTACTTTTAGACAGTGTAGATCTACTAGAACTTGTAGCAGCTGTGTGTAGTGGCGACTCAGTGTGGCCGATACCAGTTTGCCACTCCTCAGTACAAACTCATGTATGTGCGTGGTGCAGACAGCGCGTAGAGAAACCACACGATCGAACAGCACGCACAAACACACATGCCATTAGTGGCATTGCTAGTAATACGAGTGTCGAAAGCGATTCTGCGGGATAATTACTATTTCCTGTCGCTGTACTGCAACGGACGCTTCTGCAGCCTGGCCTGTTATCTTGGCGGAGACAAGTCGACATGACATTGGCGGGCAGTGCTGGATTGAACCCCAAGAGAGCTAGTTCAGAAGTCGTCTTCTCTGCTCTTGGAGATACTGTCGCCAGGGCTGGTGGTGCTGGCAGCACATGTAGCTATCTTGGGCCACCGACGGCGCGTGGCGCTCTCACTCTCCTGTTGTACGCCGTTGCTGGCTACTGCGCGTCTGATTTGCTCTTCCCAGCAAGAATTGGTCAGCATGATTATGGCGTTCAGACCCCCACCGCACAGCCCGCCCGCGCAGCCCGTCCAACCTCTGCATCGACGGCATTCGCAGATCTGAAGCGGGCGCTGGCAGGAAGCTTGCAGCAGGGGATGACGGCAACTTCCGAGAGTTCGATCAACAACGACGACGACACTGGTAGTGGACGAGCCACCGCGGATGATGCCAAGGGTAACGGCGTGGCCGCTGGTACTCCAACTGGAGATGCAAGTGAATGGACAAGAGTGGCTGTAATCGTGCCATATCGCAACAGAAGCAGACAGCTGCAGAAGTTCGCCTCGTCTTTGAGAGAGTTTCTACGAGGGCAGCGCATCGTCTTTGAAGTGTTTATCGTGGAACAAGGGTTCACAAGCCGTTTCAACCGCGGCGCCCTGTTCAACATCGGATTTGTGGAGATGAATCGCGGACGTCCAGCGGACAAGCAGTTCCAATGCATCGTGCTGCATGACGTGGACTTGATACCCGTGGCGAAGCGGAACACGTACGACTGCATGCAGACGACCAAGGTGTGGGCATGGCAACTGAGTAGCGCTATAGATGTGTACAACTGGGGACTACCGTTTGAGACGACCGCAGGCGGTGTAAACATGTTCATAAGCGAGCGATACGCACAGGTGAACGGTTTTAGCAACAGATACTTTGGCTGGGGAGGAGAAGACGATGACCTTCAGAAACGTATAAAAGTGATTGGTGGCTATCGACGTCTGGACAAGAGTATCGGACGATACGTTGCTCAGAAGTCAGGACACACCGCGGGTCGCAAGAATCCGTTGCGTTTCCAGCTGTTACAGGTAGCGGAAAAGCTTGCGCGACATGAGGGGCTTCCGACGATCAGATACCGTCTGTTGCGGCGACAAACCGTTCAACAGTTCACCCTGCTTCGCGTAGACATTTGGCCACACGAGGATGGCGATGTACACCGGTTCAGCGATGCCGGCCTGAGTGAGATACAGCTGCAAATGAAGTACCGCTTCGTTCCGCCGCCCGAGATCAAGTATGACGACTAGCACTAGCACCTGAAAATCGCAACAGCATCCTGTAAACGATACCGTTTCCAGTCGTGAAACCGTTGGTCTAATCGCTGTTCTATTTTCTATCGCGTTTGAGCTTGTGATACGGCCAGACTTGGCTCATCCGGTCATCGGCAAAGCGGCAATGCACTCGCCGTTGTGAAGTCCAGCAGCCACGTGGCGCTTGCCTTGCAGCCGCGAGCACTGCTGGCTCCGTGTTTAGTGTGTGTACGCGAACCATGGTGCATGCACGCACTAAAAAGCAGTGAGGGCGCCAGTCTCGCTCATCCCAACGGATTTCAATGTCGACCGACAGTACACAGAGCATATTGACAGTGCCCACTGTTCTAGAGGTGAGCATCTCATCCTACACGACGGTGTATGAATACTCACTCTGTGGAATATCTAGTACACCCCCCCCAGTGCCAGAATGAAGACTTCAAATACTTCATAGCTCTTGATCCTCCGCAGAAATCAATTTCTGACTGGCATAATATAACAGTACTATTATGTGTGCGTGTATTTAATTTAACAAATGGCCGCAGGTTTCGGCTGGCACCGTCACCGGCAAATATCTGTGTAGAGCGGCAGAGTTCCACAATATTATTTATCTATCTGTATCGCTGAAGTGAACTTTGCATTGGACGGTTCTCATCCTGTAACCTCCAGAGCATGCATTTAACCCCCCCCCCCCCCCGCCCTTCAGGTATCCAATGAGATGCGATTTTGGCGCGGGTGCCACATTGACCAGTACTGCACATCAAGGCTGAGCAGTACAACGCACGTTTGTGTGTGTGTGTGTGTGTGTGTGTGTGTGTGTGTGTGTGTGCGTGCGTGTGCGCACGTGTGTGTGTGTGTGTGTGTGTGTGTGTGTGCATGCGCGTACGTGCGTGTGTGTATGGCACGTCAGGCTGGGTCCGCGGTTCATTTTATTCTAATCCACCACGCCGTGCGTGTGTTTAGCTGCAGTAAAACAAATCTCCTCTCCCCAGCAAGTTCTGGACAAAGCTAGCTAGAGGCCAGGATAACGATAATGCTCAGATCTTTCAAACAATTTTCAATGTTTTAATATACGAATGGCTCTTTGATTGAACAATTAAATTTTGACACATACATATAATATATATTATACTTAGAAAGACTATGCCTGTAGCTGCAGAAAAAGTGCTCAACATCCAATTTCTTGGGGGGAGCAATGACACATGTCAACAAACAATGGATCACTCGTAATATTTCGCTACTCCGAGTTTCCTGCACTGTGTGCAATCATCAGGCAAACAATATTCAATATTGTTTGCCTGATGATTGCACACAGTGCAGGAAACTCGGAGTAGCGAAATATTACGAGTGATCCATTGTTTGTTGACATGTATAATATATAATATGTATAACCACTGAGCTATGGTGTAACCGTCCCAGTCTCAGCAGGACCGATCAACAATTTCTTCAGACTTCTCTTAGGTATGAAGTGTATTAGAAACTAATGGACGCTATGCATCATCAGAGGCTCGGCAAAGGTGGACATGAAGATTTGTCTCTCCAGATGGGATCCGCTCTGGTTGGGTCTACTCTACAGCGATGGCCGGCTGTTGCACCAGTGTTCCCCTGTGCGTTCATGGATGTCACTCAGCAATGCAATGACGTCATGTGGGCAGGCTTCACCTCATGTGATTGTGAGCTACAGGTGGTACGATTATGCACTGGCAGAGGCAGGAATCCAATACACTGTTGCTCTGTTACATAATAATTGTATTGTGTGTCGCCCCGCGAAGCAAGAGTGCCATAGGCATAGGTCAAGGCTAGTAAGGCCACACAGCTCTCCCCCGTCTCTCGCTCTCTCTCTTGCAAGTGCAGTCATTATGTACTTGAGTTTAGGCGTAGATGTGTTCTGCCCTCGTGCACACCTCGCTGTGTTTCTCGAAGTTAGACCACTCTGACTTGGATGCCGCTTGGGCCGGTTTTAAAATGCTCGGTTGTTCACTACAATAGTAGACTTCATCGCTATCTGTTCGGTCAGTGACTTTGAGCTCCGCTGCATGAGAGGAGACCTCGTTCTGCCTCATTTTCTCTGTGCTGCACTCATGAGTCCACAAAGGGCGACGGAACGGTTCTGTCCGCTGATTGAGCAGGTCCTAGATCTGCATAGAAACATCTGCTTCACCTTGGCTTGGGTCTTTATGATCAGCCATAAACCATTGTTTACATGTACATTCAATGAATATGACAGTATGTACAACACGTATTGTACAGTCATGTACATGTATGCGTGATAACGGCTCCAGGATCATGAAGGATGATCAGGATACACTGCTAGGGTCCAGCGGATTCTGCCGGTAGAAAAATTGGCAGAATTCGGTACTTTTTCTGGTAAGTTTCATGCATGTTTGGTGCGTGGATAAAGAAATGGAGTAGAATTCGAGGAATTGCCCGCCATAAGGTTTGTATGGTTCTGCCAATTTTACTGCTTTTCGAGCAGAATCTGTCACCTTTTCGAGCAGAATCCGCCGGTCCTATGTAACACTGCACTACACTGCACTACACTGCACTCTAGAGTGCAGTGTAGTGCGTTCAAGAGTACATGTACAATGTCCATGCACCGTGGGTGTCATTGAAAGTACGGGCTTGGTCCATTTATTTTAGTACATGAACTCTTTGTGCACGTTTCTCATTGGCTGGTTCGATCACCTAAGACCTTGATCACGCGCCAGCGCGACTGTCAAGTGCGAGGTCAAGCGACCCTGACACTGTGACACTCTGACAGCGTGCGCTTACACTAAGCCTACACAAGTAAGCGTTTCCATTACTCGCATTAGGCATCACGAATGGGTATCCGTGCGACAAATCCAACCCTGAAAGTGGTAAAAAAAGAAAAGCACACTTTGGATGCACATAATACAATGTAGATCTACATGATTGTATCTGTTCAGCTGGAAGAGTTTCTTCTTTTTCCTTGCCTCTCAAGTCTCAGTCACTCTGCCTCCGGAAGTACAGTGTTTCTCGATGAAATCCAGTCGCGCTAGTCAAGTTGGCGCAGTGCTCCGTTTCGCAGCCCAGTACAGTGTTGGCAGGTCTAGGGCCGCGCAACGCCCGACGCGTAGACCTACTAGTACTTGAGAAACTCGACTGGATTTCATTGAGCAGCACTGTTCATGACATTGTACAGCAGCGCCGCCAGATACAGTGACTATATCATTTTCCTAAGTTTTCTTTTCTTGGTACATGTATCTCTATTTTTCACATCTGCATGACTTCGTCTTGGTCGTAAAAGACACCACTACCCCGACAAAATCACGTTGGTGGTGAGGGGGACATGGGGCAACGTAGTACCGGTACAGTGCAAGATGAATGCGCCGAGTACAGTGTGAGGTACTCGTGCCCGGGCCCGGCACACGTATACATGTACATGTACGTACTGGCACAACGATGGTTGTGTCAATTGCCCCATCAGCTACATTCATATACCGTGTCATTAAGACATTATCATCAAGTGTACCGTCGACGCGTCGTGGACATGTACAAAATGTACACCAGGACAGATACAATGTGTGTTAGACTTTTAGATCTGCTTTTGCCGAGGATGATACTGACGGCATTATTATGGCTGATGCGTCCAACGCTTTCAATCGGTTGATTCACTTATCGCCTTTACAGCTTGCCGCCTGATGGCGCTTGCCCAGGTGTTCGGCCAATAGGTATTGGAGAGGTTGTTAGACGAATTATCAGTAAGGCAATCCTCTCCATTGCCGGTCATGCTGTGCAGGAGGCAGTCGGATGTGACCAGTTATGTGCTGGCTTGGACTGCGGCATAGAGGCGGGAGTGCATGATGCAATCTGCTTTTGCCGAGGATGATACTGACGGCATGGCTGATGCGTCCAACGCTTTCAATCGGTTGAATAGACAAGTCTGCCTTCTCAACGTCCGGCACTTATGTCCACCCCTCGCTACAATATTGATCAATACGTACAGGGATTGATCAATACGTACAGGGAACCTGCGCATCCATACATACACACGATGGACCCAACACATCATAGAAACCACCAACAAAGCCAAAAAACTACTACACCAACTCCACAAGACACGTGGCACAATGAACGCTTGCAGCCTATTGTTAATATACACGACCTACATCCGACCCGTTCTCGAATATGGCAGCCTTGCCCTCTCCAACACCACACAGCAACAGCGGGACACACTGGAGAGAATTCAACGCCGTGCTATACGCATCTGCCTTCGGATTCCGCTCTTTACACCAGTTCACCACAGTTCCCTCCTCCATCATGCAAAGCTCCCCACCCTTAGCTCACGACTCCTTGTTAAACAAGTCCTACTAGCATGGGACATTCACCACCAAACCTCCCCACCACACCTGCAACAACCACATCTTGCACCACAACGTCTACACCAACCATACACCCTTCGACAGACAAGGACCTACTCCATCGGACACGCACACACACAGGCACCGAGATTCCCCCATCAACAGTCCCCTCACCCTCTACAACTCACTGCCTATCGACATCACAACCCAACCTCGTAGAAATTCTTTCCGAAACAATGCATCCAGTCTTCTTTTGAGTAGTACCTGTTCCTGCTCCGCGGATCCCCCTGGTTTCTGATATCTCGAACGTGAAATAAAAATACGAAAATGGAACTAGCAATGAGGGGAGGAGGCCGGGTTAAAGGGGAAGTTAAGGCAAAAATCAAAATTTCACCAGTTGTAGTCTTCGGGGTGCTGAGTCGAATGGTCTTGGTCCGAGAAAGCTGAGACGCTCCCTTCCTACTTGAATCCCAATCGAACTCGCGCACTTCCACCGAAACTGGGTGACTGCGCCCTACTAGATGGGGATTTGTATGCAAAATGTCACTAAAAGCGCCATTTCGTTCTTATAAAAGCACGGATGACCGCGATTGGCCCATATGTTGTAGTCTTTTGGACGCTGAGTCGACTGGTTTTGGTCCGAAAAGGCTGCGATGCAGCGTTCCTCCTTTATTCCCAATCGAACATGGTTGAAGAAGCGGTCACGTGCTCCTGGGTGCCAAAATCACCTGGTCACCACGCCAGCAGGCGACAACTTTCACACCAAGGTTCAACTCGAGTGACAGGACTGCACCCAAAAAAGGTCAAAACAGGCTGTAAGTTGTACCCTGCAGGCACGGTGACCAGCTGACTGGTGTACGCAGGAGCACGTGACCGCTTGTTCAACCATGTTCGATTGGGAATTAGGGGCGAACGCTGCATCGCAGCCTTTTCGGACCGAAACCAGTCGACTCAGCGTCCAAAAGACTACAACATATGGGCCAATCGCGGTCATCCGTGCTTTTATAAGAACGAAATGGCGCTTTTAGTGACATTTTGCATACAAATCCCCATCTCGTAGGGCGCAGTCACCCAGTTTCGGTGGAAGTGCGCGAGTTCGATTGGGATTCAAGTAGGAAGGGAGCGTCTCAGCTTTCTCGGACCAAGACCATTCGACTCAGCACCCCGAAGACTACAACTGGTGAAATTTTAATTTTTGCCTTAACTTCCCCTTTAACCCGGCCTCCTCCCCTCATTGCTAGTTCCATTTTCGTATTTTTATTTCTTTTTCTCTTCATTTCTGACTCTTCCTTCTGGTTGTCGTCGCTTTCATAATATTGGGCAGAACTGCCCGTTTGACATGCGATGTAAAAATACTAAAATAAATAAACAACAACAACAACAACAACAACAACAACAACAACAACAACAACAACAACAACAACAACAACAACAACAACAACAACAACAACAACAACAACAACAACAACAACAACAACATCAACAACAACAACAACAACAAAGTTGAACCAATATGGCTAACATCACATGGCCCATAGATGCAGGGGTTGAGTGGAGTTGGAACCAACATGGCTGACACCATGTGACCCATACATACAGGGGTTGAGTGAAGTTGGTACCAACATGACTGCCCTGTGTGGTCACGTGATAGATTGTGAAGCCCGACTCTACTCGGTCTTCTTTTGTCACATGACCATGAGCCATGCATGTTTGGTAGATGGAAGAGGAGCCGAATTCGAGCCATACGCTTTGTACGCGTACGGAGTCGAGCAGAATCTGCAAATTTGATCACGCATGCTCCGCAAAGGCCTACTGACGGGTCATTTCAGGCAGGGCAGATAAGGTCATGGTGAAGATCATTGACATCCTATTGCCACGAAAATTTGATTGAGAGAGAGGATAAATTGGAAAAAGCTAGCATATAGAAAGGTAAATGTTGGAAACAATGCGGGGATTGATCCAAAGCAGGAAAAGGACACTATGGCAACAGCTTGCGTGAGACATGACCTCTCCGCTTGGTAGCAGCTAGTCGAGAACATAAAACATAATTATATGTTTGATAAACACCCAACATGCGTGCACACATACACACACACACACACACACACACACACACACACACACTCGCGCGATTGCAAATCTAGCTTTCAATAATTCTATAAGGGTTCTCTAAAACAATAATAGGTCCAACTATATAACTGGACCCATTCAAGGGTTCTCTAAAAGAGAACCCGTATAGAATTATATTAGAATTATTTTTAGAATTGTTTATATTTTGAAAGTATTGGGAGAACTTCACTTCCCCAACTGATCCCTAGAATTGTTTATCTCAGTAAATTCTATAATTGTAAAGATCTGCATACACAACAAAAAAGCATCCCCAGAGGGGGGGTGTAATTTTTTGGTGGTGATTTCTATAAAAAGTGAAAAGGACCAAGGAACTACAAGTTACACTATAATGTCCACTAACACCACCAGTCACTAAACTAAACTGAATAATCCTTGGCTCTACATCCGAGTGATTTCTATGAATATTATTGTAGGATTGGCAAAAGTCATTGCCTGTAGCCTGGCGGTGGTGCTGTGTATTCCGGTGTTGCATGCCCGGTGACTGCCGTACCGCATTGTGTAGTGAGAGGAACTGGCCAGATGCACTGGCCAAACAATGGCAGAGCTCTCGCATCACTCTGATTTAGTTTCAGAGCGCTCCAGAGAGCAGATCCACCGCCTAGGCCAGTTTTCGTTGCACCTGCAGATAAAAATAGACAAGGAACAGAGAACAGAGATACTGCAGTTGCGCTCACTGAAATCTGACCCGAAGTGCAAAGCTGACGCCCTGGACCAGTTCCGATTACATCATTGTATTTGTCCATGTGTACGTCCAGCCGCATTCGTGCCACTTCCAGGGCGTCAAGGGCGTGCTAGATGAGGGCGCCTGCTTTGAACTTTGGGTCGGATTTCAGGAGCGCAACTGTAGTACTGGGAGCAGCAGTGTTTATCAGCACGGTACATTTGGTGAGGGCAATAAGCACTGAATGTAGGGACCACACAAAGAAAACGACACAAAGCAACAAGGAACAGAAGCCAGCGATACATGTACCGCCAACAGGGATGCTGCACAGGCAGAAATTTCAGTCGGTCAATAATCTCGTCCACTTCCAAAGAAAAGGAGTTGGCCTGGTTAAAGGGGAAGTTAAGGCAAAAATTAAAATTTCACCAGTTGTAGTCTTCGGGGTGCTGAGTCGAATGGTCTTGGTCCGAGAAAGCTGAGACGCTCCCTTCCTACTTGAATCCCAATCGAACTCGCGCACTTCCACTGAAACTGGGTGACTGCGCCCTACGAGATGGGGTTTTGTATGCAAAATGTCACTATAAGCGCCATTTCGTTCTTATAAAAGCACGGATGACCGCGATTGGCCCATATGTTGTAGTCTTTTGGACGTTGAGTCGACTGGTTTTGGTCCGAAAAGGCTGCGACGCAGCGTTCCTCCTTTATTCCCAATCGAACATGGTTGAACAAGCGGTCACGTGCTCCTGCGTACACCAGTCACCTGGTCACCGTGCCTGCAGGGTACAACTTACTAGCCTGTTTGACCTTTTTTGGGTGCACTCCTGTCACTCGAGTTGAACCTTGGTGTGAAATTTGTCGCCTGCTGGTGTGGTGACAAGGTGATTTGGGCACCCAGGAGCACGTGACCGCTTGTTCAACCATGTTCGATTGGGAATAAAGGAGGAACGCTGCATCGCAGCCTTTTCGGACCAAAACCAGTCGACTCAGCGTCCAAAAGACTACAACATATGGGCCAATCGCGGTCATCCGTGCTTTTATAAGAACGAAATGGCGCTTTTAGTGACATTTTGCGTACAAATCCCCATCTAGTAGGGCGCAGTCACCCAGTTTCGGTGGAAGTGCGCGAGTTCGATTGGGATTCAAGTAGGAAGGGAGCGTCTCAGCTTTCTCGGACCAAGACCATTCGACTCAGCACCCCGAAGACTACAACTGGTGAAATTTTAATTTTTGCCTTAACTTCCCCTTTAAGAACTTTGTCCATGGAGCGCATAAGAGTGTGTTGAAAAGCTGGACAAAATCGACATTATTCCGACACTTAATTTTGTCCAAAAAGCCCCCTTGGACGAGAAAAGGACGAAATTAAATTCCAGACGAATATTTCTGCTTATACAGTACTGGGAATCGGGGTGTTTGTCAATACGTTAGAGTTGGTGAGGGCAATACACACTGAAGGTGGGGACTACGCACAGGAAAACGACTACGAAACCGCCGATGGGAGAACAAGAGCTATGGCGTTGCTGCTCAACGAAATCCGATCAGCAGCGCATCAATGCCCCGCCGACACGTGCTGTTCAGTCCCGGCACCTGCGAACACCGGGATGTGAACTTAGCGCAAAGGTGCAAGTTTGATTCACGTGATCAGATTTTATTTAGCAGCAGCAACTGTACAATAGCAGCCGCAGCAGCAGCAATAGCGGTCATGGTAGCGGCGGGAGAAAGCAGCAGCAGCAGCAGCAACAGCAGTAAAGAACTGTTGGGCGCCGAAGAACGGAGTGCCGAAGAACGACCAGGCTAGAATTTCACCAAGCACAGCATAGCAATGGATACATGGCGGCTCAACTGTGCATAGACAGCAATGCATGAACATAAGAACAGTCCAGGCTAGAAGGCTGACCCCCAGTTCTTCGGCGACTGAGAGTGCTGTGACGGCTGAAGTCTCATTTCAGGACAAAAGTTGCCCGTAAAACAATCAGTATCACCCTGCATTTACCGTTATCTATAGCACATGGTCTTCAGGCTACTGTGGCCATGGCGACAGCAGCACATGCAGCGACGAGGCCAACCAAGACTCCAGCACTGAGTCCAGCCGAACTCGGGTCGGGATTACCAACTGTTCCGGTAGCTGCAGTGCGCAGGAGTCACACACGCACGCACGCATGCATGCACGCACACACGCACACACACACACACACACACACACACACACACACACACACACACACACACACACACACACACACACACACACACACACATGCACACACGCACACATGCACATATACACACACACATACACATACACACACACACACACACACACAAACACACACATCGTAAGACAACGTTCAATCCATGCTGCAGTAAAATCATTTCTTTCCTCAGCAGACCCATCTGATATTGGGTGACCGTCTCCGGTTGGGGAAGCGAAAAGGCAACGAGTGAAAGGAGACAAGCAATGCAAGTGAAGTGATGTTTGAACATACGCCGACTAGACAAATGTGTAGCACTTTTAGCGAGTCATTAAAAATATACAAATCATGTGTAGTACAGTCAGGATCACTGCCGGTACAGTTCTGGTCAGAGAAATCCAATTACAGCAAGTCGACAAGTGTTTCGCCCCATTCAAATCTCCGCCTCCCAGGGCTAAAACACATTTCGGCTGCAACAAATTTTCGGCCTGTACTGCTGCTGCCTGTACACGCTGTCACACGGAACCTTGCAAAACAAAATTTCGGCCGCAACAAATTTTCCGCCAAATATGATCAGGCCGAAAATAGCCGAAAATAAATATGCTCCGAATATTTGTTGACTTCAAGTACAGTAAAAGCTGTCAAGGCGACCACTCTGATAAGGCGACCACCTGTCCCAGACGATCACTGAAACCTAGGACCAAGGGATGCTGTTTCCCGTCAAATGACCCTGGGTAAGGAGATCACCTGGTAACAGAGACCACATTTTGAAGGTCCCTTGGGCGGTCATCTTAGACAGGTTTCAATGTACTTGATAAAAGCAGTGCTGCGCTCGAGTGCGCAGAGTGTTTTGTGCGGTGCTAGGACTGCATAGCCCTCGGCACTATTATATTCATGAGGTTGGGTTCCTCTGGCCAGGATTGTACAAATATGTACGGAGAGAGAAACACACACACACACACACACACACACACACACCGGCACACACGAACCTGCAGGACACAGTCATGATGGCTTACCTGCACATGTTGTGCAGCTGGGATCGGCTACAGCTAGGCAAAAAAAGACACAGTAAATGGGAGACATACGGAGTGAGAAACACACACACACACACACACACACACACACACACACACACACACACACACACACATAAACACACACACATACACCATTTGACCATTTGACGCTCATCGCCGGAGGTGATGATAGCGATGCTACAGCAGAAGCCATAGCAACTTGTGCTGGGATTGCACCATTCAACAGCTTGCAAGGCTGAAGAATTGACCGCCACTATTCAGCCTGGTCTACACCACACAGCTAGGAAGTGACTTTTTCTGGCCATTGAATCCCTACCTTTTGGTCTTTTTTTCCGCACACACATCACACCACATACTCCGGCATGCACTGGCTGTTGGCAACCACCCAGGAGAATGAGAGCAAAGTCAGGAGGAGTCTGAGAAAGAGAAGAAAGACGTGTGTGACCATAATCGTCGGGAATCGAACCCGAGAAACCTCTCGATTGGAAATCGCTGCACATACCACTGCACCATATGGGACACACACACACACACACACACACACGCACACACTTGTACTTGCTCACAGCTAAAACTGGCCACATGGGTCTGCCCGGGAGCGGGGAGAGTGACTCAAAAGGAATCTTGGAAATATCACTCGATCGGCTATTAAACTGCTCAACAGCCGACACCCCTGGAATCCCAAAACTCTGGGTGGAATTGGAAATTATTCCACCTATGGGCTCACCACGCATAAGACGTAAGCTGTTCAGGAAAAGGTGAAGAAAAAAAAAGGATTCACAGCATCAGGGTATCCATCCCGGGCGCGATCCAACTGGATTTGACCCCCTGCTCTAAGCAGTGTTAAACAGGGTAGATGGCTGTATTCCGTGACACAAAATCTGCGTACGTCTCATACTCCAGTGCGACTTGTACTCCAGTGCGGCATATACTCCAGTGTTACTAGTACTCCAGCGCGGCTTATACTGTAAAAGCCATTATTCTAACGAAGTGCTAACTCTAACGAGTTAATGAGGAAAAATCTGTCGTTAAAATAGAAATCGCTACATATCTGTCCTATTGAGCGTTGAGAATCGTTACCTTTGGTACACGTAAACAAGTCAATTTTGGGAAATCGTTATTATTGTATGCGCCTCGTTAGAATAATGGCTTTTACACTGCGGCTTATACTTCGGAAAGTCTGGTAATACTCCGGAAAGTCTGGTAATACTTCGGAGGCTCAAATATCTAGTCTCACCTGCATCGTCGGTTGCAGACGTGCTGACCAGGTCAAACGTGATCGTACCCATTGAGGCGGTGCTGCCGGACGTCTTGCGGTACACGGTTGTGCGTGAGCTGGTGGCAGTGATGCGGGCTATGGGCTGTGCCGGGCTGGTGACCTGGTTGCCTGAGTTCCACGACTCACCGCTGTCGGTACCTGCGGAAAGGCAGACGGAGAAACGGACAGATTGACAGGCGGATGGGCGGACAGACAGACAGAAGGATGGACGGACAGACAGATGGATGGACGGATGGACGGACAGACAGACGGATGGTCGGACAGACAGACAGACAAATAGAAAGTAAATAAATATATCAGTATCAATCAGACATGTCTTGCTTTTGTTGTTTGGTCTGCCTATCTGCCAGACAGACAGACAGACAGACAGACAGACCAACATACTGACAGATAGATAGACACACTAGCGGACGGGTAAACAGATGGATATGCAGTGTCCCCGTCGGCGCTAACACACATGCACTCACACACACACATACACACATGCACACATACACGCATACACACGCACGCACACGCACACACACACACACACACACACACACACACACACACACACACACACACACACACACACATCCATACTGACCATCCCTTGACTTACCAGCATCCCAGGGATATGCCTGCACGGTAACGGACTGCTTCCAGCTACTGCCGTCGCACAGGTTCTCAGAGTATGCGCCCACAAACCAGTCGGGACTTGGCGCAATCATGGTGGCCACGGATACCAACGGTCGGTAACGATCGGCTGTGAATGAGGCTGTCGATGTACCCGAGGCCGAGCCCAGGAAGTTACCCTGAAACGTAGACCGCGTGTTTGCACCTGAGCACAGGAAGGAGGAGATAGACAAGAAATTATTATTCTAGCTAAACTTAGGCTGCATCCCAGGCCCGGTGGAGCCAGTCTGGTCGATCAGGCTATGGGCGGACAAACCTTTTGACCACCAGCATGTGTTTACTGCTGAGGAAGTCATGTGTATACCCTCCATATCATACACAAACTGTATGAAAGTCATGTGTATACCCTCCATATCATACACAAAGTATGCGAAAGACTAGGGTATGGCCGGACCAAACAACAACAGCTTTCGCCGATCATGAATTATCACAAAAGCGGACTTGTTGTATGTGTGCGGCAATGTGTCTTGAATGGTGAGCGTTTCAATAAGATTCAAGCAGATCTCCTGCTGGGCAGCTGCAGCTCAAGTATCTCACACCCACCGCACACCCCCCTGTCTACGCTCACCTCTTCATCCAGCACAGACGCGTAGCTCGCACGGGGCACATGGGGCGAGTGTACCCCCCCCCCCTCCCACCCCTGCCCTTAAAACATTTCGACCTAGGTTCAGCACGCAATGAACATGAATGACATGCACCAGCCATCTTACACATATGCGGCCGTGCACAACCCCCCCCCCCCCCCCTCCCCCTGAAAGGAGGACCAGCTACACCCTTGCAGTGGGATGTTATGCAGACACAGACAGCCACCGTACTCAGCTCACTCTGGTTTTCATCACTCGGGTTCTCCGGGGCCACACTCTGTATTTCAAAGTCGGGGGAAAACAGGCCGTAACACCTCTCTGCAGCCATTACACCAGCCATAACCTATACAACAGCTGATTGAAGTGGCTTGTTTCCAGCCAGTGAATCTCCATTTTTCATTTTTTTGGCACACACACACATATACCAGACATGCACATACGCACGCGCACACATACACACACACACACACACACACACACGCACACACACACACACACACATATACACACACACACACACCGCATATTCCGCCACATAGACACACACGTGTGTACACCAAGCTATACCTAGCGTACCATACCTTGCGCGGCGAACTCGTTCCTCAGAGTTCCGGTGGTACCGACTTCAGCCATGCTCCTCATGCCGGAAGAGGAAAGAATACCGCCTTTCCACATTGTGTAGCAGGCACTGTGACTGGTTCCGATTGGCGAAGACCAGTGGGGAAAGTTAGACGGAGGTGTCGGGTCAGTCCAAGTGGCCGTGAACGTCATGCGGTACGTAGCCGTGCCGTTCGCCGTACAGCCGCATGCTAGAGAAAGACACGTTCACACCCGCACACACATGCACACACATACACACCCACGCACACACACGTGCACACCCGCACACTCGCCCGCACACACATACACACACATGCACGCACAACCGCACCAACACATACCGTAACATAGTAAAATACAGTACACACACACACATGCGTACGTGTGTGTGCGTGTGTGTGTGTGTGTGCGTGTGTGTGTGTGTGTGTGCGTGTGTGTGTGTGTGTGTGTGTGTGTGTGTGTGTGTGTGTGTGTGTATGTGTGTGTGTGTATGTGTGTGTGTGTGTGTGTGTGTGTGTGTGTGTGTGTGTGTGTGTGTGTGTGTGGATTCACTGGCCAGAAAAAGTCACTTCAATCAGCTGTGTGGTGGATACCAGGCTAAAAATAGTGGCGGTCAATTCATCAGCCTTGCAAGCTGTTGGATGGTGTAATCCCAGCACAAGTTGCTATGTCTAACATAGCTGTTCGCTATCATCGCTTCCGCGATGGGCAGGTCTGAGGTCTGAGGTGTGTGTGTGTGTGCCCCGGCCAGACACAAGTGCGACCTCACGAAACGAAGGACAGTGTCGGAAAGGGCCGACTTCCCGTTTGAGTGCCCTTCCCAAAGGAAGTTCCGACGTTCCGTCACTGTCTAGTACGCCATCAGGAGTGCTGCTCCTTAGCCTCTTCCACCCCTCTCCCCTGACGGGGACCGTGTAACCTATCAAGGTCAAAGTGTGCGTGCGTGTGTGTGTATGTGCACGCACGCACGTATGCATACAAACTTCAAGGTTGACATATGACCGGGGTCGACTTACAAACCGGTAACACACACACACACACACACACACACATACACACATGTTTGTGACGATAAAGGTCCTGGCATCGGTCCGGGCCTAGGCCTGGCAGGCTTGGCAAGACAGGTCACCGCGCTTCACTTACACTGCGCTTCGGTAGACCCTTGAGCAGAGCTTGTCGGAGCTGAAGGACAGCCGAGTTGGTTTGGTCCCGACGCAGCCGTTGTTCCGTCCGGGCAACATCCGTACTGGGTTCCGGCACAGCCACCAATGAGCATCTGAGTGGTGGTCATTGCCGGTAAGCCGGTGGTAGTCATTGCTGGTGCTGCTGTGCCTGTTGCCACTGAAGGACAGCCGAGTTGGTTTGGTCCCGAAGCGGCCGTCGTCCCGTCCGGACAACATCCGTATTGGGTTCCGGAACAGCCACCAATGAGCAATGGGGTGGTGGTCACCGCTGGTGCGGGGGTGGTTGTCGCGGCAGGCGCGGCAGTGGTTGTGGCTGCCACAGTTGTCGGTGTTGCACACATTGAGCATTGCGGATCAGTTCCTGTGTTACCATAAAAGATGTACACATGCACACACACACACACACACACACACACATACACACACACACGCACACACACACAGAGTACATTTCATCCACGCAGGCACAAACGAATGAAACAACAGACAGGATCGCACGTCCACAGGCCACCATGCGTGTGAGCTGTCAACTCATAATACGGTACTCGTGATGGCATGGGCGAGCCAGCTGGCCACAAAGGACTGTTACGTGCATGTTCTAAGAAGAGATCGACGTGTCCTACTCACACTCTCAAACAACACAAGGAGCCCTGTACCAAACAACAGACTTTTTCATGGAATTCATGTGTGAAAGTTTTCTTGAGCACTGCTGTTTTCACCCCCTTTGCTCTTTTTCCGCTTTCCTCACCAGAGTAACTGTACATCTTGGAACGAAGTCCCACAAACTCGTTATCAGTTTCCCACCGAGTTCATCTTTGAACAGGCCAACAACTTTCTTGTTTTTCTCAATTGAATACATGAGCTCCCAGGCAGGGTTGCCCTGACCCGTGGCAAAGCGGTTTCTATGACGTCGCGTACACATACACATCAGACGTCGTTTACTTAGTCAAGCGCATGCAGCTCAACAATAGAGGTTACCCGATTACGCCATCAGCTGAGGTGCTTCGGCGAAGTTGCACAGCGGCATACTTTGCCGCACAGCATTTCCTTTGCACGAGCGACTCACGATGCTCACGCCGTGCCCATTCGAAAAACTGCTGACTCACGCTCATATATTTGCATACTTGCATCCATTCCAAAATCCTGGTGAAATCATTCGAGTAACCTCTACAGTCCATTCATTAGAAACTGGCACCCTAGCTTTTGGGTGTCTCCCACATGTAGTTGCAGATTTCGTGAAAATAACAGTGCATCCTGCATTGTGTGACCCGTGCAATTACTCCTTGCCGCATTTGAGGCCAAAAAAGTCCAAGAACAGGGAAAAAGAAATTCAGAAAGGTTTTACAAAATTAGGACAGGTATGCCATGGACAAATGTATCGAGAAGCAGATCCAAAACCCAGATTTTTGAGATTTAAAGTGGGTTTTTTGATCCTCAATTCGGCGCAAATCCGACTTTCAAAAACCAGCGGGACTGTTTCCGCTGAATGGACTGTAAACCTCCGCCCATGTCACAATGTAAAAATTATAAAATCATCCCCGACGTGGTCTGAAGGCTTGTTGATCGGTATACCGTGGCACTTGGCCCAGTACCATGGTTGCTACTGGAATCCGACCGCTGGTTTTTGTGCTCGGGTGCAGCACCGAGTTTAGCGGTCTGTATTTGAGCCTACAACAGATACGAACAGGGGGGTTATGCAGTGTTAAAAAATGACACATCTGAAAGTTGAGTGTATCGTAAAAGAGATTGGAACACCGGAGTTCAAACACCAATAATTCTTTGATGGATAAAAATTTTTGACTGAAGTTTTTTGCCGAGCAATCTGCTAGATTACAGCAATGTCAAGGTGTAGAAGATAGCTTCAAAAAGTTTTTTTTTTAAACACACAAGCCCCTCTTTGGATCGAGAGGCTCATTTGGTAGTGTACAAGCTGCTGTTTATTTTATATTTTTTTAAGGATAGCGATCAACAGGACGAACTGAATCGACATTTCACAACGGCTTTATCGCACGTGTACGTGGAAGAACGAGCCAATTTCCGCCTTACGGCAGTCACATATTCCCCTTTGTCCATCACATCACGATTCAGTTCATCTTGTTGATTGCTATTCTTAAACTGTTTTAATATTTGGATATTTATTATTTTTGGAAGAATTTGTAGCCAAGAGACCGTTTTCGAGTAGTGGTGTATAACTGTGTGAAACATGAAGTGGCTACAGTGGAGTCTGCACATCCTTAGGAAGGTGTTGACGCCTTGTAGCTTTAAATAAACAGCGAGGAGACAACGAGTATACATAAATGTCGATTCAGCGTGTCGCATTGATTGCGGTTCCTTGTAGCATTTTTATTTATGTTTAATTATTTTGCAATGTGAGGGCAGCTCCGAACTAGGGTTGGATATCAGTTCCCTTCACTTTACTAGATTCCGGGCTTAACAAGTAACGAAACTACGACGACAGCATGTCGCAGGATGGAGGACACACTCTATGGAAAACAGTGCCACGCCTTGTAGCATGATATCATCGTAATACTCGTACATATTTAGCTATCAAGCGAGGTTTGCACTATTTTCAAATAAAAATACCATGTCTGACTTACCGCTGCTTGCTGTGTTAGTGCCGACAAGGTCAAACCTGATGTTGCCCATGGATGTAGTAGTCCCGGTGGTTTTACGGTATACTGACGTGCGTGGGCTAGTCTCAGTGATGCGAGCAATGGTCTGTGCCGGGCTGGTGGCTTGGTTAGCAGAGTTCCAGTCTAAACCGCTGTCAGTACCTGAGAGAGAGAAGGAGAGAGAGAGGGAGAGAGAGAGGGAGAGAGAGAGAGAGAGAGTGAGAGAGAGGGAGAGGGAGAGAGAGAGAGAGAGAGAGAGAGAGAGAGAGAGAGAGAGAGAGAGAGAGAGAGAGAGAGAGAGAGAGAGAGAGAGAGAGAGAGAGAGAGAGAGAGAGAGAGAGAGAGAGAGAGAGAGAGAGAGAGAGAGAGAGAGAGAGAGAGAGAGAGAGAGAGAGAGAGAGAGAGAGAGAGAGAGAGAGAGAGAGAGAGAGAGAGAGAGAGAGAGAGAGAGAGAGAGAGAGAGAGAGAGAGAGAGAGAGAGAGAGAGAGAGAGAGAGAGAGAGAGAGAGAGAGAGAGAGAGAGAGAGAGAGAGAGAGAGAGAGAGAGAGAGAGAGAGAGAGAGAGAGAGAGAGCGAGAATGAGAAAGAGAATGAGAAAGAGAGATGAAAAAGGAGACGTGGTGTTAGCAAGGATGAGATAGAGGGAGAATAAGAGGGAGATAGCGAGAGGGACAAGACCACGTGGTACGGATCTAGTATTATGTCACAGTATACTATATTCACTAGTTTGAGGGAAAGACACAAACAGGAAAAGTCTGAAGAAAAATTGACTGTCACCACCAGGACTGGAACCAGGGACCTTCGCTTGTAGCTAGCGATGCTCTAACCACTGAGCTATGGTGTAGTCGTCATCCCAGCAGAGACCGTTCAACATTTTCTTCAGACTTCGTATGTTGAGTATCGACCTGCCCCGGAAAAGTAGCCAGCTTGGGCAGGGAGCTCATCATCTTGTCTAAGGCCGCCGATTGGCACTTTCCATGGAAATGGTCATGTGACACACAGCACTAACCACCACTCACCAGCATCCCACGGGAAAGCCTGTACGACGAGGGACTGCTTCCAGCTACTGCCGTCGCACAGGTTCTCAGAGTACGCGCCCACAAACCAGTCG
This sequence comes from Sycon ciliatum, assembly GCF_964019385.1. Classification (NCBI taxonomy): domain Eukaryota; kingdom Metazoa; phylum Porifera; class Calcarea; order Leucosolenida; family Sycettidae; genus Sycon; species Sycon ciliatum. Next base: position 27,978,253 of record NC_088655.1, on the reverse strand, counting down.
GGACTCGGCGCAATCATGGTGGCCACGGATGCCAACGGGTGATAACGATCGACTGTGAACGTGGTTGTTGATGTACCTGAGGCCGATCCGATGCCGCCTGACTGAAAGGTGCTCAACGTTTGAGCTCCTGTAGAAAAGAAAAAAATATAGCAAGGAGAAGCAGCCAGCAAGCGAAACATGAAAATCAAATGGATCCTCATCAGGCTTTCTGATAAAATCCGCTTCTTATTCTGTTTGCCTCCCTTTTTTCTGTTCAACCATGCAAAATGGACTTTTTTATTGGTGAGTCTTGATAGTTGTACTACATGAGCAGTTTGAGGATAATGACAGTTTATTTTTCCACACAGCAACTTTGCTACTCTTTTGTTTTCTTTCCCCTTACTTTTATTTTTCGCCGTGGTTGGCAATCACCCACTCTCTTAACATTGGCCGGTGTTTCCACCGAGTCTTGAGGTGTTGCAATAAATATAAAAAATATACGGTAACCAGGCCCGTGCAGGTGGACACGGAAATTATTTATTATTCTCGTATCGAATTGGACTCACGACGGCAGAATTGATTGTGAGCATGTGTGTGTGTGTGTGTATGTGTGAGAGTGGGAAACGAAATGAAAAAAAGAGAGTCTTGTAATAAAGATCAAATTTAAAAGCTGTACAGTGCACAGTGAAACTTGTTTAAGACGACCGCTCGAGGGACCTTCAAAAATGTGGTCTCTGTTACCAGGTGATCTCCTTATTCAGGGTCATTTGACTGCAAATAGCATCCCGTGGTCCTGATTACAGTGGCCTTCATGGACAGGTGGTCGCCTTATCCGAGCGGTCGCCTTGACAGGTTTTACTGCACTAGATTAAATGGCTGAGCAGATGTTACTCCACACGTAAATACATGTAGCGTTATTTTTTTTGTTTCGCCTGCACCTACTGCGCCCAGTGGTACTGGACTGACGGCAGGCCGCGCTCGCCGTCCTCGCACCGTTGGGTGGTCGCTTAAACCACGTGGACATGACTAGCACCGGTACGGCACTGTTGTATTTGACATTCTTGACCTACTCCCAGCCCCGTCACATCTCCACACTCAGACAAGTGGACGATGAGATAACTACATTGGAAAGACTATATTTGTGACAAGACAACCAAACACACAACTAGACATGACGAACTCAAGACGAAGACTGCTTTTCGCAACACAGCAACATATATAGGCCCCCGGGCGTATAGAATAGCGGCCTTGATTAGTGAAGCAGCGGCAAAGGTCTTCACAAGGGCACGGGCGTTGTTTTGGAACCGGGCGTATACTTGGAATACTTGCCTCTATACTTGGAATACTTGGAATATTTATTTATAAAGTTGGTTGCTCCAACGAGGAGCACACGCTTCTTGCCGAACTTGACACTTGACTGACTGACGACTACCATCCGGAGCACACGAGGAGCACGTCGAACCTTCCGCTCGGCACAATCTTCCTCAGCCTACTCAAGCTCAACTGATGAGGGGTGAATTCCCCGAAACACTGTGTATTGAGCAGGGAGTGGTGCTTTCTTTCAGGTTTACCGAGCGAAAGGTTCGACGTGCTCCTCGTGTGCTCCGGATGGCAGTCGTGAGTCAGTCAAGTGTCAAGTTCGGCAAGAAGCGTGTGCTCCTCGTTGGAGCGACCAACTTCATGATTATTACCGCCGAAGTCGCAACTTCTAAGTTCGTATTTATACATATTAATATCGATTTATTTCACTCAACTCAAGGTCCATGACCAATTGGCACGCAAAGTGCGAGAGAGGGGAGATAGCCAACCACGGCAAGAAAAGAAAAGGAATAAAGAAAATAGAAATGGTGAAATTCTCCCCTGGCTCAGTAGCTGTATCCATTTCATTTTTTAGCTGGGCATGCACACTACAAATACAGTATACTCGCTTCAATGAACCAAAAACATTGTTCTGGTTGGGAAAAGCGATCCTAGAACACATCCATCAACATAGCAGTAAGTATTGGGTATCGGTACCTGTACATGTACTGGTGGTGCCGGCATACCTGGGCGTATACATTGGCATGGGAGCTATTTTGAAACAAAAGTGCTGACTTCCCCTGACTGGGCGTGCACACGGAGGGCGGGCGTTATTTCGAGTGGCCGCATGCTCTTGGCTACAAGCCCGCGGGGGGGGGGGGGGGGGGGGGGCACTATTCGAGAGGGGGCTGTATTCTTTCACCGGCTCTTAGAGACTGGGACACTATTCAAGTGAGGGCTCTAAACTCGCGAGTACGGTACAGTAGTTTATGCTTGTACTTCTCAGTCATACACGTACCTTGTGCGGTGAACTCGTTCTTCAGAGTTGAGGTACCACCGAGTTCTGCCATGATCTTCATGCCGGGAGAGGAGAAAATGCCGTTTCTCCACATCGTGTAGCAAGCACTGTGACTTGTTCCGATCGGCGCTGACCAATGCGGAAAGTTAGTCGGAGGTGTCGGGTCGGTCCACGTGGCGGTGAACGTCATGCGGTATGTAGCTGTGCCGCTTGCGGTGCAAGTGCAGCCTGTGAAGCGCCGCAACGTGCGTACGAACACACGTACATGAGCAGCACAAACACACATACGCACAGAAACACACATATACATGTACACACGTGTGCACACACACACACAAACACACACACACAAACACACACACACACACACACACACGTGCACACACACACACACACACACACACACACACACACACACACACACGCATACACACACACACATTATAACGAAGGGTGCAATACATATTCGATTACCATTCAATGACTGAGTTTACTTGCCTCGGCAGTACACCGAGAAGATTTTAACTAGGTACGAAAGTTTGCATGGGGATCAAGAACGAACTTCCCGTGAAGTAGTCTTCATCAAGATCTTTTGCAAGGATGAAAGCGGTGTATACCACTTGCTGCCCATCAGCTCCTAAATCTTCCAAGAGATCTCTACCGGTCTCTCTCTCTCTCTTCGTTGTGAACAACTGACTTCACATGGACCTGCCAGTAATAGTCAGCTACTTCAAAAAGTATATACAAAGTGCATGTAGCTATATACTAAGCTGACACGACATGGTGGAGATAAGCACTCGACAGATCATGAGTGAGTTGGCGATGACGAGGGCGGATAGTCGGGTTTCCTTGCCGTGATCTGCTCTGCATTGTGCTCGTTTCATTTTTGGCTTTTCATTACGAATCGCTTTAAATTTCAACAATTGAGTTAGAGTTTTACAAAACTGGAGGCCTTGAATCGTTTTCATGAAAATCAAAATATGTGCCAGGTTGGAAGGAGGGGAACTACTGGTTACTTGACAGCTCATGCATGCACTGCAGACAAACCGCCAGAGCTTTTACTTGGCACTTTTTCTGGTATGTTACAAGCTGATGTTTGGTATATGGATAAAGACGAGGGGCAGAATTCGAGGAGTTCCCCGCTCGAAGCCTTGCAGGGTTCTGCCAGTTTCAGCTCTGGCGCTTCCAGCAGAATGTCTTGTGTTTCTGAGCATCATCCGCCCACTACACTTGTGCTCCATGAAATCAGACCCTATTAAAGTACACATTTGTATTTGGCGACCTGAACTAACTTGCGCGGCCCTTGACGCCCTGGACGTGGTGCGCATGCGGCTGGACGTACACACCCATTATCGTTTGCAAAGGTGCTTCCCTATCGGATGCACATGTTCTTTTCTCCTTCGTGTCGGCGCACATGAGTAACGATGAATCCGAGACCTTTGGTCGGAGGAGTTACTTCTGCCCCGCTCCCACTTCCATCCAATATGCCACCGCCCCCGCTGTGCAGCACCTGATAGTTCTGTGGAATTCAGTAAAAAAATGTGAAAAAACCCAGTCATATAATAATCAGTACTGGTCCTGTACTTCGGGTCGGATTTCACCAAACGCAACACTACAAGAACAAGACAAGACTTGCAACAACTCTGTCAGATCTTTTTTTTTCTTTTGTAATAATCTAGTAACCTGCACCCTCAACAAATTCCTTTCCTTTCGTTTCAAATTGCGGCCTGTCTACTCGCCTTTATATCATTGGGCCTAGTTCCCGTCTATTGTGCCAATTGAAAATAAACCAACCAACCGACCAAGCAGTCAACTTCGCTAATAACGTCTGCGGATATAGCGACAATTCGCGAATAACGACAGAATGTCGATGCCCAGAGCAAAGTCCCATCTAACTTTAGAATCAACTCGTAAAAACTCCAAGTCAATCTCCCATTGACACAAACCTCGTTTATTGAACATAATCATATCCTATCCAATAAAAACAGTTCATAAAAACAGTTCATAAAAACAGTTCATAAAAACAGCTTTTTAGGATCGGACCCAGTCCGCATAACCAAGAGAGCTAGCTCCCTTGGCTGCTGTTGGAATATGCAAGAATGGGCCTTCCAGATAAGGTCTAACAAGGAGCAGTGGCTATAGTTATGAAATGAACACCGGTAACCATGGAGACAGACCACACTCTCATTATAGATACTGGTTATAAATAGACCGAATAAGGAAAATGATCTGATAGCCTATGAAGACTAAAAGAAATTGAACCAATGACAACAAATACTCGTCCAGCACACGGGTTGTCATAGCAACACAAATAACAGCTGTCCGCTAATTTTGTTGTTGGAGATTGAGTAGGAGTTTTTACTGGTTGATTCTAAATACAATAAATGCTCCGGCCTTGGGTTTATGACCAATAAAAACTAATTATAAAAACCTCGGGGGACCTCGGTTTTTATAATAGTTTTTATTGGTCATAAACCCTCGGCCTCCTCATTTATTGTATACGTAAAACATAATGTATAATGGGACTTCGGGTATAAGGACACTTCGCGAATGAGGACACTTTTCTGATGCCCCGTCGAGTGTCGTCATACGCAAAGCAAGTCGACTGTAGACTATAGACATGGGAGCATACATGCATTAGTCTGCATCAGCACTGCAGTGAATCAGTGACTCCGTGAGTGTACATGACTAGTATAGTATACATGTAGTACTTATTCATATTTCTCTAGGGCAGTCCCCACAGACCTATGGTCTCCTTACGGGGTACCCTAGCCAATCTAGGATTGCGATACGAAATTGACTTGGTGAAGCAGCAAGGCGGACCGATGCCGGAACTGAGTGCCAGCGGTCAGCGGCTAAACAAGAAAGAGAGGGATAACCAAATCGAGAGGGGGATGTATGCAGGGTTGCATGACCGGTGATAGTGCATGCTGCCCTGGCGTGTATCGTACAGCTACTGCAGCATAACATTGGCCAGATTTTATTTTGCGACGACTGGCATGACTGTAGTACTGTAAAAGCCATAATATAACGAAGTGCTAACTCTAACGAGTTAACGAGGAGAAATCTGTCGTTAAAATAGAAATCGTTATACAGAAATCGATACATATACTGTCCTATTGAGCGTTGAGAATAAGCGAGAATCGTTACCTTTGGTACACGTAAACCAGTCGATATTGGGAAATCGTTATAATTATATGCGCCTCTTAATAGAATAATGGCTTTTTCAGTACTACAATGCTGGCAACTGAAATCCGACCCCCTTGGCGGCGCGGCGCCCCGGCAAGGGGGGGTCGGATTTCACTTGCCAGCACTACTAGTAGCCCAGGCTAGAAGCTTACTGAAGTACATGTAGAATTGTAGATACCAGTACTGAGTCTGTATTCTCTATTATAGACCAGGGTTGACCAGGGTTGTATGCACAGTGAACTCGGTGATGACATTGGGTGACGTCAGGCAATATTTTTTTGGTTATATCTTTTGTGCCAAACACGCCGATAATAATAGTTAGGCCACCTAGAATTATTGCATTCCCAACTCATCACATTGCTACAACGTAATATGGTACAATCGTTGAATGCTTTCGAACCGCTCGCGGGACGATTGCATTCACGAGCCTAGTCTCAAGACTTACCTGCAGGCACTTCACTGATTGCCACTTGACCGAACATAGCTACAGTGAACAGCAGCCACAGCAGCAGTGGTGACAGCAACGCCCGCCTCATTGTGTATGCTGTGCTGGTCTCCTTCACGGCTTCGCTTCAGTGAGCTGCTCGCCGCACCCCCAGAATGGCAGGAAAAAACTGGAGTTCCGATTTGCTTTGCACCGCACAACTGGGGACAGCGTTTACAAAACTAGTGCGAGCGATCGGGTGAGGGAACGAACCTAACCCCGCGTTGTCTTGACCAAAAGTTGAACTGAAGAAACAAAACTTTTCTTTATTGGCAAAATCCACTCTTCAAAGCCTCTATAATAATGACCACGCGCGTGTGCGTGACACATCCGTCGCACATTGGCCTGCGCAGTGCCTGTCCATTTCTGTCGTTCACGGCAGTCTGGAATTCTGTTTGTAGTCATATCCTGATTCTCGCTCTCACTCTCACTCTCAGGGGCAGTCAGGGTAAGATCTCTCTGTTGTCGTGTTGAGTGTTGTCGTGTTGACGTGTCGGTGATGTTACGCCTAGCCTGTTGAGTGTTGTCAGCTACAAAATGACAGTGACGCTGCATGCAGAGAGCAAAAAGAAACGGGCCGGCGGTTGATCATCTACCACAGTTATCATACAGCGCTGGCAACTGAAATCCGACCGCTGAGCTGTGCGCTCACATCGCAAAGACCCAACACAGGATGGTAAAACTACGAAACAGAGACCGCTAGAATGTGGACGCACTACTAAGGGGTCGGATTTTAGTTGCAAGGCACTGCAGTTGTAACGGAGAAAGTGGGTTCAGGTACGGTTGAAGAACTGCCAGTCATCCGTTGTTGTCAGAACCAGGCATTGAGCCTTCAATGGCTTCATGCTCGGCCGCGTGAGCGTAAAAACGTCACGATCCAAAGCAGGGAGTGGTGCACCGGTGGTACATGACTTTGTACTATACTGTGACTGTCTGTAGCATTATTATTACAATGTACAAGGACAATGTACTTGCCATCTTCTCAGATTTGACTTTGTATTGTGTTGGGTTTCAGTTCCCGTTATGGCACCAAAGAATTGGATTGAGCCTTTTTCTTCAGATTCTTGGCGTTTTGTTAATTTTTTTGTATTGAGACTTTGTGTCATAATATTATTATTAATTTTATCACTCCCTTAGAATTGACTCCCATTGATTTTCGCTATACCTAAGCAGTCAAATATTCCTGCATATTTCACTCCTTAGGGCTATATTGACTGCTTATATTTGACTGCTTATGAGTTCCGCAGTTGAACGGTGCCTAGTGCAGCATGGTCACTGTATGAGTAGGTGATGGTGCAACGGTTGTGATGTGCAATCATAAAACCGGGATTCATGAGGTCATCGTTCTGGAATTTGAAATACGGACTGTTTGTCGTGATAAATCTAATATTGACTTCGTACTTGGTCAGTATACATGGTATAGGAAATTATTTCCTATATTGACCTCGTACTCAGTCAATATTAGATACGTAAGCACATTTGCTTTGCCCGTACAAGAGGCTTCTATAATTATTACGAAGTACATGTACATGGCCACATGTATGTAGCCCTGATCAGACGTCTCACACAGGTTTTGAACTAATACTTGTGTATAAACATGCTGCATTGATGCATGACTTGTACAACATTGAAGAATTGGACACACTTCCAATTAATTAATTTTTGTTCTACAAGTAGAATCTTGGAAAGATGACTCAATAAATAATGGCTATTGAACCCCCCCCCCCCCCTCCCCGGCCCTGAAATCCCCAAACTCTGGGTCGACTTGGAAATGATCCCACTGACGCAAAACGTACACACACGTACACACGCAAACACACACACACACACACACACACACAGCAGGGGCGTGGGAACAGGTCCGGCAGGTCCGGCGGCCGCCGGATGTTTCGCCAAAAAAACCAGCAAGCTCGTTTTCAACCATGCGGAGGTCGAGGGGCAAGTCCTACTTACGCAGTACAACCCGCCAGGAAACTCCGAAAGGCTCAATCATCTGATCTGATGTTCCTGAATGTCCACAAGAAACTGCTGGACGGCTATTGCCTGAAGAGTACAGCACGGAATTTGCGCGTGGAAGTGAGTGATCAGCTCTCCCAATTCGGACAGTTTTAAAATTTAGTGGAATTTTGTGATTCAAATACACATGTACTTGCTTCTGCATGCATTTCAGGAGTATCCTACATGTACTGTAGTATAACCTAGGGTCCGGCGGATTCTGCCGGCAGAAAAATTGGCAGAATTCGGTACTTTTTCTGGTAAAGTTTCATGCATGTTTGGTATGTGGATAAAGAAATGGAGCAGAATTCGAGGAATTGCCCGCCATAAGGTTTGCATGGTTCTGCCAATTTCACTGCTTTTCGAGCATAACCCGCCGGTCCCTACAATAACCTCAAGTCTTCCATGATACAGTACTGTACCACAGTGTTTGTTCCAGGGAGTCGTAAAATACCGGTATTTTACGACTCCCTGGTTTGTTCATACCAATCCTTTGCCAAGTAAAATCGCCCTCTTTACTTCACTCAGTAGAGACAGAGTCAAGCGAGCTGTATTCCCGGTGCCGAAAGGCGGGATCACCACTCCTGTATGGCAACTTCCCCATGTCTAACCCTCAAGACGAAGTGAATACTGCAGTGCATGTAGTCATATTGGGCGGAGTTAAAATTAAAAAATCGCACGAGCTAAAAATCTGCCCGACCATTGGAAATCTGCTTCCTACGCCCCTGACACGCCATGTACCATGTATACGCCCGTCGCAAGAGAAGCACGCAAATCTGCAAATGCACAGATTTTCTCTTATAGCAACGATAGCGAACAAGATCTGAATGAGACAGATCAAGACTTGCGCCAGATAACTGTCCAATCCACACAACTGGCGAAGCCATGTGAATTGACCACCAATGCACACCTGGTCTACACCACACGGAGTACATGGGCATAAAACGGCCAAGACAGTTACCTATGCACACCCTACACTTGCTGGGGTAACCAGTATAGCCAGCACGCTGCCTTGATAGAAGTAGACACTAGATGCACTGGTACCTTGAAGTGAAATTGGAGTTACTTTACCAACAAGCCTTGGCTACTGAGTACTGGGAACCCAGAGCCAACAGACATACCAACAACCTCAGCCTTGAAAGCTATTATACCAAGAGTACATAACCCCCCAGAGTGTGCAACTCCCACATACCCTGCTGTCCCAACAGAATTTCAAGTTGACGTCATTATTTATGACGCAATGCTCCTTGCACCAGTGATTTACAACATGTATACGGGTGTCAAAGCATCACACGTTTTTCTTTGTAATAATTTGAACAGGATCGATCGGCTTCGGTCAACCACAGGTTCCGGATTCGTCTGATAATCCGTGTACAGTGCGCATTGCATCATCAAAATGACGTCAACTTGAAATTCTGTCGGGACAGCACCCATAGTGGAGTTGCACACTCTTGGGGGGGTTATGTACTCTTGATTATACTTATAGTAACGACACACTGGATTGTGGAGCCGAAACTAGTCCAACTTCCAAATGCTTTGGCAAGAAGGTAGCCTTCCAACACACATACACACACACACACACTACACAATGAACGAGAAGAGTTGTTGCACGTACTTGTTAGTTCTAAAAATAAGTTATTGTAAACTGCCTATTAAATGTTTCCAGCGTATTAATGTTTGCTAATTTTGCGAGAAGAGTACAACGCAAATATTAACAATCACTAAATCAAACTTCAACAGTGGGTGTATGTGTGTGGCCACAGTACTCCTAGACATTTGCCATCGAAAACTTGCTGGTTCTGAGAGATCGCAAAAATTTACTGACGCAAACATTGGGCGTTTTACAGGATTCCGATGCATGTGAAGGATACTTATTCCAAATGCAAGCCGCCAAAGGTTGACGGAAAGCCAACAAACAGTGAGCGAGACAAATGATGGAAATATTCTCTTTAAAAAAATATAACTGTGTTTCAGAAAGGTGGACAGACAATACGCCGAAGGGAACCGGGAAATGTCAGGGACATGTGCTGGAAAGGATGGCAAGGCGGTTTCCATGGAGACAGGAGCGTGAGTCACTCGGAGAAGGCAATGTCAACACGGAATTTGATAAGAGAAGTCGATTGTCAAGCACGTTGAAACATTAAAAGCAGCGGCATTATCCAATTTAAATAAAGGGGAGAGATGTGTGGCAAGATCTTGGGATCTCGCAGAACAACGGCATGCGTTAGGTGCAAACGTGTAGAATGAGCAAGCAGCTATGAGGATGTCGATAGTGCACAGCAAAGTGCAACGCAGCACTTTGGCACAGTAACGCATTGTTCACTGATGATTGGTGACAGCTGCAGAGGAATATACACATACAGCGAGAGAGAGAGAGAGAGAGAGAGAGAGAGAGAGAGAGAGAGAGAGAGAGAGAGAGAGAGAGAGAGAGAGAGAGAGCGAGAGCGAGAGTGAGAGAGAGAGAGAGAGAGAGGGGAGAGAGACTTCTACGCTCGAGCACACAATGAGCAGTCAGGTACTGTAAGTCGACAAATGTTCGGTCGCATCACATTTTCGGCCTCTACTGCTGCCGCATGTATACACTGTCACACTGAACGTCGGAAAACAAGAGTTCGGCTGCAGCAAATGTTCGGCCAAACATGACCGGGCCGAAAATAGCCTAAAATAAACATGCGCCGAATATTTGTTGACTTCCAGTATGCCCCTGACCAACAATGGCCACGGGAAAACAGGTTGGATTTCTACCAGCACGCTCATGCCTCGTTTATCCGGGCGGTCCGGGACTGGGCATTGCCCGTGACTTTGAAATATCCATAATTCCGAATCACACACATTTTCATGGGGAAGGGCCATAATTGCATATGGCACATGGCATCACTATTTCCACAAAAGTGACAAAAGAGTAGTAATATTTCCACTGAAACTCGCCCAAAGGGTGCCTGGTAGATGGAAGTTCCTTGGGCCTTGGGGTCTGGATAACCGAGGGTTTTATTTATTTTTTACAAAATAGCCACAAACCATCATGGTGCAAACACCGGCAAAAACGCACAGGGATAGGGATACACATAGGCCGGATGGCAGCCGAAGCAGGTACAGTCGTCCCTCTCTAATCCGGCACTTGTTAATCCGGAACCCTTGCCAACCGGCGCACTTTCTGACGAAACCGATTTTTTCCGTTCAATTCCTACATCTTAATCCGGCACTTGAATTCCGCCTCCGGCAGTGACTTTTTGAAACGAATCGCTCAAACTGCACGTAGTTTGATTTCATAATCCGGCAGTCGTAAATCGCGTACCGTACAGGTGCACTCCTTGCCAGGCCAGTCTGGTCAGTGCCGCGCGCGCGGGGCCACTTCAGAGTTCAGTCGATCGAATTCAGTTGACAACTGTACTCGAGATCGCGCGGGAGAGTTCAGTTCGGTTGGTTGTTAGGACTTTTCCGAACCCGAACTCAATTTATACAAAGAGAAAGACCAAGGAACTTCAAGTTACGGTATACTGTCCACTAACACCACCAGTTACTAAGTAGTGTCCTGCCAATTTTCAGGTCTGTGTGTGTGTGTGTGCGTGTGTGTGCAAGAGTACATGTGAACATGTTCTCTGTTTTACTTTATCACTTTATCACTGTGTATATTCCTGGAAAACAGTTGAGAATATAAAGTTGTGCACCAAATACTTGGATCGACACGGAAAACCCCTGCGTTTTGACGTATGACACATGCATGCAATTGGGTAGGGCCGGGTCAGAGGGCAGGATTTCTTAATCCAGCACCCTCGTTAATCCAGCAGAAAACGCCGTAGCAAAAGGTGCCGGATTAGAGAGGGACGGACGGCTGTATAAGAGAGTATGACCGACAGCAGCAGCAGCAGCAGCTCACCTCTTAATACAGCAGGATGCGAGCGACTGCCAGCATGCCGGCCGTCGCGATCACAGCCAGAGCGGGGGAAACTGGCGCTTGGCTGCTGTCTGTTGTACCAGCTACGTTACCTAAGCCATGGAGAGAAGCAAGGGCAACACAATAGGCAGGAGAATGCCGAAAAAGGGAATAGAAGAGAGAGAGAGAGAGAGAGAGAGAGAGAGAGAGAGAGAGAGAGAGAGAGAGAGAGAGAGAGAGAGAGGAGAGAGGGAGAGAGGGAGAGAGAGAGAGAGAGAGAGAGAGAGAGAGAGAGAGAGAGAGAGAGAGAGAGAGAGAGAGAGAGAGAGAGAGAGAGAGAGAGAGAGAGAGAGAGAGAGAGATGAGCAATACACTATTCAACACCCCACACGACCATGCTCAGGTGGCTGTGTGTGTGTGTGGGGGGGGGGGGGGGGGGGGGTATGGTACAAATTATGTCATTGCGCAATGGGTTTATAGATTGCACTGGCAAACAGTGCATACCACATGTACATGTAGTAGCAACCAGCAGAGAGTTGCACCGAAAGCAGGGGGTTGTGTGCATCCCTATAGCTATCATCACGCCTACATACGCTCCTAAGAATGTGAAACTCTGGATACCCTTTCTATGGGGTCCACCGACGGCGAAAACATGTGATGTAATGGTCACGCTGTCTATTCCCGGTTCGTTTTAGCGAGCAGTGGAGTAATAAAATTAGCACTCCCCGATATAAACCCACTCAGCTTATGCAAGTCATCAGCCTGATCATTGCAGACACTTGGGTCCACAGACTACATACACGCTGACCGCCTCTCAACATGTGCACACGCTTCGACACGCAGTACGGAACGTAGAAATGGTCATGCTGCGAGTTTTGCCGTCGGACACGCAACACGTGTGTGTGTGTGTGTGTGTGTGTGTGTGTGTGTGTGTGTGTGTGTGTGTGTGTGTGTATGTGAGGGGGAGGGGGGGGGGGGGGTAAGTGGGCGCTATGTACCTGCCATCATTAGGGCCATCCGTGTCGCAGTTTCCCCCGAATGTGCGCCCGTAGTAGGCACCCGGGTCTGGGCCGTTGTGGCGGCCGGTATTGCCGCAGGGTCAGAATTACCAGACAGAGCTTGGCTAGTGCTAGGCGTACTCACACTCGTGCTTGCATTCGCACTCGTGCTAGTGCTTGCACTCGTACTCATGCTCGTATTCGCACTCGTGCTGGTACTCGTGCTGGTACTCGTGCTGGTACTCATGCTGGTACTCATGCTGGTACTCATGCTCGCATTCGCACTCGTGCTGGTACTCATGCTGGTACTCGTGCTGGTACTCGTGCTGGTACTCATGCTCGTGCTTGCAGTCGCACTCGTACTCATGCTCGCATTCATGCTGGTGTTCGCACTCGTGCTGCTCATACCTGCGGGTGCATTCGCGCTGGTGCTGGGGATCACAGGCATGCTGGTGGTCACATTCATCATGCTGGTGCTCACAATCGAGCTCGTAATCGCACTCGTGCTAGTGCCCATACCTGTGGAACCGGTTGGGGAATCCCCTCCGACTGAGGACACTGGACACTGGGAGCACATTGGGTCGACAGCTGTACGCCGCACCCACACGTATACACATACACACACACACACACACACATGTACACACATACAAACACACACACAAACACACATACACACACCAGTACAGACACGCGTACACGTACACACACGCACACGCACACACACAGCAAAGTAAACTGCAGGCCAAACACCTAAGGAGGAAAGATCACAGTCCAAAAAGCTACAGCCGAGTTCAGCGAATCAGCAATGTTGGTATCTGCACAACACCAGTCCATCCCTGCATGAATGGGACACAATGCCATGATGTTGACCATGTTGGTGACAACTCCACTGAATGGTTCCAACTCCACTGCATGCTATTTAAATCTCTACCAAAGATGAAGTTTGCAACGGGGACAACATCTAAACAAAGGGGGAGGGGGGAGGATAGAATCAAGTGGATTTTGCGAGTGCGGGGTGAATCACAAACACACACGCGTACACACACACACACATACACACACACACATGTACGCACGCAACCCATCGCGCCAGTCCCTTACGCGCTGGAGTAGCGGCCATGCTGACAAAAGTGAACTTGAAATTGCCCATGGGGATGACAGCCGACGGGGAGAGAAACGATTGAGTGTTTGGGCTGGTGGACGTAATCCTGGCAATCTTCTCACGTGGGCTTTTGTCGATGTCCAAAGACCCGAACTCCAGTCCGTTGTCGGTACCTTGTGAACGCAGGAACATCGCAACACACACACACACACACACACACACACACATGCAAGGGGGCACAGTTTTAGCCTGCAGTTTGTTTCAAGACAGCACGCACCGTATTTCCCTCTGACTATGAATCGCACGCTGCTACGATTCACCCAAAAGTTGAACCCTGCCCTAGCTGTCCTGTTCCCAGTTGCCCTGCCCGAGCTGCCGTGTCCCAGTCGCCTTGCCCCAACTGCCCTGTTCCAGTTGCCCTGCCCGAGCGGCCCTGTCCCAATTGCCCTGATCCCAGCTGCCCTGCCCCAGTTGCCCTGCCCCAACTGCCCTGTTCCCAGCTGCCCTGCCCCAATTGCCCTGATCCCAGCTGCCCTGCCCCAGCTGCCCTGCCCCAACTACCCTGCCCCAACTACCCTGTTCCCAGCTGCCCTGCCCCAGTTGCCTAGATACAGATAGCGTAAGCACATCCAGTAGCTAAAGCAGAGCACTGTAGACTGGACCATCTTTTTGTTGTTCAGTGCTGGCAACTGAAATCCGACCCCCTGAGCGATGCGCTCACATTCTAGCGGTCTCTATTTCGTAGTTTTCCTATCCTGTGCTGGGTCTTTGCGATGTGAGCACACCGCTCAGGGGTCGGATTTCAGTTGCCTGCACTGTACATGTCCCCTATAAACCCGTACTCCCCCCCCCCCCCCCCCATATAGTACCATTCCCCCTGCATGCAATAATTAGTACCATACACATTTGTAGCCCGTTTTCCCTCCTTCTGCCCCTGCACACAAGTCACCGTTACATTTGATCTAATTCCATCCCCTTTTAGTGTGCATAGCCGGGCCATGCAAATAATATATGCGCGCCAAATGATTGGGCGCACTCACGCAATGCACCGTACACATTTGCTGTCATAAAATTGCATGTATACCTAGCATTTCCCCGAATCTTGGTCACTCTCTCTCTCTCTCTTGGTCTTGAGCAGTCTCATCCTGCCTCAATCTAGTGGTAGTCTAATCTTCGTCCCACGCTCAGTCTTGTAGTTCCAGTCTTGTCTTTGTTCCGTCCTCTTCAATAATATAACGGAGTATCCCTCAATCCAACGAGAGAGCTTGGAAGCTCAGGGCCCTACGCTATGCTTTTTTGCCTAGCTCACCGGTCACGTGCTCCTGGGTGCCCAAATAACTTGGTCACCGTGCCAGCAGGCGACAACTTTCACACCAAGGTTCAACTCGAGTGACAGGACTGCATCCCAAAAAGGTCAAATAGGCTAGTAAGTTGTACGAGGCAGGCACGGTGACCAGGTGACTGGTGTACGCAGGAGCACGTGACCGCTTGTTCAACCCTGTTCGGTTGGGATTAAAGGAGAAACGCTGCATCGCAGCCTTTTCGGACCAAAACCAGTCGACTCAGCGCCCAAAAGATTACAACATATGGGCCAATCGCGGTCATCCGTGCTTTTATAAGAACGACCTGGCACTTTTAGTGACATTTTGCATACAAATTCCCATCTAGTAGGGCGCAGTCACCCAGTTTCGGTGGAAGTGCACGAGTTCGATTGGGAAAAAAGAGGGGAGGGAGCGTCTCAGCTTCTTCGGACCAAGACCATTCGACTCAGCACCCCGAAGACTACAACTGGTGAAAATTTGATTTTAGACTTAACTTCCCCTTTAAATGTTGCTGACGGCCGAATGCATAGTTGCCTGTGGAGCACATTGCATAACTTTACAGTCTCCTATAATACGCATACTGTCCGAAGGCAAAAGAGGCTGCAGATTTAGTTTTTCTGCGCGTTATCAGCAATGGCCTTCAGCAACTTGGGTCTCCTGTAATACGCATCCTGTCTATGCTTTCGTAATGCTAACATGATGCTCGGGATAGCACTCGCTACTGATCTTCGGAAACTTGGCCTGACTATCACTCACAATAAGACAAAGTAGTCGTTGGTTTCTCCCACAATTTCATCGTACTGTTGTGTGATGTGCTATACGACATCCTTATACCGTACAACCACAAAATTGATATCCTTAATCAATCTGGATTTCTTTCGCATCACAGTTTGTCTGGCTATTCAGTTTCCTCTTTACCAAATTGATGTGTAGCCGTTGAAAGTGCTGATACCTTTGGGTTAACTGAGGTCTCCGTTCGTCATGGATTTACCTGCTCGCGAGGAGGGCCTCACATTTCCACAGCTGCGAAGATTCTGTGAAGTATGTTACTATCATATTATGCTTCGTTCCACTCATCTCGCAGATCCAACGACTGTTTTGGCTCTAGACCGAAAAGAACCAAATGAGAGCAGACTTTGCTGGGGTGCCCCATTATTCGAGAGTGATGTTGAAGCGGTAACAATGTTTCTGTGGGATTTCGAAGGTAATCCGAGGCGGTTTGCCGAGCAGGACGCAAAGAAGCTGTACGTGCTCTTGTCAAGTTTTTCTTTCATTTCAAGTACTACGAAAAGTCTCTGCATCCCGAGCGTTCTACTCTCTGTTTAGTGCCATCAAGTATTGGTATGAACAGACCGCCAGTGTATGGCTTGTACAGCGTCCTGTACATTCTCAACAGGTGTGGCCTGATCCTCCTTCGTGTTACCAGGATCTCACTCAATTTGAACGTACGTATCGTATCCCAGCGAAAACAAATATCCATACAAAATGTCGTACAGATGCTTGTTGCTAATTGTGTTTGGGAACTTAACACCAGCCATTGTTCTCAGATGCCTTCGATGAAAGGTGTCGATCCCTCTGGTGGTAGCATCTGTGAGGCCCCATGTCGCACAGTTGTACAGCAGCACTGGCTTCACATAGGTATTGTACAGAGAAACTCTAAGCAGCAGTGAGGTGGATTGATGCTTGAAGAGTGCGTACAACGAACATTGTGATACGGTTACTACAAGAGAGATAGACAGTACAATTCAACATTGGCGCCCAGCTTTGGTTCTAAATAACCCACTCCCAAAGCTCTACCGACTACCTAATTACCTCACTAACGGTTTTCCTAATGAATATTCCTGGTTCTTTCCAATTCCCCGCACGAGTAACTTCGAAACGTTTGTGTATCGTTTTAGTCATAAGTGCTTCTGACTGCGGTTGTGTTCTTGTTCGTTTCCCTTTTGTGTTGATTGGAGTCCTTTTGTGGTGTTTCGGGTGCATCAAACTTATCAGCCTTACTATCTTGTGTAGAATACTTAGAGCGTAGTCAACAAACGTTTACTAAAACCTGTTTGGTCTTCTTATGGCCACTCAATCTACTTGGATCATGCCATGTCCTTTCTCAGGCAAGGAGAATGAGGATTCTGAAGCCTTCTTGCTAGATTTCGATAATGCTTGTGATGCAAATGGATGGGATGACACCACTGTACTGGCTCGGCCTGTTCGTCCAGCCCCGATTAGAACTCGAGGGGACTGAAACATCTTGCTCACCCTCTACGGTTGCACTGGCTCGGCTTGTCCATCCAGCCCCGATTAGAACTCGAGGGGAAACATCTGGCTCACCCGCTACGGTTGCACTGGCTCGGCTTGTCCATCCAGCCCCGATTAGAACTCGAGGGGAAACATCTGGCTCACCCGCTACGGTTGCACTGGTTCGGCCTGTCCATCCAGCCCCGATTAGAACTCGAGGGGAAACATCTGGCTCACTCTCTACGGTTGCACTGGCTCGGCCTGTCCATCCAGCCCCGATTAGAACTCGAGGGGAAACATCTGGCTCACCCTCTACGGTTGCACTGGCTCGGCCTGTCCATCCAGCCCCGATTAGAACTCGAGGGGAAACATCTGGCTTACCCTCTACGGTTGTTTTGGGCGATTTGGGTGCCATCTCCCATAACCCGTTTCTTGCTGATCAGGAGGTGAAGGATGAGGACGCTGCTCGTAAACTGCATTGTAAACTAATGTTACTAAAGAGGTCCCTTCGTGACAATGCTGCAAGTTTCTTACTAAGTTTAACAGTGGAAGAATGTGGGCAGTATGACATCCTTCGAAAGATCCTCACTAAGCGATACATGCCAGCAGAGGCCCAGTACGTTCGTAGAACCCAGCTACGTACCAAACACCGCCAACATGGGGAATCGTTGTCGACCTTAGCAGATGACATTCGTCTGTTGACAGCCAGGGCTTACCCCAGAGCAGGTGAACTGGAGAGAGATGACTATGCTATGGAGTCATGTATCCAGGCTTTAGGTGAGTCACTTCGTGCAAGGGTTAGGGATAGCCAACCTAAGACCATGCATGATGCACTTCGTAGGGGGTCTTTATTTGGAAGCCCATTCATTTGCTGATGCCTCTAATCTTTGGTCTAAATAAAAATAAATTCGACGGGTTCGCGTACCGGGCAGGTCAAGAACAAGGAGTCGTACAACTCCCTGGTCAAGAACCACCTTTCCGCTTCCGTGGGACGCCACCACACTAATTTTTGGTCTAGAGCAGTCTCATCCTGCCTCAATCTAGTGGTAGTCTAATCTTCGTCCCACGCTCAGTCTTGTCTTTGTTCCGTCCTCTTCAATAATATAACGGAGTATCCCTCAATCCAATAATACCATTTGGTGCCTTATGTCTGACTGGGACCGCCTAAGAATACGGGTACTATAAGAGAGATATAACAAGGCAGACAACATTTTATCTACTAGTTGAGGAAATGAAAAGGGGAAAAGTCTGAAGAAAAATTGACTGTCACCACCAGGACTCGAACAGCGACCTTCACTTGAGGATAGCGATGCTCTAACCAGTGAGCTATGGTGTAGCTGTCATCCTACAGCCCAATTCAAAAATATAGACGCATGGTATTTTGGAAATAATTATTTCAAATTTGCCTGGAGCTTCTTGAGAATTTTTTAAAAGAATATTGCTCAGGTCCTCCCCCCCCCCCCCCCCCCCCCCCACCCCCCAAATACTCTCATATCAATTTTTAAGCGATCAGATAACAAGTGCCCAATTTCGAAATTTTCGTGCACAAGGTGATCACAGAGTTTATGTGGTATAGATGCTTGCCTAACGTTTTTTTTAAAATCACGCATCTATATTTTTGAAAAAGCCATTGGCTCATTGCACGTCTGACTGTTCAAACCCTGGTTTAGTTGGTGGACAGTATAAACGCATGACTTGTGCCCCAACATTTTCCTTGTTTCCAAAAATAAATAAATCGACATTTCGGAATATTCATATACCGTAAAGAAGCGTTGATCCCCACGCCCCCCCCCCCCCCACGCCGTGTTGCTTCCCAGCTGGTTTTTCGGCACGAGGCGGGAATTAGTTCAAGTTCCTCAAGTGCATTATGATGTACTGCGAAGCAGAAGATCAAACCTGGCATGTTGGATTGTGCACATTTTCATCCTGCACCGGCACGTATTGGGTACAGCAGTACATGCGTCGGTTCAACATCGTATTTCGTAGCGTACGCCGACGTCGCTTCACCGGCAGAAACTCGACAGGGGTGGGAATTAGAGCGGGGGTGGATCAACGGTACTTTACAGCAGTAATAATCTTAAAGACTCTACAACGGCGTAACGTTGTGTGGCAATGTCTGCATCGACTGTACTCTTGATTGCTGTAATGAAACAAACGACAAAGAAACTGACCGGCGTCATACGGGAAGGCCGGGCGCACGACCTCGTTCACCCAGCTGGAGTCATCACACAGGTCCAGGGTGTCCACGCCAACGAACCAATCGGGACTCGGCGCAATCATGGACGTCACTGACACATACGGGCGGTACCTGTGCGGGGACACACGCACACACGCGCACAAACGCACGCACAACATGAATTAAAAATAGGGGTGAAACATTATACCGAATATTCGAGTGCTCAAAAGAGCGAAGAAAACACATGAGAACGAGTTTCAGTAAGCATTTTTTGCGATGCGACACGCGATGCGGCAGTCGCGAAACCGGGAAATCCCCAAATCGTAGCCATCTCGCAGCCTACACAACTGCCGCAACTGGGGCCAGGGCCATCGCAGTAGTTGAGCTTGGCTCAACTTTTGCGATGCGACAAGCGATTTGGCGTACGATTTTGACCTTTTCTACAGCAAAGTTGTGCAAAGGTTCAAGAGTTGCCAGTAAATATGTACAAGTTGTACCAAGCCACGTGAATACCATGGCGACGTATCCACCTGCATTGAACTTCGCGCCAAATCAGCAAGGCGTTGTCGCATCACCGACTTCTTCTGTGAATGGCAATTCGCGAGTTCGCATCGCACACCTCGTCGCAGATCGCGTCGCCCATCGCATCGCAAAAACGCTTCTGTGAATCCCGCTTTATGCAGCAACTATCCACGACTGTAACAAGATGATAAACAGTCAGAAAGTGTATAGCTTGTTCTCATTTGTTTTCTTCTTTTTTTTTTTACATTTACCGTAAAGTACCGCGAGAGCGCCCCGTCTCGAAAGAGCGCCCCATCTTGATTTTATAGCCAGGGAAAGGAAAATCGTATGGCAGAGTGCAACAAAGTGTGTATGGTGTGAGGACCTTAGTGTCCTAAGGTCACGCTTAGCATGTTTTGTGCGGGCCAATGTGTGTGTACAAGGTACGTGTCGTATGACCTTCAGACAGGACACCACCTCCACAGCACGACCACGAAAGGACGAGTTGGTGGGGCGCTCTGGCGGTACTTTACGATATTACTGGCTCAGTAACTGAGTTAAAATTCGAGTACTTGCTCGGTTCTTTCCAAAAAATCGAACATATCGTCAGGGGATTTTTGATAGCTGTTTACTAAGGGGCCATCCGTAAATACCGATATTTTTTTTCAAGACGATATACGTTAATTTCATATCTCCTCCGTCTCCCCTGAAAACGAACAACATACACATGTTTATACAGGGGATCGATATTTGTGAATGAAGTGCAATCTCCTCCTGAAACGTGACCAACAGCAACTCCAAATTCACCGTAGGCCTAGGTTTACATTGCGACGGTCGCAAAACCTTGGCCTGGCTCTAGTCACGAGGCCGACCTTCACTTTTTTTGCACGCCATCAACTACATGTTTGTTCTGTGCCGGTTCACATCTAGAGATCGATATTTTTTGTAACAAAGACGCGACGAACAGAAACCAAACCCCCTCCCCCCCCCCCCCAAACGAACGAATATTTTTTCTAAAAAATATTGATATTTGTGCACGACCCCTGCTGAGGTTTGTCTTGTAACCAAAGTCGCACTAATGAGGGTGGACCCGTGCATGAACATGTACTTCCGTCATAAAAAAATTTGCAATGGATTATGGTAGCAGCAAGAGTACATAACCCCCCAGAGTGTGCAACGCCTGATCCAGCTCTGCATAGGGTCTTGGTCGAGCGGAATCGGATCTTTGCGTCATAATACCGTACACATCTGAGGGGAACCCGGGGAGTCGCGGGTACTCTTGGATCAAAAACAATGGTGCCCTGCCTCGAGACCGGCCTTGCGCTGGTGTGAAGTGTACGCATGACATCAGAAGATCCGATTCCGCTCGACCAAGACCCTACACAGAGCTGGATCGGCGTTGCACACTCTGGGGGGTTATGTACTCTTGGTAGCAGCCATCTGTGTGTATACGGAGCAGCTGCAGAAGCAGCAGCAGAGCAACAGCAGCAGCAGCAGCAGCAGAAGCAGCAACAGCAGCAGCAGCAGCAACAGCAACAGCAGCAGCAACAGCAGCAGCAGCAGCAGCAACAACAGCAGCAGCAGCAGAGAAACCAACCTGTCAACTGTGAATGTGATAGCTGGAGCTGATCTTTGAACGCTCGGAGGAATACCGCTGATAGTGTCGAGCGTATCAGCTCCTGTTAAACACAGACACACACATGTGCGTACACACATACACACACACACACACACACGCACGCTCGCACGCACGCGTACACACACACACACACACATACAAACTCAAACACACACACACCAAAGATCAAGATACAAAAGCATGAGCATAAGCACGAGCAGCAACATAGCCATCAACATCATCACTACCGGTTTATATATCACTACCACTAACATACCACCATCATTTTAAGGCCACGCCGTTTTTTTCTATGTTTCGCGTCACCTTATCCGATGAAATCAATGAGGGCGAAAAAAATAAAAAAGCCATCCAAAAAAAAACAGTGTACGTGCATTGCATTTGTGTACAGTGAAGCGACGCGGCACTGTTCATGTACATGAATACATGAGTGTATAATTATTAGGGCTGAAACGATCGTGGATTTTCACCTATCGATTACTCTTTAGCTTAACGATCGAGTAATCGATTATAACCGTTACCAAATAGTGTCTGAATTCTGTGCAAAATTACTGTGTTTCCACAAGCTATGCCTTCATAGTACCAAAAAATCTGCATTAGTGAAAGGGTAGCTCCGAAACATGGCAGTTTGAAGTCAATTAAACCTCAGAACATGCACCATACCCCTGGCAACTGCACACTCACAGCGGAAATTGATTCAAACTTCACAAAAACGGGGTTTTCAGTACATTTTGGACTCAAAATCCCTCAACGAGTAATCTATAACGTAACGATTACTTGATTGCTAAGGAATTATCGATCGATTACCGAGTAATTGGTATAATCGTTTCAGCCCTAATAATTATGTATCCCCTCTGCCATGCTTGCTGTCCAAACACAGGCGGCATGATGATTGTGTGACTTGCAGCCCAGCTTATTACACACACATCATACAAAAATGTACATGTGAGCTGAGTACAATCATGCGAGTAACTACTCATGCGATAAATAGAACAAAATATTTAATTGATGCCAACATAATAGTTACGTGTAACAATCATGTTCGGTTTTTTTTCCTTTTGCCAGTTGTGGGTTACATTTTCCGGTTTTATGGGTTTGCATTAAATTTGTATTGCATTTTCAAAAAAAAAAATTTTGTTCTGTTTTTTTTTTTTTTTTTTTTTTTTTTAACTCCGGCTGTGAAATACATGCGCGCGGGGGACGCGAAACACAGATAAAAAACGGTGTGGCCTAATATCAACAGAGCAGAAACAACAACGACATCAACGCCAACGCCACCAGCACCACCAGCACCGCCACCACCACCACCGCCAGCAGCAGCTATAACACCATCAGCAACAGCAAAAACGAAAGTGACACCATGAGCAGCAGCAACAACACCATCACCGCCACCACCGCCACCAGCAACAACACCATCACCACCACCACCACCACCACCACCAGCAACAACACCATCACCACCACCATCACCACCACCGCCACCAGCAACAACACCATGAGCAGAGCAGAAACGAAAATGACGTCACTAGCAGCAGCAGCAACACCAGCAGCAGTAGCGGCAGCAGCACCAGCAGCAGCAGCAGCAGCAGTAGCGGCAGCAGCACCAGCAGCAGCAGCAGCAGCAGAAACGACATCACCACCACCGCCAGCAGCAGCAGCAGCAAAAGCGAAAAGGACATCACCGCCAGCAGCAACAACACCAATAGCACGATTCAGCTGCAGCAGAAACGACAATGACATCACTGCCAGAACTGAAAGAGCAGCACAACAACACCATCAGCAGCAGCAGAAACGACAATGACATCACCGCCAGCAACAACAACAACAACACCATCAGCAGAAGAGCAGTACACCACATCCACCAGCACCTACCCTGAGCAGTAAATTCACTTTTGAGGCTACCTGTTCTGCCAAGCTCTGCCATGGCCTCCATTCCGGTGCTGGCGTCTGTTCCGCGACGCCACATGACGTAGCAGGCACTGTGGCTAGTTCCAATTGGTGGAGACCAGTGGGCGAAGGTGGGTGGCGTCGGCAGAGTCCACTGCGATTCAAACGTCACCGTGTAGGTGGCTGTGCCCGTTGCACTGCAATTGCAAGCTGCATGACCACACACATGCATGCACACGCGACAACACATGCACACGCGCGCGCACACACACACACACACACACACACCTCAGACATCAGACCTGCCCGTCGAGCAAGCAATGATAGTGAACAGCTAGCTATGTTACACAACTTGTGCTGGGATGACAATCAAACAAAAGCTTGCAAGGTTGATGAATTGACTGCCGCTAATTTTAGCCTGGTCTACACCACACACACACACACACACACACACACACACACACACACACACACACACACACACACACGCACACATTATGCATGTTCGCATTCACACAGAGGTTGTATAAAAGCAAAGACGGATCGTCGGATACACGAATACCATCGAGCTCCTGATGGCGAGCATCGTGCCCCCCCCCCCGTTGCTGTCCCAAGTGCAGTGCGCAAACGGAAACATAATGCTATTCATGACGCACGTGCTGCCGCCTAGCTGAACACACAGCCCAATGTTGCAGGATTTGGCAATAATAAAAAAGCGGGCGTTTCCGTTGCGGTCTTCGCAGGCCGGGTGTGTACGATGCTTTGTGTTCGATATGGTCAGTTAGGATGGCTGTCTAACATTGGACAGGAGAGATACGAAAGCCACTTTATAATTATTTTATTTATTTATTTTACCTTCTTTGATAAAGATACGGTTGACTTACACGCGTTGTCACTTTGTCCCGCTCTTTCATTCTCTCTCTCTTTTTTTGCCTTTGAATATCGCATTACTATCCATGGCCACTTTGTTCCTGACGATGGTCATGTAGACCGAAATGTTAAGATAATCACTTCATGATGTGTGAACTGCAGTGCTTATTTGAGTGTGGGCAAGTGGCTATGAATGAATATTCTAATTTCAGAAATTGTAGGTGCTCAAAATGTCTGGCACGAGGGCAAAAGGCCCGGTTAGGTGAACAGAAGTTTTAGGTGCAGAGCAGCAGTTCCCTATTGGATTATGTGTGTTAAGCTGTGTTCACAACTGACACGTGTACGCGTGAAACCACGCGCTTGTGCGTATTTTTGCTGGCTTTTGGGGGCGCCATGCGTACGGAAACGCGCCGAAATGGAAATTCCAACATGTTGGAATTTTCAGCGCGTATCAGGCGCGTACCAGCGTACATCAAAAAATTAGTACTCGAAGGTGTCGCACGCGCTAAATACGACTCGGGTTGCTGTTTTTTTGTGAAAGCTTGAGCGCGTGTTTGGGCACGCATGAACCGCAAGCGTACCGCGTCCACGTGCCAGTTGGGAACACAGCTTTAGTGTTTGTTAGGTGTATTGGGTATGAAACAGACAGACGCACCGAAGGTACCGAAAATAAAAGTACACCGAATTTTTTTGAAATTACAGTAAATGAGAATAAAAATTGATACTGAAATTTAAAAAAAGAGAAGAAGGGGATATCAACATATCAGCATGTGGCCTTTACACCCAGGGTATACTCAACCAGGGTATACTCAACCAGGGTACACTCAACCAGGGTACACTCAACCAGGGAGTGGCAAGAGATCTGCGCTCAGTGCACAGTGGACTCTGTGTGCGAACATAGGAGTAGATAAATACCGGTATTTTACTACTCTTTTGTACGAACTGGGCCTTTCTTGCCACTCGTTTCTCGTACGCGTGCCCTAGCTTATGACAAATCCCTGGAGGCGAGTCCAAAAATCACGTTATCGAATAAGGTCTATAGACCTTATTCGATAACGTGATTTTTGGACTCGCCTCCAGGGATCTGTCGTAAGCTGGGGCACGCGTGCATGAAACGAGTGGCAAGAAAGGCTCAGTTCGTACAAGGGAGTAGTAAAATACCGGTATTTATCTACTCCTATGTTCCCACGCCGAGTCCACTTTGCACAGAGTGCAGGTCTCTTGCCACTCCCTGGTTCCCGGGACCCCGGTTCACGTGAGTGTGACGTTTATCGAATAAGGTCTATACTCAACCAGGGTATACTCAACCAGGGTATACTCAACCAGGGTATACTCAAACAGGGTATACGTTGAATCGCTCAAAACCAGTCAAAGTTCCAGGGCGCAGACTAGAGGATAGAGTGAATGGACTAGATTCATGCCAGCTGTCACAAGTGCCCAACCCCATTGGCCACATCCGTACTACATACCCATCATGTCAGGTCAAGAGTTCCCCATTGACTCTTGGAAACCCCTAAAATTCCAGGGACGAATATGTTTACAAACAACTACTGGGTAGTAAGAAGTGGATCTATCTAGCGTTTTCATGGTGTCCGTATATTAGCCGCGATTTTGTTTAGCAATCGAAGAATGCTGTTCTACAAAAGGCTGTACTCCACAATTCCAGAAAACTGATTCCCTAGTCCGTATCCGCAAATTTGCCATATTTGCGAAGTCTGCTAAGATCTGTCCCTTTGGAAAAACGCGGCCAAGAATTCAAAATTCCGCGGTAAATTCCGCGGGGAAAAGGGGGGTTTTCTGCGATATTTTCTGCGGTAAAATCAAAAATCTGCGGCACTTTCTGCAAGTTGTTCACCCTCCTCGTAGAGGATATGACAACTAGTCGCATGAAGGAGCACTTTTCATACTATCCTTTGCAGTCACAAACTGAATAAAAGTGAAGAATCTTGGAGAGACCTGCACTGGCAAGAGAAATGTGCTCAAACAGATCGCAAAGTAGTTTTTCTGCTGCTTTCTGAGAAGTAATTTTAGTAATTTACCCTAAAACATTCAGATTCCGCGGGCAAAAGTGTGGATTCCGTGATTTCCGCGGATGATGGCAACTTCTGCGAAATTTGCCGCGGCCACGGAATCGCGTTTTTCCAAGGGGACAGTAAGATGCCCGTGTCGCAATTTCGCTATTTGAAAACAATGGGCGTTTACTGTATTTTCAGGACACTTCTCACATAGAACCCGTTTTCTGGCAGCGGGACATGGCTCAACTACATGTACATATACATGACACAGGTTTGAGGCATTCAGATCTAGATAGGGATATCAGGGAATGCACTGCCCAGGCACTTTCAGTCAGAGTGATGCTGCCGTGAAGGGATGAAATCAGACTGCACAAAAGTGAAAGAGGAGCAGCCAGCCACAGGCAGAGGAGTGCGGCACTCAACTCAACGAACTAACTCCATTGTATTCCTGGGGAATTCCCCGCGCAAGTAATGGCAAACAATCAGAACTACTTGAACCACTTAACCGGCATAACAGTGGAACTGTGAAGAAAGTGGGAACTAACTGCTTCTTCCACTCCTGCACTCTGCTCTGCCTCACAAGGAATTGGAGCCTGGGGGAGGGGGGATTATCTCCAATTCCAATAAAACATCTCAATTAAACCTTCGTAATATGACGCTTCAGCTGATTCTGTTTATTGCCATCCTTAGGCCACACCGTTTTTTTATCTATGTTTCGCGTCCCCTGCGAGCATGTATTTCACAGTAGGAGTTTAAAAAAAGAACGTAAAGAAAAAAACGGAACATGATTGTTACACGGTAACTATTATGTTGGTATTTTGTTCTATTTATCGCATGATTGTACTCAGCTCACATACATGTACATGTACATGTACAAACAAGGCCGGTCTAGGCAGCTCAAGGTAGAGTGCTCAATGCACAAAGGTACAGAGCAGTATACACACACAACAGAGGCGAACGGCTATGTTAGCTGTAACTTTTAAAAGAGTTTCACGCATCACAGCGATCATCAGTGCATGCGTGTGTGTGTAATAAGCTGGGCCGCAAGTCACACAATCATCATGCCGCCCGTGTTCGGACCACACGCATGGCAGATCAGAGGGGATACACTCCTGTATGCATGTGTGAATTACTTCGAAGTAATAATGTTCAATGTACATGAACAGTGCCGGGTCTAAGCTTCACTGTACACAGATGCAATGCATGTACTAGTGCCTGGCTTTTTTTGTATTTTTTTCGCCCTCCCTCATTGATTTCATCGAATAAGGCGACGCAAAACATAGAAAAAAATGGCGTGGCCTTAAACTAAAACTAGTACTCAATAAAAAACTCGCATGTTGAGCCAATAGTAATACAGTTGAACATCGATTATCCGCACATCGACTATCCGACCATTCGATTATCCGTAACAGTTTTTTTGGGCGCACGCGCCGTAGAGTACGCACTGTGCATGTAGTGAGCCATTCAAAAAATACGAAAATTTTGAAAAGTAAAAAGTAAAAAGGTCGTGCGGCTAGTAATAACCACTGAAAGTGTGTGAGTGACAGTTTTTTTCTTATCTGGAACATTTGCCTTATCTGAACACCGCCTGACAGTTGTCTGCCCAGAGGTGGTCGGATAATCGATGTTCAGCTGTATGTAAAGAGAAAAGGGCCTATAAGTTACCACTGTCAGCCATTTATTAGTACATGTAACTTATAAAACTAGCACCCCCCCCCCCCCCCAACGAAAACCACTCAGCATATGGGAGTCATCAACTTGAGACGATGGCAGATTTCGTGAACGTCGGTGTTTGATGTATGACGTACAAAACGTACATATACGGAACACGTGATTCCAATTGCCGCAGTCGGAGACCCCATATGCAGAGTTGCACAGTCCTTAAACGTGCATCTACTCTTGCTACAAAGCAAGCAGGGTACTCCCACGCCCGTATAAGGCAGAGCTCTCCAGACAGTACAGAAAAAAGGCAGCTATGCTGCAGCGCAGAGTTTCACGATAATACTGGTATTCACCAGAGCTCATGCTTGTACAAATAACTGTTATTTTGAAACTAGTACGCAAACCCTTTCCACGCTTTGGTCCAGTGGATCGTGAGCACAGAATTCACGGCAAACTTCAGTCGTTCGTTTACACACGGCGGGCATAATCCCCACATTCTGAGCATCCTGGTCACCAGGGGATTTTAAAATCTGGGTCCAGAACGTGTCATCAAACACGTCCAATGTACTAGATAGGTGCTTCAACATGTTGGAAAAGGCCACGATAGCCAAATAAAATTGACTGCCATCGCTGGGTGGTAGAGTAGTTCACATACGCCATCCAGGCAGCAGAAATCTGTTGCCGGCAAGCGGCTTGGACGGCGCATGCGAATGATCGCCACGCACAGTGGCCATTGCCTGCCCCAGCCATGTGTTGCTTGGAATATAACTAAAAACGAATGCGCCGTCAGTGTATCGTACACAGCAAGCTGTCTTCCAAATTGTATCCATGAAGGCTACCTGCGCTCACTGGAGAAAAGAAAAACTTCCCGACGGAACGTGATGCAGTGCTGCCGCTGGGGGACAGCCTCGTGGCCTAGACCGTTCATATTTCCATGCACTGCAGTCTATGCACAGTTGAGTCACCGCGTGTTCCTTGGTATGCTGTGCTTGGTGGAATTCTAGGCTGGGTCGTACTGTACAGATGGCATGCGAATGAGGTCATCTCATACGCTTTGAATGGAGTGCACTACGTCATAGCATATGCGACATGTGCATCACTCATAATAGTGGACAGTTCAAAGCCATCAAAAACTCATTTTCGCCAAATATCACCTACGGGAAACCCTGGTTTTTGCTGCCCATGCCTCAAATTATTATTGGTCTATTCCATAAATTCAGGGCTGAAGTATCCCCCCCCCCCCCCCACACACACACACACACACGCACGCACACACGCACACACGCACGCACACACATAAACACGCAGCACCCACGCCGACAACTATTTCGGAACCGATTGCGGCAGATATGCACCATCCATGAACAAAACGCCCACGAGACCCTGCTGTCAAGCAGAAAGCCAATCACAAACTCAACACGGTCTTACCATGGAGAACATGGATGTTTGCAGCCGCCAGGATTGCTGCTAAGCAGAGGATGTCGGATAGTTTGGCCATCGTCGTCAGCCTCGAGAAGTCTAACTATTTCAAGTAATTAGTTTCGGAACAGGAAGACCGTGTCCGTGGCGTTGGAACTACAGACCAGCAAGATCTAGGTACGTGGGGCGCAGCGTGACAGAGCTACTTTTCGCTTGCGGTACTAAAAACCAGAGGTGTCAAAACGACAAAAGCTAAAATATTCATGTGCACCAGCGCTGCTGCAAGAAATACAAAAACAAAAATTTCGAATGCCATTTATACCGTATAATACGCACGCACGTATATGTCGCTACTCGTACTCCACCGGTCTACAGACTCTACGCTGTCTGAAGATCTCGTAGATTTATGTGGGACGACTGCATGCATGCATGCACCGATATGGCCGGGTGCGCGGTCAGTGCTACAACTCGAAGCTGCCTCGCTAGTACACACACATGAGCACGGGAAACACGTTCCAGTCACTGATGACACTCATTGCCGAAGTTGTGTTGCCATGGTGCAAAAATGGCGTTGGATGGCTACGCCTGAGCGCTCGCGCTGTCATCGCAGCCCACGACACGTCTTCCTGCTGTGCTTTCTTGACAAAATAATTATTTTGTTTCGCTTTGTCCTTGTTGCTGGAGGGTTTGATTCTTTGAGATACTGTAGAGCGATTTGGAGTTGGTCAGCCGAGAGTAGTCGTGAGAAATGGAGAAAGTATGTGAGAGAACCTGGACTGCGGATCAAGTCGCTCTGTTCCAGCGGAGGCGAGCAGAGGGTTACGATCTCAGTGCCCAGGCGCTAGGCACGTCGCTCCTGATTATTTCAAGGGGCTCGATGTGCAAGTGGCACTCGAAACCAGTGCTGCGCAGAGTGCCCATGTTCCTGCCAGTGTCGCTGCTTCAGCCGGGCTGGCGCTGGCGTCTCCAGTGCAAGCAGTATACCTAGTAGCTGAAACCACTCCTGAACCTGCTGTAAAACCCGCCGCTCAGGGCCAGTGCAAACAGCAGCTGATGCTGCTACTGAAAGGGCCACATATTCACTTCTGTCCAGCTCTGTCCTGCGCGCTCCCACCTCTTGTGGGGATATCATGCGCTTACGCATGCAAGGGCTGCGCCAACTTTGCAAAGACAGTATTCCCTACCAAGGGTGTGTATCCAGACGTGATCTTTACCTTCTCATCTGTGAACATTTCCACTTGAGTACTGCTGGCGAAGGAGTTCCAGACGAGGAGGCAGACAAGCCTGCATTACCAAAGCCAGTAATGGCAGCGTACAAGAAGCTACCAAGCTTTTCACACATAACATCTGGCTGGTCTCTATCTCGCCTAACTAAAATCCCTTTCTTCATTACTGAGGCTGTCAAGCACTATCTGTTAAATTCCCCGGAAAAAGATTATGACAAGGAGAGCTTGCAGTGCTACAAGCAACTTCGTGCGTACCAATTATTTGATGAGCACCACCTTCACCATTTGGAGGGAAACCTGTTTGCAGGTGGAACAAACTTTTGTTTCGTCCGTGCGAAATGCTGACCATCACAAGATACATCAAAGCAAGCCTACACGTGTATCGTCTGCATCAGCAGGGACGATCCAGTGTGCTAAGGTGGATACTGCCAGTGCATTTCCGGATAAGGAGAGTGCTGTTCACATGTACGGCTTTGCTGTTTGCGCAGGATGATTTTTGCAGCCATGGCATGCAGAGTTTGTCTGGACCTTCCGTAACAGACATGTTGTATGCATGCACGCTTGTGCTTCTGACTGTTTTTCTAGATCATGGCTTCTCTTCTGATCTTTCCTCGTCATGTCTGTTGACGTTTGTGAATTATATCATCTTGTATAAACACAGTACACTGTGAACGAAAGCAACATTTCATTCCACCTCACCTCTCAACCCCTCACAAACAACCTAAAACTCGTCATCGATTGCACTGATTTTTTAACGACTTTCTGGATCAATAATCATCATTTTTATGTCTTCAAACCAGAAATTGGTAGACATCAAAATGGTCTGTCATCATAGTAAAACATTGACTTTAACAAGACATTTCTGAATAATGAACTTCGGACTGATGTTAGATTATTACTGGAACAAATCATTTCTGAATGCACAGATTGAGCTAAGTGGAATACTTGGTTGGTTGATAGAACTTGTATTTCCGGTGGAATATATGTAACAATCTTTTTCACATTCACGCAGTATTTATTGGAACAAATTCATATTCTGTGATGATGATGGTCAGCCAGTGTCGGTGAAACGTCTAATGGCCATCGCTGAGGACCAGTGGCATACAAATGTCTAAGGGTAGATAGGCCGCGCCAAGTTTGCATCCTCTTGGCTTTGGGTTCGAGGTATTTGAACAGGGCAGAGAACACTGCGTAGTTAGGCAGCCCGGTGAAATGCCTGAACTTGTCAGGATTGTTTCTGATGCTGGCTAAATCGATCGAACGACACTTCAGGCTCTCGTACTCTTTTTTAATTATATTTCACTGAAGTCTTTTTTCTAGGCCAGCCATGTGATCATCAACTTCACTCGGGTCACTTACACTGATATATCTGTGATCACATGGCAAACCCTGCACAGGACCAGGGGTCGGTGCTGGGTCAATAGCCGAACAGACACCACAGAAACGACCCCGGCATCATCAATATCTTGTGGCTCCTCAGACTCTTGACGTTTTCTCTTCAGAACTCGTCTCGCTGGTTTAGGAGTTGCCGTCCACTGGAACTGGGTTGGCACAGCGGTGGGGTTGAGCCATTTTCTTTCTGGATCCTCACCAGACAGGAGCTTGCCGACGTAATCATCTTGTTTGAAATGAGAGCTGCATACTCTGGTGTTTGATGTGATCTTGAAATTTGATCCCACGTCCCTCCTAATTTCAAATTGCCATAACTTGCACCTTTCTGCATCACTGGGAAAACGATGAAATGCAAGTGACATAATCTAGAGACCGATTACTGCAGAGCGGAACAGCACAGTAGTAGCCCTTGCCTGAAGTTCTTTTCGGCTTCTTGGCAGGTTGGCTGTCAGTGCCAGATTCCACTGCGGCTGACCCCACGGACACTGAAGGCGAAGAAACAACACCAACACTAGCTGCAGCGACAGTTTGTTCGACTGGAACCGGTTCAGGAATGGTTTTAGCTACTGCTTGCGCTGGAGACGCCAGCGCCAGCCCGGCTAAAGCAGCGACACTGGCAGGAACATCGGTACTCTGCACAGTGCTGGTTTCGAGTGCCACTTGCACATCGAGCCACTCGAAATAATCAGGAGCGACGTGCCTGGGCACTGAGATCGTAACCCTCTGCTCGCCTCCGCTGGAACAGAGCGACTTTATCCGCAGTTCAGGTTCTCTCACGTTCTTTCTCCATTTCTCACGACTACTCTCGGCTGACCAACTCCAAATCGCTCTACAGTATCTCAAAGAATCAAACCCTCCAGCAACAAGGACAAAGCGAAACAAATAATTTTGTCAAGAAAGCACAGCAGGAAGACGTGTCGTGGGCTGCGATGACAGCGCGAGCGCTCAGGCGTAGCCATCCAACGCCATTTTTGCACCATGGCAACGCATCTTCGGCAATGAGTGTATACGCGGTCAGTACCGCTGTTCATCCATCCCTTGCCGCTATTGCGGCGCGGGCTGGATTCCGCGGTACTGCCCTCATACTCGTGCAGGAACCTGTACTTCCTATCATACCGTATTTCCGCAAATAAAAGGCCGTCCTCGTATACAACGCCTTCCTCGTATACAAGGCCGGGGCAGGGGGCGATTGAAAAAATAAAAGACCGTCTCCGATTAGAAGACCGGGCCTACTAAATGAGTCATTGTTCTTGTGTTAAAAATAGAAGACCGTGCTCAAACTGTGGGAAAAAATAGAATATCGTGCTCAAACTGTGTAGAAGGAAATGGAAGAACGGGGGTAAAACTGTGTGGCGAGAAATAGAAGACCGGAGGGTCAAACTGGGTTGAAAGAATAAAAGACCGTCCTCGAATACAAGACCGTCCTCGATTATAAGGCCGGGTTAGGACGAGGTTGAAAAAATAGTAGACCGGCCTACTATTTGTGGAAATACGGTACCCTGGTTTCTCATCATGTGTTGCTTTCGCCCGTAAAACGACTTGATTATGACGTAATGATTATGTACAATCATGCCGAAAATGGAGTCACACGTACACAATCATTCATAGACAGAATCATAGACTCATAGTGCATCACCATTGATGTACTGGTACAGTATCATGAATCATGATGCGTCAGCGAAAACCGCAGGCGAAAATACTGCCGCCAGCTGTGAGGAGATAACGGAAATGACTTCCGCTGTACTGACTGACTCTGTACTTGTAGCTAATAATAACACTATACTACTAGCGGCTGAACACATTTTCCTCGCATCATGTCGAACAACAGGGGATGTCATGAACTAAGATGAAGCAAATCGCCAAAATGGTTCCGAACCACAGATGGTCCCCAGACAAGACACACATGTACTCTGTTGCCCTCTCCTTGGCTAAAACGTCCTCCCTTGTACACTCTCCACTCTTTGTTGCCTACTCTGCTTGGCTTGCGCTGCCCGCTACTACGCGCACTGCCAGTGCCCTGGACGCATTTAAATCTGCTCAGTAGATTCACCATCACCTGTCCCTCCTTCTCCGTATTGACCATTACTCTTCTTCTTTAATTATTTTATTCACCATGGTTGGTTAATTAAGGGGGCAGCCTACCCATAAATTTCATATGGCATTCAATTGACCGTAACTTAGGTGTTTAACAATGGATTTGAGTGAAATTTTGACCACACACTCATGCCACTATGCTGGCCCTCAGGACATGATTTACAGGTTCTTGCGCCTCACTGACAGGCTTTCCAGGCCGGAAAAACTCAAATTTCCGGCATAGTGCCACGGTGTGCGAGCCACCCAGGAGCCAAACAAATGCATTTACAGTTTTTTCACATTTTCGTGCCCATTCTGTCCGTGCGCGGGACCCAAACCAAAAACAAGTCCAGAAGCAGCCATGGGTGGTGGGGTAGGGCCCCTCAACGTGGCCCTGCAATCTGTCACAACGGAACGAGTGGGCGTTCTCTCACAGACTCCCACAGACCCAAGTCAATTTTTGATTTTTTTTAGGTTTAGCACGTGCTATGAGGTCGTACCTTTGATACAACATCCAGTGCTGGGACCTCCACAGCAAGCCATTTCCACAGCGCTGCACACCAAATCCAGGATACCCTCAGAAACCGGCAAAGATTACCGCTCACGTTCCGCTACTGCCTAGTATTGAATCCTACCTGACTTCTTGACACGACTCAAACTTGCCAAAGTCACTAAATCAACGTCAACTACAATAATCAAGCCACATATCTGCAACATCACGAGGGTGCAGCCCAATACGTGGCTCAAAAACGTGATTTTTGGACTTCACAAGTTGCGCACGGTCTGCTCACATTCAAATACAGTGCTGCCAACAAATGACAGCGTGCAACAAAAAAATCTTTCCTTGCAAGGGCACATTTTAGGCCATAACTCTTGAACGGCTGGTCAGATCGGGACACAATTTTCAGAGAATTTGCAGCTATAGGGCTTGAAAGTGATGACGTCAAAAACGGCCTAGGAGTAGTAAATTGACATCAGATTTCTATTTTGGATCCACTAAGGTGCGACTTTGCTATTGCCTCAGAATGTGGGTGCATAGCAACCCACTCATGTCGTATGCAGGTGCAACTTTTACTTCGCCACCAGTTGTCACCCCGCCCCCACTAGCCAAATCAGTCAGTTTCACTGGCAACATCACCTTGCTGTGAGTGAGACCGCTTGAAATGTGCTTGGATCCATACAAAAACTGGATCCAGGTGGATCCAGTTTTCGAATTTTTCAAATTGTTGCTATGCCATTGCTATGGAGTGACGTAGCACTTTCAAGCCCTATTCAAGCTCTTTCAACTGACGTAGCACGCAATATGAATTTACAAATTCGATTTTCAGCGAATTTTGGGTAGTCTGCCACCTTAAATTTCTTGACTTCGTTCGCTAGCCGCATCCTTGCTCCGATGATGTCATTGATTTCTTCCAGGAGAGATTGGTTGGTACGCCGGTCGTGGTATGTTACTCCTAAGAGGCGGCGGAAGCATTTCATCTGAGTACGGGGTAAAAATAGCCGAGGTCTTTTACGAGACTTCTTTTTCCTATACTGACCAAGTACGAAGTCGATATTAGATTTATCACGACAAACAGACTTGAAACAGCCGGTATTTCAAAATCCAGAACGATTAACGTTACCTCATGAATCCCGGTTTTATGATTGCACAACCGTTGCACCATCACCTACTCATACAGTGACCATGCTGCACTAGGCACCGTTCAACTACGCAACCCATAAGCAGTCAAATATAAGCAGTCAATATAGCCCTACGGAGCGAAATACATTGTACATGTATGCAGGAATACTCGGAGGGAGTTGTGGTTGCTCGTGAGAGTGCTCAATACACCAAGGTGCAGAGCCTAGTAAACACACTTGAGAGGGATCAAAAGCGTTTCTTCTGTAACTCTGAGTTTCACGTTTTTAACAGTTGCTGTCTGATGATCGGTTAAAACCGTGAAACTCAGAGTTACAGAAGAAACGCTTTTGATCCCTCTCAAGTGTGTGTATGCAGGAATATTATTTTGACTGCTTAGGTATAGCGAAAATCAATGGGAGTCAATACAAAGAGAGTGATAAGTACATGTATGTGAACATGGTGTTTTTGTGGTGTCTGTGCGTCGCGGGCCGCGGGGCGGACTGCATTTCGGTTCACTTACATGTACATGTACATGTATACGCCCATCGCTTATTTGTGAGGGTGCGCTTATGCCCGGGTATAAACACATGGGCTCACATGTACATTTTTACTGTATTCTGCGCGTCACCACGGTAGCAAAAAAGGGGAACTAAGAAGATTAGTTAGAAAAGCTGACAGCACCGACGCAATCCACACAGTCAGCGAGCCAATTTGAATTTGGTAACCGAACGTTTTCGCTCCCTTCTCATCATGGGTAAGTACAGGGAATAATGAAAAATGTCAAAATACAGCAATTTATAGAGCTACAGCAAAAGCAAAGATCGAGAACCTCACGCTATACGTGTACGTGTGGACAAAATTGAATTCAGCAGAACAGGAACAGGTTTCCACACGTACATGTGTAGCGTTAGGTTCTCGATCTTTGCTTTTGCTGTAGCTCTATAAATTGCTGTATTTTGACATTAATTTTTTTCACTATTCCCTGTACTTACCCATGATGAGAAGGGAGCGAAAACGTTCGGTTACCAAATTGGCTTACTTGACTGTGTGGATTGCGTCGGTGCTGTCACCTTTTCTTTCGAAATTGGATACGCCTCCAATTTTTGTTCCTTTAACTTAAGATTAGTTACTTGAACATAATGGCCCATCTTAGGCGCGAAGACTACAAATGTACATGACATTGTATGGCTAAGCAAAAGAGATACGGATACACTGCACTGTGGCGACCAGCGACCAGCCTGGCACTACAGACCACTTCGCCAGGCACGGACGGTCTGACTCTCCTATTCATATTATTATCAAGAGTAGATTACATGTATAAGTGTGATTTACGAAGTCTGAAGAAAATTAATGCTGAACGGTCTCTGCTGGGATGATGACTACACCATAGCTCAGTGGTTAGAGCATCGCTGGCTACAAGCGAGGGTCCCTGGTTCGAGTCCTGGTGGTGACAGTCAACTTTTTCTTCAGACTTTTCCCGTTTGTCTCTTTCCCTCAAACAAGTTAAGATTATCTACTCTTGATAATAATAATGGTTGTACGGTGCAAACCTCTACTTAAGGACCACTTGCCACTAAAGACCGCTTTCTCTGGCCCCAAGGCGTGGCCGTTAGTCACAGGTTTTACTGTACTTGTAGGGAGTGGCATGGGAAATGTGAGGCTACACGTATCTCTAGATGAGTTGCTAGTGTACCGGTACCTTGGATAATAGTATGCACATAGTGCAGTACTGCAATGCACAATGAACTATATGTTCATGTACGTGAGCATGGTGTTTTTTGTGGTGTCTGTGTCTGTGTGTCGCGGGGTGGACTGCATTTCGGTTCACTTACAATTACATGTACATGTATACGCCCATGCGCTGGTTTGTGAGGGTGCGCTTATGCCCGGGTAGAAACACATGCGTAATCCCGTCCATGGTGCGCTGGATAGCGCTAACGCCGAGACCCTAGGTCGGCGTTGCTAGTCCCGCCTCACCGGCACAGGCTCCCTGAGAGCCCCTACCAGTACATTGTCTGTCTTTCTCCTTTGTTGTCTCGATCATTATTTTCTTTTGCCTTCTTCTTCTTCTCCTCTCTTTGTTATGGTCTATCAGTAGGAGGTGCATTCTGTAAAAAAAAAATAAAAAAAATAAAAAATGCGCTTAAATACACTTACATGTACTTGTAGGGAGTGGCATGGGAAATGGGAAGCTATATGTACATGTACATGGCATCTCTAGATTACAAAGGCAGAAGAGAACAGAGACAGCCGGCTACATGTAGGTCATTGTTGTAACGCTGCGGTTCATGCACATAGCAAAGCTAAGGCAATCCTCAGACAACTGACAACTCAGTTGTCTGAGGATTGCCTTAGCTTTGCTATGTGCATGAACCGCAGCGTTACAACAATGCCCTAGCCGGCTGTCCCTGTTCTCTTCTGCCTTTGTGGTAATGCTCCATCCTTGTGGTGTTGAGCACTCTAGACAATCTGGGAACTCTCGCTATTGTGTATCTCTAGCCTGCTGGTATGTGCCATTCAGGTAGACATTGAGCTCCAAACCTAGCAATACCATAGCAACAACAAGAGGCTGTGTATGTGGGGGGGGGGGGGGCAAGTGCTTATCAGCGAGAGACTAGAGACGTGCGAGAGAGAAAATCGAAGGAGGAAAAAGAGCAGAGAAAGCGAGATCGGCTACTATCAGTAGCTTCGACAAACAGCGGCAGGCAAACTGGCTGAGAAAGGGTAGGATCATGATGGCATGAAAGACAGAGCAAAAGGCTATCATGCCAGATTGAATGCATGGAAAATCCAAAATTTGCTCAAACGTATGCATGCATGCAATTCTGGCGTGTTATGCAGCCATTATCACGGTGGCACCACGGTGCATCATGCAACAACTGGAAAACAAATATCCAGTGCGGATTAATAAAATGAACTACAAGTGGACAGTGCAAGTGCTTCTCAACATTTTGCTCCGAGTAGAGCAGTAACTTTGCGGGTCACAATACGGAACTCTGGAAAGAACCAAAATTCGATAATTGAGTGAACGGACCCGGGAAATCCCAGCCGAAAATGTGCATGATGAAATCTATTTATGCCCCTGTTTTGCGGGGCGTGATGCATTACGGGGGAGGGAATAATTATGATACAGTCAGACCTCGCATAACCGCACACATCCGTTTTCAAGAAAAATATCCGGATAGGCGAGGGAACCGGATAATCAAACACACATACTGTATGTGTGCATGGCATATGCTGTAAATCGGTAACCATGCAACAATTTTCTACCGGATGGCGAGGGATCCGGATAAACGAGGACCGAATAAGTGAGGTCTGAGTGTATTACGCATGCAGCTAATTGTACAGTAATACCAAACATGCATGACAGAAAAACCTGAGAAAACAAAAAGCGTTTCAAATACGAAGACAGCGGTACCTCAAATATCCACCAACACTTCTGTGCTCTGGAACGTGGTGACTGCTGATGTGTTCAGGGAGCTACTCGGAGCTGCATTCCGAGGGAGAGGGGTCGGCCGGAAGAGGTCGTCTCCCTTCTTCGCGTCAGGCGCGGCTGTTCCGTTTTCATTGTCTTGGAAGGCAGTTACGTTTGTGTAGCCTACAGAGCATAGTACATACCACAGACACATGGGGTCAAAAAAGACACCATGCAGGAATAGAACATTACCATGGGTTCAATTGACTGGTTAATGGCAGAGGTTCTTATCTACACCTGTATTGCATGGTGGCTGTGGATGCCGGGGAATGTCTGAGTTTCACCAGAGCTTTCTCTCTCTCTCTCTCTCTCTCTCTCTTTCTCTCTCTCTCTCTCTCTTTCTCTTTCTCTCTCTCTCTCTCTCTCTCTCTCTCTCTCTCTCTCTCTCTCTCTCTCTCTCTCTCTCTCTCTCTCTCTCTCTCTCTCTCTCTCTCTCTCTCTCTCTCTCTCTCTCTCTCTCCCTTATTCTCTCTCAGGCTCTCTCTCTCTCTCTCACACCGTTTCTCCCTCAAAATTTCCCTCGCCAGGCTCTACAAGCATACACTAATTCCTGGAGGACTGCTATATGATTATGGCATCATCACCCATTGGTATAGTGAATTTACATAAGGAATGCCACAGGTCCGCCGGAACCAGTCCGGTTGGTCAGGTTATCACCGGACCAGCATGTTAGCCACCAACACCTGCCGGGACTAATTTACTTCAAAAAAATTGCATAGCAATAATTGCTACACACCCCGACGTTTGCATAGCAACGCAACAATTTTGCATAGCGGGTTTTTTCCGTCGACACTGCAGTCTTCAGTGCACTTCCACTTATACCGTCAACGAACGCCGTGCTGTAATTCCTCAAACCACGAAGCGAGGACGCCTTCTCCCTGCACATCTTGCAAAATATCTTGGTCACAGCTCCGCCACTCGACTCTGCACGATTCCATTCTTTTTTGGGATCAAATTCAGCAATCCACTTGTCCACAGTACCTTGCTTCACAGACATGCCGGCAGTGAAGAGGCTTCATCAATAAGGCTAGCAGAATTTTACAAAGATAAGTCCTGAACGGTCGAGATGCCTACTGCTAGTGAAGCAACGCGGTCTATATCTCAAAAGCAGGTGAAGTACTTGTCGACACTCGCCTCGTGCTTCCTGGGCTGCACTTCAAGTAAGTTAGTTAGTTTCCAAGTGCACGTGCTGCGGTGCGCGTGCGGAGATTGTGTGACATATGGCCATGGTCCCGCGGCCCGCGCGTGTGTATCGTGTAGAATCTACCTGCAGTGCTGCAGTGCAGGCTGGACAACCACACACACACAGTCTAATCTAGTTACAGTGCATGGCGCGCCATCTCGTGGCGCCAAACCAGCCACACACACTGTAAAGCTACACATGTGCATGCGCTACGCGTGCACTACAAGTCTATGTCCAGGGCCATACTTAGCTAACATGTATGTTGTGTCGCAGTTTACCGCGACTCACTACGAACTTCGAATCGCAGACACTGTGTTTTGCGTCGCAAACTGCGATGCGATACCGGTTAAATTAGTCCCTGCACCTGTGTACTGCAATGGAGGTCATGTGACATGTGTACCCGCCATGTCATACACAGAGTATGGAAGTCACTGAAAAAAAACTGGACCAATGAAAAACTGCTTCCGGAGGTGCTGTGCCACACCGTACCATAATACCCCCCCCCCCCCCCCCTTCTCACAGTGCAATATCATTATTTTGTTGATTTGTACTTGCCTTCCCCTCTATGGAATCAGCACTAATATCCATGAACCCTCCAAGTTGGAAGGCCGTTGATTAGCGCTATCGAGCAGTGCTCAAGCTGACTTTCATGCTGTGGAATGTACCAGTACTCCTTGTTAGTTTTGTGCTAGATTGTGCAGGTCTGACTGTTCAAAATCTAGTTTAGTTGGTGGGCTCGATCGCATAACTTGTGCCCACAAGTTCCATGTTACAAATTTGTACTTACGATCTGCATCTTCGGTTGGCCCGGTAACACCGTACATCGGGTTAAACATCGTCATGTCCGCCTGTTGGATGGCCGTCTTGCGCTGCTCGCGTCGCTTGCGGACCAGAATGACGAGGACGAGCAGGACGACGAGCAGGAGTGCCGCCACCACGACGCCAATGATGATGCCGGTCTCCTCGCCGGACAGTCCGCCGCTGCTTCCGCCCGCTACTGGTGCTTCTTGCGATGGCGTACTGGCTACTGTAGGCATAGCCCCCACCAGGCAAAGACACACAGGAGGGAGAGAAAAATCACGGTACAACTGTAGAAGCAGAATTTTTCGGTGGTGTAATATTTTCGATATTCTCCAAGATCGGCAGTTCAGGGGAGGGAAAATTTTCGGTTAACCCGTTTTCCAGGTAAGTGTACTAGTGCTAGCACCAAAATTGATTTAGTTCGGCCCAGAAGTTGTTATTTATCGACGTTTGACGTCAACACTTTCAATTATTGATACCCAGCTCCTACAAATACTCACACTCAGTCCTAAAAACGTGACCAGAGACTGAATTGCCTGTATGAAGAGCACAGACGCCACTCTGCTGAGGGCCAAATTTGAAAAATCAGATTATTCGAGCAGCTCAGTGTAATCAAAGGGTCTATGGCACCACCAGGCAAAATTTTACATTCAAAATCTGATAAGAACCATTTCAAAACTGCTGCCCTAACTGCACATGAAATAATTCCTTTTTTGGCCATTAGGGGCCATCCGTAAATACCGATAT
Organism: Sycon ciliatum; assembly: GCF_964019385.1. NCBI lineage: Eukaryota > Metazoa > Porifera > Calcarea > Leucosolenida > Sycettidae > Sycon > Sycon ciliatum. The sequence continues at coordinate 27,936,074 of NC_088655.1, read as the reverse complement.
TTATTTAGAAACGAAAACTACCGTATTTTACCGGTTGTAAGTCGACCCCCCTATCTGGAGGTCTCAATTCTGTGTTTTAAAGTTTTCACTCAAAGAAGCACTACTAACCACCTCCTGCTACTAACACATCAACAAATCATGTAAACATTCCTTATTGGAGGATATAACGTCCCAATCCTTGAAAAAGGCCAATAAACTGGCAAAATGTGTAAACATGGTGCAATCGTGCATGCAGTGCAGGTCATTTTTTGTAAGATTCTGATAGTTCCCGGTTATAAGTCGAATCCCGGTTGTAAGTCGACCCCCACCCTTTCTCCTTCTATTTTAAGTCGTAAAAGGTCGACTTACAACCGGAAAAATACGGTAGTCGTTTTTCTTCAACCCCCTCCCCCCTCCCCCCTCCCTGAGACACGAACACATACCAAACAGTACATAAAATCGATTTTTTCTTTTTTCTGGACGAGCCCACACATACAAACTGTGCGTCGATATTTTTCGAGAAACGAACAGGCGCTCGATGTTGTCATGGCCTGAATGAAAACTGTACCTGATGCCGTCATGTGCTGCATGGTAACCGTACCTGATGACGTCATGGGATGAATGGCTGTTATTATAAGCCACGTTTCTTGAAGTAAGTCAGTGGGCTATGACGAAATGCCGCACCTCTTTTCTTTCCTTTTTTCCTTCTTTTCTCTTTCTTTTTTCTTTCTCCCTCACTCCCTTTCTGATGATCCCCAGTTATTTTGTTTCCTGTTCGACCCTCTTTGAAGTTGTGCATGGTACTGTTGAGGCAGTGAACTACAATCGGAAACAAAACAAACAAAAAAACATTTACCTGATGACGTAATGGCTGACTCTTCGCTTGAAATCACTGCGGCAGGGCCCGTCGTTGCTCCATCTCCAAGTACTGGCGTGGTTGCTGGCGCTGAACTTGGCAAAGGTGCGGGCGGCAATGACGTCTGCTCTCCCGTCACGGTCGGTGATGCTGCCGGCATCGTTGTGACTGGTTGTGTTGATGCAATGGTGGCTGTGGCCATGCTGGTGGTGGCTTGTGGTGTTGCCGCGGCAGGTGATGAAGTGGTCGGCGGCTCGCTTGTAACGGTGAGTGGTTCCGTAGGAGCTGGTGTGGTAGCCATGATTGTACTAGCTGGTGTTGTTGTTGTCTCAACGGGGGTGGTAGCAGCCATCGTAGTTGTTGGGGCGGCTGTGGTTGTTGCCATGGAATCTGCGCTGGTGGTTATGGTTTCCGTAGTTTCGGTTGTTGGCTGACTAGTGGGAATGGCTGCATGAATAGAAAGTTGAGGTGTGTGCACGTGCGCGCATGTGTGTGTGTGTTCGTGTGTGTTTGTTTGTGGGTTTTCATTAGTGTGTGTGTGTGCACGTGTGCGAGTGTGCAAGGAGAGAGACAGAGAGAAACAAAAAGGGGGACAGATATAGAGATTAAAAACCACAGACAAATAGATCCCATGGAATCAATATGCACATCACGTTTCAAACCAAGCCGTGGGCTGTACTACACATACAACTAGAATTTCAAGAACTTCTCTCGCTTTTGATCACATACTACTCGCCTTGGTCTTTGTCAGGCACAGGCCTTCACAAAGGCAGGTGGAAAATGGCATATTGGCTATGCGCTTGTGGGGTTGGAGCTTAATAGACCCAGGTACACTAAGGGCATTACTGCCCCCCCCTCTCCCCGGGGAATACTGGCCCCAGGAAATGATGGCCCCGGGAATACTAGCCCCCGGGAACACTGGCCCCATGGCCCAGGGAATACTGCCTCCCTGGGAATACTGGCACCCAGGAATACTGCCCCCGGGAATTTTGGCTCACGGGAATGCTGGCCCCCGGGAATGCTGGCCCCTGGGAATGTTGTTCCCTGGTAAACTGCCCATGGGTCTTCCATTCGCAGAGTCTGCATCTGTATAAGTTTGCCCTTGCACACAAGATCACCTTCTCCGTCCTACAATAAAGTAGCCCTCCCCATCACATCCCACACACACACACACACACACACACATACACAGAGTCAGACAGAAGGAGACTAGCAGATAGACTACCAGCTAGACAGAGAGGCATGCACATATACACACACACAAACGGCCTTGAAATTGCTTGAATGCACACAATCTTGGTGGCAATACTCGAATATCTAAACCCCTACCCTACGTCAGTGCCAACATTTTCCCATAACTTATCCCTCACATTATCCACAACATCTGTGTGATATTGGCCTTCATTCGTGAATTAAGTAGAGTAATGACAATCTAAGCGCCAAGTATCACGTATGATCTGATTCATAATGATTAGTATTAGGGTTCCGGGTCCCACTGCGGCTCCGCTACTCGTAATCCGCGGCTTGAAACGTCATCATTACCATAGTGACTGCTGCTCGAGCTGGAGCAGCGAGGCTGCGGCTCACCGCGAGCTTTCGCTAGGATTCTTGATCAGAAACTGCGAGCCGCAGTCGCGGCTTGATCTGTTTCCCGTACTTTATATTGTTTTGTACTGGAGAAATTTAAAATTCAAATTCTATTTCGTTGCGCAGGCCAGAACACGAGGATGTTTTTGATTTTGCGCGCCCAGGCAGGTAAAACGTCATAAAAAAAACGTGGAGCACGGCCGTGGTGCCGCGAATGGCGAGTGTCAGTGGAACCGCGCTGCTCCGCTGCCTGCAGCCAAGTGCCGTGGAGCAGCGGAGCCGCAGTGGAACCCGGCCCTTAGGTTTTTACCATCAGTCGTCTGGTGATTGCAGTGGTATGAAACTTTGAGTCACGACAAATCCAAACTGGACTTAATTCTCGTGTTTTCTTGTGAGCTCCTACCTGTACAGTCTCCGATTCGACCAGTGCCAGTGAACCCTGGTGGACAGACACATACGAAACCACCCGGTATATCCTGGCAGGCGCTGATAGGATCACACAGCACATTGTCGGTCGAGCAGGAGGACGCCTCGCAAACGCCATTTGCAGCGCGATATCCGTCAGCACAGCGGCATGAGAATCCGCCCACAATGTTTTCGCATTGCATGTTGCTGCCGGTGCAGTTATGCGAGCCAGCATCACATTCGTTGATATCCTGGCACTCAACACCATCACCTGTGAATCCGCTGTTGCAGAAGCACGCGAACGTTCCCACCTGCAGTCACACAGCATGCACACAGAGATAGACACAGAGACATAGACACAGAGATATAGACATACGCATCGCAGAAGCGATGATAGCGAACAGCTATGTTAGACAGAGCAACTTGTGCTGGGATTACACTATTCAACAGCTTGCAGGGTTGATGAATTGACCGCCACTAATTTTACCCTGGTCTACACCACACAGCTGATTGAAGTGGCTTTTTCTGGCCAATGAATCCCCCTTTTTCATTTTTTTCCCACACACACACACACAACATCACACACACAAGCATACATGTACACACACACCCGTTTTTGAATTATATACTTTGGAATTTTCATGCTACGATAACTTTTCGTAATGTCCTTCTCTCATAATATTTTATTTAGGGCTCAAACGGTTAGTCCGATTAACCGGTTGCAGACCGGTTACGAAGAATTAACGGTTAACCGATAAAGATAGCGGTTACGCAGTAACTTTTTAGTCAATTTTTCAAGTACCAGGTCGTTGCAAAGTATACACTTTTGCAGGCTGTCGCACGCGTATGCAATTATTTCTGGGCTGTCAAGTCGGTCATATCTGGTCTCTTGGTGTGAGAGTATGTATGAGTGAGCATGCAAGAGAATGTACATGTGTGCGTTGTACTGAATAGGGTACATTTTTTGAATGAGTATAGTCAAATATACGGTTAAAAAAGAGTCCGCAGGATTGCCGTGGCTTATAGGTTATAACCGTTAAACCGACCGTTAGCTTAGCAGTTAACCGTTAGGGGTAAAACCGTGACCGCTTGAGCCCTAATTTTATTCATTTTCAGCAAGAACCGGAGGTTTTCCTCTGGTGAGATGGCAGAATTGCCTGTGCTCCGAACGAATCAAATACAAGAAACAAACAAACATGCCCACCTGGTTCACGCATCGGGCTGACGCCGAGCAGTTGTCCACGCCAGTGAGACATTCATCGACATCAAAACAACCCGCATCCGCGGCTACAGTGGCACTCGCAATGTACCCCCCGCGGCACGGGCACTCGAACGAGCCCTCGGTGTTGTAACACGTGCTGGTCGTCAGATTGCACACGCTCGCGCCTCCGTCAGTAGCAGCGGCACACTCGTCAAAGTCGGCACAGTGCGTGGCGTTCTGGCGACCGTAGCCGTTCTCGCAGACACACAGGAACCCGCTGAGCGTATCGATGCAGCGCGTGCCCTCGTGCCGGAAGCAGTCATGCTCGCCGAGTGCGCACACGTCGATGTTCTGACACTCGGTGCCGTTGCGCTGGAAGCCGCGGTCGCACTCGCACACGAAACTCCCCACCGTGTTGTTGCAGGTCGAGTGCAGCCGGCACAGGCTGCTCCCGTTGCGAGCGCACTCGTCAATATCGCGGCACACCTCGTCGCGAACCTCGAACCCGGCCAAGCAGGCGCAGCGGAATGAGCCAGGCAGGTTCTCGCACGTGGAGTCGTCCGGGCAACCGTGCGCGACCGTGGCAACACACTCGTCTATGTCGGCGCAGACGTCGCTTGCGTCGAACTCGTACCCGGTCTGGCATCGACACTCGGCAGTGCCTGTGGCACTGGGCATGCAGACGGCCTGTCGAGGCGTGCAGTCGAGTGCCGACAGTACGCACGGGTCTGTCTGTATGCAGTCTGTGCCGTTGTACGTCAAGCTGGCTGGGCACAGGCATTGGTAGGAACCTGTGAGAGGATAGGAGAAATGAGAACCAGTGAACAAGTAGGGAATTTTAAGAAGTTGCAGAGAAAGGTAAGCAGACGGACAAAAGCACAAGCTGCATAACAGCATATTGTTTACACTCTAAGTTTCATGATCTAAGTCAATCATCACTCATAGGACAATAATTCAGGACCGCCAGAAGCAGTTTTTGATTGGTCCGGTAGTGTCCTAGCCTTTCATACTTTACCACAATTTGTGCATGGAGCTCTTTACAAAAATGCTTTGCTTCACGGAAACGTATTTCATTGCGAAGAACTGCGCTTCGGTCCTCTGAGCTGTGCTGATGAGCTCTAACAGAGCGAAACAGTTGCTGTCCACAGACTTGAGTATTATGCTCCCTAGCATCAGCAATGTCGTTAGGTTGAGCACTTTTACCTTAGCGCGAACCCTTGCCGCTCGCCTTGTGCAACGCTCACTGCTCTTGGAGCATTTCAAGCACTCTTGGCGGGGTTTGCAGCTCTTTATAAAAATGCTTTGCTTCACGGAAACGTACTTCATTGCAAAGAGCTGCGCTTCGGTCCTCTGAGCTGTGCTGATGAGCTCTAACAGAGCAAAACAGTTGCTGTCCACAGCCTTGAGTATTATGCTCCCTAGCATCAGCAATGTCGTAAGGTTGAGCACTTTTACCTTAGCGCGAACCCTTGCCGCTCGCCTTGTGCAACGCTCACTGCTCTTGGAGCATTTCAAGCACTCTTGGCGGGGTTTGCAGCTCTTTATAAAAATGCTTTGCTTCACGGAAACGTACTTCATTGCAAAGAGCTGCGCTTCGGTCCTCTGAGCTGTGCTGATGAGCTCTAACAGAGCAAAACAGTTGCTGTCCACAGCCTTGAGTATTATGCTCCCTAGCATCAGCAATGTCGTAAGGTTGAGCACTTTTACCTTAGCGCGAACCCTTGCCGCTCGCCTTGTGCAACGCTCACTGCACTTGGAGCATTTCAAGCACTCTTGGCGGGGTTTGCAGCTCTTTATAAAAATGCTTTGCTTCACGGAAACGTATTTCATTGCAAAGAGCTGCGCTTCGGTCCTCTGAGCTGTGCTGATGAGCTCTAACAGAGCGAAACAGTTGCTGTTCACAGACTTCAGTAGATCATGGAAAAATACCTTTGTAGTCAGAAGTTGATAGCGGCACAAAGCTTGTTTTGCTTGTAAGGCAAAAGCACTTCAGTCCTTTACCACTGCACTCAGGTTTATGGATATAGTGGAGCTCACTTAGTACAAACTCTGCTACATACTCTTGCTTAGCTAGTACATACTAAGGGCGCGTTTGAATTGTCTTCATCAACTGTTCAAACAAATTTTATAAAGAGATTAGTTGAAGTGTCCCATTACAATGGTTTCTATCATTTTGGAATTTTTCAGTGGAATTGTCATGGCGATGATGACATCCGATCAGATCGACCATCTCCACGCACGTGACGTAGCTATTCCCAACTCTTCGAAACTAATCCACCTCTCCCGTCGGGTGAGGTTGTGGAGTTTCGAGGAGCTTCGTTTTTCTGAAGAGGCCAATAAGGCCACCTCTTCAGAAAAACGAAGCCCCTCGAAAAGTCAAAGAGTGACAATTCGAACGCGCCCTTAGATAAGATGAAATCCTTGGTTGATACGGATATTGTCTGGAGCACGGATGTATCAATCTGTACTAACGTGTGGTGGGATAAGAAGTACATGTACCTGCCTCGGATGCGAAGTACACTTTCCTACTGCCCTTGGGGATACGTATGATCAGAATTCCACTCTACCACCATGCCCCCCCCCCGGGAAAATCACACACACAGTGACACACATACACATGCACACAAACACACACGCACACATGCGCACACACACAAACACACGCCTGCACGCACGCACACACACACACGCACACACAATGCACACCGACACAAAAACACTACCCAGATGTATACCGAAAGCAACTCACCTTGCGTATCCTGGCAGGTAGCTGACGATGAGCAGTTGTGTGTTCCCTCCGCACATTCATCAATGTTAGAGCAAAGCGGGCTAGGACGAAAGCCAACACGACACGGGCAAATGAAGCTTGGTATCTCATTGACGCACGTGGTGGAATTCTCCTGGTGCCCTAGGCTGGTGCAGCTGTTTGGATTCAGGCATTCGTTCAAATCTTCACAGAGAAGGAGGACACATAGAATATGCTACATACGCACAATGAAGAGAACATACCCTCTACAGTCGAATGTCACTTATCCGGTCGCCAGTTATCCGAGCACGTCGGTTATCCAACAAGCCCGGGAGTGGTAATTTTATGACTCTCAACAGTAAAATTCTAAAAAAATTGTTTGTTTGTTTGTATAACATACGGTGTAATATGCATTTACTTGAAGTAGATGTGGTCAAGTATGCTAACATGTATGTGTACATGGAGCAATTCATGAATATGCATGAATATATTTGGGTATTGTGTAAATAAATCAGTGAAATCCAGCCATATATGCACACAAAAAAATGATATCAGTTATCCGACATATCCAGTTATCCAACATGCCTGATTCCCGAAGTGGTCGGATAAGTGACATTCGACTGTACTTATAGACTTCGGAGATAACGACACTTCGCGAGTAAGGACACTTTCCTGATGCACCACCGAGTGTCGTTATATGCAAAGTTGACTGTAGCCGCTTGTGCATATCATTGTTGACTTTGGGGTGTAATGCATATTTTAGAAACGCGTCAAAATAAATATTTCAAACATGTTCGATTTTTCAGCACATAACAGACGCGTACTGGCATACATGTCAGCCACTTTTACTGGCGGGGTAAAACAAACTAGTACTCGAAGGCAACACAAGTCCCAAAATACAACTTGAGGTGCAGCTTTCTGTGAGCGTCTGAACATGTGTTTGGGCATGCGTGAACCGCTAGCGTACCCCGTACATGCGCCAGTTATGAACGCAGCTTTAGGCCTAAACTCAAGCATACAACTTGCCCCGTAGAGACCTTATACACTCTGAGTAACCGTAATAGCATGGTGCTTTGCACGCTGAATTTACTTACCAACGGCGATAAAGTCGTTTGCGAATTGCACAGCTCCACCGACAAGCGCGCTGCATTGAATGGGGATACCCGCTGTTCTACTGTAGTCTAGCGTGGACAGAATCAGCGTGTTGTTGAACGGGCCATCGAATGAAATCTGGTCCGGAGAAGGACCAGAGTTGGGTAGGCCTGAGCCGATGATCCAGGTGACTGGTGCTGTGATTGCAGGGTCCCCGACGCATGTTGCCCTTGCTGTGCTCAGATCTGGAATGACCTGACCGGGTGGTTGTATCACCAGTGCTGATGGAGAGAGAGAGAAAGGGAGAGAGAGAGAAAGGGAGAGAGAGAGAGAGAGAGAGAGAGAGAGAGAGAGAGAGAGAGAGAGACAGAGAGACAGAGACAGAGAGAGAGAGAGAGAGAGAGAGAGAGAGAGAGAGAGAGAGAGAGAGAGAGAGAGAGAGAGAGAGAGACAGACAGATAGATAGGTAGATAGATAGAGAGATAGAGATAGATAGATAGATAGATAGATAGATAGAGAGAGAGAGAGAGAGAGAGAGAGAGAGAGAGAGAGAGAGAGAGAGAGGGAGTGAGAGGGACAAAGAGAGAGAGAGAGTGAATGATTGGGACAGAGAGTGAAGGAGACACACACACACACAGATAGACAGACAGGCAGACATCCAGCCAGACAGCAGTCCAGCCAGCAAGCCAGTCAGCCATCCAGACAAAGAGACAGACAAACAGAGGGAGGGAGGGAAGAAGAATTTCTGAACCCCTCAGAACTTGGGTATCTGGGCTTAGTGGTGACTCACTGATGTGAAGGTCTTTGCTTAGGTGCTGCAGTGCTTCTCAACAGAACAATACTTGGGCTTGAGTGACACGTACTACACTCAAATTCGCTAATAACGACTGCGGATATAATGAAAATTCGCGAATAAGGACAGAATTTCCATGCCCAGAGCAAAGTCCCATCCCACTGTAAGCTGTATTACATAATGAGACTTCGGGTATAACGACACTTCGCGAATAAGGACACCTTTTTGATGCCCCGCCGAGTGTCGTTATAAGTGAAGTTGACTGTACACTCGAACGTCTCTTATCCGGACGCCTCAGATACATGCATGTCTCTCTACCGGGCACCTTCAGCTTGTGTTCCTATGGCAACACTGCTTGAATCTAGGGGGGGGGAGAGAACATGTTTTCGTATGCGCAAGTGCTTATTTGTCTCCGCCAACCCATATAATCCACCCATTTTCATCTGCAGCTTCTTTTTTTAATCCTGAAAATGTGCAATACGTGGCAAATAGACTTCTTCAAGAAAAGATATGACACAGGGTAGGTGAGTTGTCCTGAGATACGGACAGTGCCCGGTTCCAAGGTGCCCGGTTCCAAGGTGCACGGATACGAGACGTCCAAGTGTACCAGTATCTAGAATCCAGCTGACTTGGCCTTCTTTCTTTTGGTTTAAAACAGTCGTAAGCCTTATGGACTGTCCCTAATAGGGCCTGTCAGTGATACGTCAAAAACGGCCAGGGAGTACTAAGTTGACATCAGATTTCTATTTTGGATCCACTAAGGTGTGACTTTGCTATTGCCTCAGTATGTGGGTACATAGCAACCCACTCATGTCGTATGCAGGGGTGACTTTTACTTCGTCAGTGGATCCAGTTTTTGAATTTTTGAAATTGTTGCTATGCTGTGACGTAGCACTTTCAAGCCCTATGGAGCCACCGCTCCCAATAGGCGTTTGAAGGATGAGTCAATCCCGAGCCATGCAGTAATTGCAAGAGTACATAAACCTCCAGGCATGTGGAACTCCACTTTTGGTGTTGTTCCCACCGATTTTCAAGCTGACGTCATTTTTGTGGCGTGATGCGCGTTGTACACATTTTATGAGAAGTATCTTGCACATGGCGCGTGTGTGTGTGTGGGGGGGGGGGGGTACAAATCCTATTCGACGCTGTAAGAACTAGCTCTAGGAAACACATGTTCAACGCTGACACGCGGTGCAAACATCGTGAATCACGCGTGCGAGGAGCATTGCATCATCATAAAAATGACATCAACTTGAAATTCTGCACTGTATGAGCGAGTTGCACACACTTGGGGGTTTGCACTATCGGTAATATGCATGCATGTGCACGTGATGTACGTATTCTTAGAACTTTACTTACTTTGGCACTCCGTGTTGCGGTAGAACAGGGCTACAATCACCACGGACGCTAACCACCCGTGTGAAGCCATTGCGTAGAGCAAGGTAGAGCACGAGCTACCTCCGAGACAACTGCCTAGGAACAAAACCAGCAGGTGGCTGAGAATGCTACAAGCACAGCCAAACAAGAGCAGTTGCTTCCGATGTGGACAATTAGCGTTGCTGTCTGGGCCTTTATTCCGAGTTGATTTTGCTCTGACGGCAATGGTGCATCCACCAATTGCTCACTCCGCAGTTTGCTGGCACCCTGATTGGGAAGAATTGGAATTTGATGATCCAGTAAGGACAATTGGATGGTTGTAACAGTTCCGATATTTGAGCTGCCACGGACCACACACTTATCGCAACAATATAGACAAATAGCACGTTATTCTCCACAAGGAACTACTGACTCCGATCTCACCGCATGGCAACAAAACCAAAAACCAAACAGACGAAGAATCATGTAGCGCGACAGGGGATCCAGAATAATGACTGGCGTCTTCAACTGGAAACGGAGAATCCTCAGCGTAGAACAACGTCAGTGCTCCCCACACATCTGAAACTAACTAATACTTGGAGTAGCATCTACCACCGCGTAGCACGCGCCCGCATATAGAGTCACTTGCGACAGCGACTCGACCGGAGATGTTGCAAAACCGGACGCCTGGCAGAGCGGATATCGCGCGGAGGCCGGCCAGACCCATCATACGGCGCCGATATCTTAGGAACCACACGCCCGGGGTTTGGGGAAACTGGCCAACCCACACATACGTGCCATGCGCAGCTTTGCCCTTCAGACTTCAGTGTCCGACCCGGGTATCCTTCGCATCACAAGGTAAAGGCGTGAAAGAGCTCGGGACATGGATCGCTACACGAACGTGCTACATAACACAATGACAATGCACACAAGGCGCAAGTGGAAGATGGAGCATTCACCAGCCTCCATCGCCATCGGTGTATACGTACGCCAACGATGAAGTGTCAGCGCAAAGAGGGAAATGGAACCTAAAGTAACCACTCAATCCATGGATCTTCTGACTCAGCTCTCGCTCTCCACAAGTAGTTTCTCCAAGTGTTTTCATCCTTCTAATCTATACCACTATGTAAAGAGATGGAGTGTGGATTGTTTGGGGTTTCACTCTGGGAAGTCACCCACTACATTCACACTCAAGTGCTGGAAGTGAAAAGCGATGAAAAGTGCCACGTGCTTTCCCTGAATGGCCGCGCTGCTGCATTGGCTGAAGTGATCATTCGTCGCTGCCCGATTGTGCCGTGTCAATCGTATTACATATAAGTATTTAGTGTGATCAAAAAGTAAAACCTTACGTCAGGTTAGGTAGTCTTTTTTGGACTTTCCATGACGCATATGTGAGGTGGTTGGCGTGGCGGGCGTCGAAGGTTGTTTCTGAGAGACCGAAGTAGATCTTGCTGCTAGATTTGGCAGTGGCTTCGTACATTCACTATTTCCTTGGCTTGGCACTCTCCGCGGAATGGGCAGGACTCCTTGACTGTGCATTGTATTGCTTGGAAAACAACTAATAGCCTATACCCCACGGCACGCATGCCAGTAACTAACTGACTGTAAATTAATGATTTTGCGTTTCGGGTGTGAACATGCCATAACCGAGCCCAGTGTCCCAGTCCCCCATATATTCAGACAAGAAACCAAATCGTTTGGGGATGACTGAACAGGGGCCACATGCAGGCTAACACTGAATGACAGGATACTAGTTCCACCTCCCAAAAACCTTACTTCACGTACCAGGTTTGTTCGTACGGCTCCTAAAACCCAGTAGAATGAAGGAGCTATCCCAGCTCAGTGGCATGCTTTCTCCATCCACTGTGCATTTGTGTTATAACTCTGTCATGTTCCTCATTATAGAATTTGCGGCCTCGGGATAATTCTATCTTCACATTTTTATCAATAGACGTAAGCAATTGCCTTTAACAGAGTAGTGACCTGGTACAGTAAAACTTGTCAAGGCGACCACTCTGATAAGGCGACCACCTGTCCCAGAAGGCGACCACCTGCCCCAGAAGGCGACTGCAACCAAGACCAAGGGATGCAATTTCCAGTCAAAATAATGACCCTGGATAAGGAGACCACCTGGTAACAGAGACCACGCTTTGAAGGTCTATTATAAATAAATTATTCATATCTTTTTGCATCTTTCCCTCGAGTGGGTCTATTGTTATTAGGCAATTGTCTGTTATAGTCACCACTATAAATAAAATCCAATCCAAATCCAATCCAATCCAAGGTCCTTTGAACGGTCGTCTTAGACAGGTTCCACTGTCGTAGGTACCAGGTTGAAAATTCCCCATGTGGGCTTTGAAATGTCAACACAAAACCCACAGCAGGGCAGAAGTGTTTTTTTTCTTCCAACGAACCCTCTCCGATCATGTGACAGACTCAAAATGGCAAAGAGGTATGAATTTAAAAAAAGTCAAACGTCATCCGCACTCAAGGCACATCTCCAAAGTTAGTTCTGGGTCTTGTAGTACACTGGATTTCAAAATTCAGATCACGTCCAGAATTTGTACAGAGTATTGTGGTGCAACTGCAGATAGCGAGTATGTTTCAATTCAAAGAACAAACCTTAAAAATCAACTACTTAGATCTCCTTCCCCAGGTGCAACAGGATTATACAACCAATAAAAAATCATTGCTCCATACTCAAAACTGGAATAAGAGATACATGTGCGTAGTTAGCTGGATTTCCCCAAGTAAGCTCCTACCAGTGTGCCCAATTAATTTAAGGAGCGCGTCAACAAGGTGAAATTGCAACATTCTGCATCCTATGAATGCACCGATGCCAAGCAAAAAACTATTCACGTCAATACTACCGACGCTCACAATCAAGACTATAACTTCAAGAACACGCAGGTCATTCTCACTATAGCAGTGAAGGAGTGGAGAAGTAAGAACTCCCAGAAAATATAGGCATGATCAGATGTGTCACAAGCTGCCTGGAATAGAAGCACGTCACGTGACTGACACTGACACAACTTCATAATAAGCCTTACAGTACCGTGTTCAGGCTATTCGTCTTCGGCTTGCGTGGCCAGAAACCACACTCGTACTTTGGTTCCCCATGGCGATTTTCTGCTGCTGATTCTCTTCCAGCCAAACTTCTCCAGCTTGTACACGTAGTTTGGCTGAAAATCCGTTTTTGCGAAGTCCTTCATTCGACCACGGACGTACTCGTACTTAGCCATGATTTCCATGCCTTCCCCAGTCTTGATCACGTGGAGGCCGGATGGTAGCGCCAACGGCTGGCAATTGGCCATAGCTACTGCTTCTGCTGAGAATGCTTCTGCCACCTGGGACCCGATGTCATCCTCAATGGCCTTGCTGCCTTCAAGCAGGTCTGGTTTGTCCTGTGTGACTGTTGGGTGCTTGTCTTGAAACCCTTCTTCGATGGGCAGCCCTTTCAGATACCTTGGAGCACATAACAATTCGTCGCACATACACAACACAGCACAACAGCCAGGTATTAGTGTACAGTAAAACCTGGCGTGAGCGACCTCTGATTTTAGCGACCACCTGCTTTTAACGACCGTTTTTCCATGCACGGATAGTTCTACATAGACACTGCACTGGATACAGCGACCACCTGCCATGCCCGAGCAGCGACCAATGTTTAGTGTACCAAGTTTACGTGCAGTGAAACCTGTCTAAGACGACCGTTCAAGGGACCTTCAAAACGTGGTCTCCGTTACCAGGTGGTCTCCTTATCCAGGGTCATTTTTACATGTACATGTACAGTCAATTTCGCGTATAATGACAACCGGTGGGGCATCAGACAAGTGTCCTTATTCGCGAAGTGTTGTTATACCCGAAGTCTCATTATATTATGTGTCACAGTTGGATGAGACTTTGCTCTGGGCATGGAAATTATGTCGTTATTCGCAAATTGTCGTTATATCCGCAGTCGTTATTAGCGATGTTGACTGTAGTTAAGTATCAAGTGGTGCACTTCACAGACCAGTCCTGTTCTCGTTCACCCATTTCATGTTTGCTGTTTATCACTGTTGGCAAATTTCCAAACTCCCTTACGCACAGAGTCAGGTTCCGTGTTGATCCTATTGCAACTTTCAACAATTCTCTTAACCACACAGTAACGCGGTGTTAGATTTGTGCAAGAAACATAGTCCTTACCCCTTGATCTCTCCGTAGTTCTTCTCAGCCCATTCTGCCAAAGCCCGTCCGTCTTCAGCTGTGGCATTTGACCTTGAGTAGAGCCATTGTCGATTATCATCCACCAAATGCAGCGGAGTGTCGGCACTGTTGAGGACTAGAAGGTGTGTGAAAACTGGTTCTGCTCTTGTTTTCCTGTTCTTCACATCGTGCGTCTGAATGTAGCTTGTAACAATGCTGTTCAGGGCTGTGAATGCTTTGATGTGCTCTCGTTTCGCACCAGAAACTTCATCGGCCACAGTGAACAACTTTCCAATGAGCTGAGATTCAGCGGACCTCTGCTTCAGATCATTCAAGCAGTTAAGCTGGCCTACGTAATCATGGCCTACGCAATGGCGCAGGATCTCACCGAGAATAGACTTTCCAGAACCTCGAACCCCTTGAATGCACACTGCGCAGGGCGACTGGAGACCTGGTGCACAGGGTGAAAAGGGCAAAAGAATGGAAAAAAAAGGAACAGAAAGGATTTAGTTGAGTACAGTCAACTTCGCTTATAACGACACTCGGCGGGGCATCAGAAAAGTGTCCTTATTCACAAAGTGTCGTTATACCCGAAGTCTCATTATATGTATTACAGTTGGATGGGACTTTGCTCTGGGCATAGAAATTCTGCCGTTATTCGCGAACTGTCGTTATATCCGCAGTCGTTATAAGCGAAGTTGACTGTACTGTACACAGATTTTGCTAAACCTTCTTATATGCACCACCGATGGTACAGTGCATATTGAATAGTACAGAGCTGGCAACTGAAATCCAACCCCTGAGCGTTGCGCTCACATCGCAAAGACACAACGCGGGATTGTAGAACTACGAAATAGAGACGGCTATAATGTGAACGCACAGCTCAGCTGTCGGATTTCAGATGCCAGCATTAAGGTGGCAGACTACCCAAAATTCGCTGAAAATCGAATTTGTAAATTCATATTGAGTGCTACGTCAGTTGAAAGAGCTTGAGCAGCTGCAAATTGTCTGAAAATTGTGTCCCGATCTGACCAGCCGTTCAAGAGTTGTGGCCTAAAATGTGGCCTTGCAAGAAAAGATTTTTTTGCTGCACGCTGTCATTTGTTGGCAGCACTGTATTTGAATGTGAGCAGACCGTGCGCAACTTGTCGTATCATAGAAACACGCGAAAGTGTGCAGAATTTTGCTCCAAGTCCAAAAATCACGTTTTTGAGCCACGTATTGGGCTGCACGGCGGCGGGCGTCGTCCGTCGCCGTGCAGCAGGACTTTTGCCAGCAACCTCGTGACGTTGCAGATATGTGGCTTGATTATTGTAGTTGACGTTGATTTAGTGACTTTGGCAAGTTTGAGTCGTGTCAAGAAGTCAGGTAGAATTCAGTACTAGGCAGTAGTGAAACGTTATTGGTAGTCTTTGCCAGTTTCTGAGGGTATCCTGGATTTGGTGTGCAGCGCTGTGGAAATGGCTTGCTGTGGACGTCCCAGCACTGGATGTTGTATCACAGGTACGACCTCGTAGCACGTGCTAAACCTAAAAAAATTCAAAAATTGACTTGGGTCTGTGGGAGACTGCGGGAGAACGCCCACTCGTTCCGTTGTGACAGATTCCAGGGCCACGTTGAGAGGCCCTACCCCACCACCCATGGCTGCTTCTGGACATGTTTTAGGTTTAGTCCCGCGCACGGACAGAATGGGCACGAAAATGTGAAAAAAAATTTTAATGCATTTGTTTGGCTCCTGGGTGGCTCGCACACCGTGGTACTATGCCGGAAATTTGAGTTTTTCCGGCCTGGAAAGCCTGTCAGTGAGGCGCAAGAACTTGTAAATCATGTCCTCAGGGCTAGCATAGTGGCAGGAGTGTGTGGTCAAAATTTCACTCAAATCCATTGAGAAACACCAAAGTTACGGTCAATTGAATGCCATATGAAATTTATGGGTAGGCTGCCCCTTAAAGCACTAAACGGCAACACAATTAATTATACAACAGGGAGTGACATAAAAATCTTACCATGATACAATCCTCAACAGGGAATGAAACAAGGATCTTACCTGGCCTCTGCATTGGCAATGCGAGCCATTTGAGAAGGAAGGCTGCGACCTCCTTGTCTCCGCCTGACATCAAGCCAATATGTCTGATGAACGGGCGTACTTGCTGAAGAGAGTCCAAGTGTCTCTCTCGTACCGCACCGTCAGAGCGAGGCCACTGCCGCAGGTAGTTCCTGTACTTTTCCAGCTCTGGGTAGTTCGGGGGTACCTTGATCTCTCCTCTGCATAGATAAGGCAAAAAATGCCACATATCAATCACCTATTGAGTACCAGGTAGATTTGGAGGTTGGTTAGGTAAAATAAACTAATCAAACATGGCTCTCATTACCAGGCAACATAAAACCACTTGAATCATAGTGTAACACCTTCCGCTGGTCTATGGCACATTGCATAATAATACATGTACTTCGAAGTAAGATATTAGTATACAAGAGAGAGAGAGATTGGAAGGTGTGTCGCAACTCTGAGTTTCACGTATGACTACGATCATCAGGCAACTGATGGCTCCACAACGGGCAGCCTGAACATAAGTGGGAGCAAGGTGAGAAATACGGAGGGGAACCATAGCGAACGAGTCAAGTGCATGCGAGAAGTTCTTAAGGCTTTGCAGCAGCAGCAGTTCCGGTGTGAATAAAATACTATAAATAGAATGCTGATCGTAGAGATACGTGAAACTCGGAGTTGTGACAAAGCTTCCAAACTCTCTC
Source organism: Sycon ciliatum (assembly GCF_964019385.1). Classification (NCBI taxonomy): domain Eukaryota; kingdom Metazoa; phylum Porifera; class Calcarea; order Leucosolenida; family Sycettidae; genus Sycon; species Sycon ciliatum. The sequence continues at coordinate 27,919,123 of NC_088655.1, read as the reverse complement.
TTGTATAAATAGAATAGAATAGAGCTGGGGACTTGAAGAGGACTAAAATCAAATTTTCACCAGTTGTAGTCTTCGGGGTGCTGAGTCGAATGACCTTGGTCCGAGGAAGCTGAAACGCTCCCTTTCTCCTTTATTCCCAATCGAACTCGCGCACTTCCACCGAAACTGGGTGACTGCGCCCTACTAGACGGGGATTTGTATGCATAATGTCACTAAAAGTGCCATTTCGTTCATATAGAAGCACGGATGACCGCGATTGGCCCATATCCTGTAGGTGTTTGGACGCTGAGTCGACTGGTTTTGGTCCGAAACGGCTGCGATGCAGCATTTGGGCCTTATTCCCAATCGAACATGGTTGAACAAGCGGTCACGTGCTCCTGCGTACACCAGTCACCTGGTCACCATGCCTGCTGGGTACAGGTTGCAGAGTGTTTGGGTGCAGTCCTGTCGCTCGAGTTGAACTCGAGTTGAACCTTGGTGTGAAAATAGTTACTACAGCCAGATCTCGCATAACCGCACACATCCGTTTTCCACAAAAATATCCGGATAGGCGAGGGAACCGGATAATCGAACACACACACTGTGTGTGTGCATAGCATTGCAGTAAATCGGTGACCAACAATTTTCTTCCGGATGGCGAGCGATCCGGATAAACGAGGTCTGACTGTACAATACTACTAGTATTGTAGTAAGCAGTTGTCGCATGCTGGCAGCCTGGCATGGTGATCAGGTGACTGGTGTACGCAGGAGCACGTGACCACTTGTCCAACCTTGTTCGATTGGGAATAAGGCCCAAAAGCTACATCGCAGTTCCGGGCCAAAAGTAGTTGACTCAGCGTCCAAAAGACTACAACATATGGGCCAACCGCGGTCATCCGTGCTTTTACACGAACAAAATGGCACATTTAGTGATGTTTTGCATACAACTCCCCATGTAGTAGGGCGCAGTAACCCCGTTTCGGTGGAAGTGCGCGAGTTCGATTGGGAATAAAGTAGGAACGGAGCGTCTCAGCTTCCTCGGACCAAGACCATTCGACTCAGCACCCCGAAGAGATAAGTTCCCCTTTAAGCGCCAAATTCACACAAATCCACACATATTCTCTGACTCTTACAAAATGCTCTCACACATCCACATGTATATACACATATTTTACAATGTACAAGAACCATTAGTATCATTTTTATGTAATAGTCCAACACAAAAGCTTACTCGAATGGCATCTTGTCTGCAGGTAGCAGATCATGGTCAAGAACTTGGATTAGCTTCCTTCCTTTCCCTGTAATGACCACGTTCTTCAGAAGTGACTGCAATATCGGTCTGCGAATATCCTGCCACTTGTCCTTCCTGACTCGTATCCAGCGCCCTCCAGAGTACGTTGTTGCGTATGCTTCGGAAGCCTTGGGGAAACTGATGGAGCTGTGCAGCGTGCCATTATCGCGCATCCACTTTGCCCACTCCGGAAAAGTGGTGAAGTGAGGTGTGATACGCACTTTGTAACTCGGTGCTGTAGGTTTGGGTTCCTGCGCGCACCAGACCTGGTCACCAAAGTGCAACATTCATTACATAACATCAACACACAAGGCCCTTTATTGTTTCATTTGGTAACTCCCTTTTCATATTATCCATTCCTTATCCAATCCTGAGTTCCACGAGGATCAATCCCTGGCCCTCTTCTGTTTTTAACTTATATCAACCATCTACCCGGTACACCCTAGCGGCAGATGCAGCGCCTAACGGTTGGGGTGAGTGGAGAAGTCTCACAGCACAAGTGCCGAGAACGACCCCATTAGCTGCAAAATGGGTTTACCGGGTGTTAGCGGCCGTCGTGAGTTCCCTTCGGGAACGGACACGATAATATACTCTCTTTTTTTTACCATGTACCCCAGCAGGTTCCCGGCTTCAGAATGCTTGCAGATTTCCTTCCCGTCCTCCCCAACCATTACACTTTCCTTGTCATCATACCGGCATCCTTATTGTGAACCAGCACAAGCATCTTTCTGTTATGACAGACCACCAGGTCTCATGGAGCCAACAAGTCAGTTCTGTGAGAAGCCAGGAGGTGTTGGATAAATACTTTGAAGTACAAAAGACCAATACAAATCATGCGGATCAAATTCCCTCACAATTGTAAGAGCGAGAAAACCCTTTAACGTAGGAAAATCACACATACCTCCGCGAATCCAGCCACGACTTGAACATACAGGTGGTTATCTTGCGTATGCGTCACACCAGGGTGTGCAACACACTCCACAATTGGAGTGGTTGCCCCTCTGCCAAGAAACACCCTTCCATCGTCGCAGCGCTGCTTGATGCTACACCCTCTGAGGGCATTCTCGGCTTCGTGCAGCTTTCCCAGATCCAAAAAAGTAAAATGGTACGTGAACTCTGTGAAGGATTTGAAAAAAGGATAAAATTGAGTTGTTATACACAATGGCTACTGTTCCAAGGGCATGTATTACTTCTGCAGTAGTATATTTAAATATCCCGCCAGTCAATGGTTGACAACAGATCCCTAATTTGAATTTCTCACGCAATCTCATGCTTATTTACCTTCTCTTGCGGTCCTGAGTTGAGCTCGTGATGCCTGGGTTGTGTGACACTCGGCTGTGGTGAACGTCTGGTCTGCAACTGGGTTTCCAACGGCAGCATCTGCTGACAAAAGTTTCAGGAGGTCCTCCATGACGGGTGGGACGGAGTGATACTCTCAAACCAACCAGTAGCAGTGTTTCTACGGTTTTTGTTCTTTCCGTTCAGCTGGACTGAATGGATACACCCGCACATGCACTAGCCTGGTAGCAGCGCGGGAACCAGCAACGGAATTCTTTCGGAATTTCTCGAAGATCAGAAGCACGTGCAGGATCTTTTGCTTTCAAAAGGGAGAGTGCAAAGGAATAGCCACTTCTACATAATTATAAAGTTGAGTGCCTATCGGCGTCCTCTTATCCCAATATTACTACTGCACATTTGTGAGGATGGAGAACCAGACAGTAGGCCTTTGCGGACAATGCCGGCAGAAAAATTGGCAGAATTCGGTACTTTTTCTGGTAAGTTTCATGCATCTTTGGTATGTGGATAAAGAAATGGAGCGGAATTCAAGGAATTGGCCGTCATAAGGTTTGTATGGTTCTGCCAATTTCACTGCTTTTCGAGCAGAATCTGCCACCTTTTCGAGCATTATCCGCCAATGCCTAGAACCAGAGCATCCCCGTAGCGTCCACAGTTCTCCACGGAAAAAAAAATTCTCGGTTCGCTTGAGACTCGGCTAGTGGCCGAGTTTTCCCCGTCCGTAGAAACGCCACCAGCCTTCAAGGAACACGGCGCAGATGCAGCTCCTAAAGCGGTGGGAGGTGAGTAGATCAGCTCACCAGCATGTGGTCAAAGACCGAAAATCCCATTCATTGCATCCACCACGTTTTCCTCGTTCCACGAAACACAGCACCTAAAAAATCACGTGACACACTGGTCAGTGACGTTTCGCTGGCGATAGCATTGCTGCAAGCTATTGTAATGCTTGTATAGGCGTCCATGGAGCTATGAAGCAGAGACCTCTGGTCGGCTGAACTTAATTTAACTTAATGGCCCCACCACCACACTCCATTATTCACCCCAGTGCCTGGAGATAATGTGGATTTTGTAGAAACAAATGTCCATAATATGCAGGTATGGATAGATGAAGCGTAAGAAACTGATGAGCGGATTCTAGGCACTTACATATGGCATGAACAACCTAGCCCTGTGTTTATTGCTCATTATGTATGTAGCATGTACTGTAACACGTGTAGTTTCCGTGTGGTTTTCCTCACTGTTTATTTCTATTGCATGATTTGCATCAGGAGATCCCCTCGACAGGCCATCGCCTCTGGGAGATCCTATAATAAAGATTATTATAACATATCGGTATGGGGAGCGCAAACTGCACGGTTTCTATGAAGGACTAAAATTAATGATGCAATGGAGTTTGGGAATTCTGAGGAAACGACTAAATGATCACGCATAAAAAAATAATAAAAAATTTCACGGTTCCAGCCGAGTTTTCCGCATCCGTCGTGGGAACGCCACCACCCTCTAGGATCAAAGGCGCAGATGCAGCGCCTAAACGGTGGGAGGTGAGTAGATCAGACCCACCACCAAGTGGTCAAAGACGATGATCACGACGATGATCAAGATGATCACGCATACCTTAGCACAAATCCCTGCTAGCTGACCCTTACGTGAAATGTGAACCAGACAGAGTAATTGGATTACGAACATATGACTGTTAATTGCTAATTTGTTTGTGTTTTTAGCATTGAATGAAATCAGATGATGCTACTGATTTCGCATGCTCACCACCATGTCTCCCGGACAGGTTCCTACGTAGTTGGAAGCTGTGGTTCGGGGCCAAGAAAGGGCGCCAAACTCACGGCTGAATTCATGAAGAAAGGTACGAAGAAGAGAGTGGACTGCGAGGGAATTGAAGAACAGCAACCGGTGGAGCAGAAAGCTCAACATCAGGAAACACCGTCACCCGAACCATCGCGCGTCCATGCATTGCACACCGTACAAATAAAAAGAGCACGAGGTCGCAATTCAGGATCCGGGCTTCCTTTGCTTTAAGGCTTGTTGTTGTAGATTTTTACTTCTTCATCAACACTGAACACAACTTGTAGATCACCACTGTTCTGCTCTCCGATTCCTTGCGAAAGTTGGTGTGTTTCCATATACATACATGTACATGTATTCAAAATTGGCGGGCAAAAAAAACAAGCCATTCAAGCTATGCACTCTATGTCTGGTGTGACCGCTGGCCAGGGAGCACACAAGCCAGCTGAGCGCCAGCGATAACAAGCCCAAAGTGGCTTGTTTCAGTGTGACAGCGGTTTGAAGTGACTCTTGTGGCATTATTCTAAAGAAGGAACTGAATGGTACGCAAGGAATTGGCTTCAGGCCGGCATGTCATTCCACACTCTTTTTCCTGTCCCAAACAAGGTCTTACACAAAGTGATTCTTGTGACGATTGCATCATTCTAAAGGACAGCCATCCACCAGGACATCACGACAGGATATCTGTGCTCATTCAACAGATGGCTCAAAGTTTGAGAACTCTGGCAAGGTACTTTCGGGCCTGCTTTAGATCATGAGTTAGGAAACTTTATTACTCGTTGCTGTAAGGTTCGGCCTCATTTGCCCTGTGCTGAGCTGATGAGTCCACAAAGGACGAAACAGTTCTTTCTGCAGATTGAGTATTTCGCTCCTGCTCTTGTAGCAGTTGAGCACTCTCATGTGGGGTAGTGCCTTTGCTGTTTGCGTTATGCAGAGCTCACTGACTTGTCAATTTGAGCACTCTGCCAAGGTACGTTCTGGCCTGGTTTAAATTAAATCTGGCATAGTCTGGAAAATTTATTTTTAATTGTTTTCAGGTTCGGCCTCATGTTCTCCGTGCTGCACTGATGAGTTCACAAAGGACGAAACAGTTCTGTTCGCAGATTGAATCAGTCTAAAGAACGAAATCCATGGCACTCAAGGAAACGGATTCCTGTCCCAGAAAGATAGAGAGACAGACAGGCAGTCTGAAGTCATTCTTGTGATGACGATGATGACTATGACTCATACAGGAAACCCTGTCAAGACGACCACTCGGCTAAGGCGACCACCTGTCCAAGAAGACCACTGAAACTAGGATCGAGGGATGCTATTTCCAGTCAAATCACCCTGGATAAGGAGACCACCTTGTAACAGAGAGCGCATTTTGAAGGTCCCTTGAGCGGTCGTCTTAGACAGGTATCACTGTGCATGTACTTTTCTTTGAGCGTGTCCAGCAGGGATTCGTATCCAAACTAGTTTGAGTACGAATCCCTGCTGGACACCAGTGGGTGATGTCAATGGCTTCGCATTCTCGGCACTGTTTGAAATTGCACTTTTACATGTACATGTATTACCAAACCAAACCAGACCCTCGTCGAATAATGGCGCAAACCAAACCCAATGCTAGCTACATCATTCTAACAACGGATCTCAATGGTACTCACTAAAGGGCTATAGACACTCCTGTAATTCCATAATCCTTTCTTGCTTCACACTGGTGCTTTCACCGTTGGAACTGGATCAATTGTGAAAGAGTCTCTGGGCAACGTCCCTGACAGTGAGTGTTCGCATGGGAGCGAATCATGTCATGATCATTATGATGATGATACAATCATGTACCTCATACCAGTGTGGAGAGAGTTCAAGGTCCTCAGAAGATTCCAAATCAGAAATGAGTGGTAACAAGCCCCTTCGTGTGTTATACAGAATAAGGTTCTATCTGCTCTTTGGACACTGACAGGCATGCATCTCAAGCGGAGATATTCGGACCTGAACGAGGATCAAAGAACTGAATGCGGGTAAATAGCAAGAGAAGGACGACCAAGGGCACTGCAGCGAAGTCTAAGTCTCCTGGATACTAAAGAACTTTATTGAAAATTCATGATGATGTGATCGTAGAGATGATTGAAGAAAAATCCAAAGTCAACCCAGGCAATTATTAGCAGTCACTACTATCAAAGCAGATCATTATTAATTAATGTTGCAATAGCGCAACTTGAGTCTCCTGGATCTGGTGACGAAACGTCTAGCCATTCTGCAGTGGCCACCAAAAGGGCACTTGTTCAAGACTGGGGTTCAAAGGAAAAGGAACGAGCTACTGGCCTGACTCCCTTCTCCACTACTCCTCTCCCTGGCAGAGTGGTGCGTTCAAGGAGGGTTGCAAGGAATTCAGATTTTCAACCTGACATCCACCATGACGTCACCACAGGTCCTCTGTGCATGTGCACATTCAAGAAATGGCTCAAATCTATTGGAGAAAAGGTGCTGAGCAAGGCTACAGCTGACGCGTACACAATGAATGCGGCAAAGCTTCTGATGTACCTGAACCCCAAGGATGTGGATTTCAAGGAATTTCTCAACACGAACAAGGTGGGGGAGTACCTGGATAAGATGCGAAGTATCAAGGGAGCAGATCCTGCAAGAATGAAGGGGAGGTTGGATGCAGCTAAAGCGGCCCTTGATTATTTGGACAACATGGACGATTCTGATGATATCATTGCATTGTCAGTCCGTGTGAACAAGGCTACGGAACGGTACGCAACCATTTGCAAGAGATTCTCCAAAGAGCTGAGCAAGCATAATACCAAGTGGAGGAAGAGCATCATTTTAACCACCGGAACCTCTGACCTCAGATGTACAGGCAATTCTCACTGACGCAGCAGCGTTCGAGAGGGCAAACAGAATAACATAGATAGCAGGGACAGATTTCTACTTTTGGATCCACTAAGGTGTGACTTTGCTATTGCCTCAGTGTGTGGGTTCATGGCAACCCACTCATGTCGGTTGCAGGTGTGACTGTTTCTTCGCTACCAGTTGTCAACCCACCCCATACCCAGTCAATTTCACCGGTTATTATCACCTTGCTGTGAGTAAGACCGCTTGAAATGTGCTTGGATCCATACAAAAACTGGATCCAGTTTTTGAATTTTTGAAATTGTTGCTATGCTGTGACGTAGTACTTTCAAGCCCTATTCCACACGTCATGAGTTGCAAGTAATACCGTTGGAAGGCTGTTGGTTTGCGAAATGGAGATGTGTTAGAGCTGGGTCTCGGGTCTCTGAATGTCTCAGTAGCCTGTCAGTTTTGTGCCCTATTATCGCACTTTCTGACTCTTTATCATCTTGTTACAGTCGTGGATAGTTGCTGCATAACACTTTCTCATGTGTTTCTTCTTTTTTTTACATTCTTTTCTTCTTTCTTCCCTTTCTTCTTTTTGAGTATTTGCAGTCTGCGTTTTTCTCTCTTTCGTGGACGTTTGTTGTATTCTCCCTACCACCATCATGAAGGACCTGGCAGGCCACGACATCCCTTTGAAGAATGCCAGCGACCTAGAAGGAGCACGAGCATTTGCTGCAGACACGTCGAAATGGAGATCAGACATTGTTTATGGATGAGTTTTTTGTTGACTGGGGACAGAAGCGGACTTGGCTTAATTTCAGTGTATTTTCATACATTGTTCTTTGGCCTTTGTACGCGTGCTGTGGTATTATTATTGTTGTATTCCTGGCTTTTGGCCGTTACTTTATCGGCATCATAATATTGGGCATCATTGCCCGTTTGGTCTGCGATACAAAAAAAATCTCAACAACACGATCGACCCCCGCCCCCCCCCGCCCCCCCGCCCCCCACCGCCCCCCCCCCCGCCCCCACAAGCATGTACAAACTTGCGCACCAAATGCAGCCAGTTTGCCGATCACACGGCACTCACTGCGACACATTGCACAAGGCATTTATCAGTTGCATTCATCCAAAGGGTCGCAGTAGGAAGACGGTTGAAGGATTGGCATCTCCTCTCAACACCACGAAGACCGTCGTCCTTGCCTTCCAACTCCAACACATCATCCTGGTCCACATCATACTCCACTCGACTCGGCTGCAGCAGGTCAACCAACATAGGCACCTTGGGCTTGGCGGTACACTCCCAGACGATATGAGAGGGACCCAAAACACCATAGAAACTGCACACAAAGCCAAGAAATCTACTGCATTCGAAATAGGGCACTATTCAAGAGAGGGCTGTAATCGAGCCAGTACGGTATACATGTACATGTACAAGGATATGATTGTTTATTCATACATGTCACGTGCCTGTTGTCAGGTCGTTGCTAGCATTTGGCCAATCAGAGCACCACCGTACCAGGGCGTTATCATACTTACTAATACTAGAATAGACAACACGAAACACGAAGGGTCACTCTACATATCATCCCAGACCACGCCACCACTCCCCTTATTCATGGCTCACACATGACGGGTTTACGTGGCTCTAGTAAAAAAAAAAATATCCGGGCACAGTGCCTTCCCCCTCCGGCTGCTGTGCTGAATTCATTGCCACGTCTGTATGGCTCTTGCTCCTCCCAACCTTACACAATATATCTCTACATGTAAGTACCGTTGTCCGATGATTGACCTAATTGCCACCAGGCTCCAGGGGAGCAACAAATTCTACCCTCGGTCCATTGCTAACCTTTTTTTTTTGTGTCTCAATTTGGCTCTGCCTTCGCGGCATCGACCACGTTTTGCAAGCATTTCGCAACGCACTATGTAGCTTGGTGATAGCTTGTGTGTTGCTGTTTCAATGGAAACTGCTGTTCGCACAGAGCTAGCCTACAAAAAAAACTAAGCCAGTGATTCCTGACTGAGCTGTCAAATGTGCACCTACATGTACACGTACATGTGGCTAGATCTGCCCGATTTTGGTCACTGCATGCATAAAACCAGTGGCTTTCAAGCTGAAGCCTGAAGCCTGGCCAGATAAAAATGAATTCTACATCATGAATGATAATACTAATGGGGCTGTTAGGTGATGACGTCACAGTTCCTTCGATACGCATAACAACGATCCCACTGGGGACAAACAAAAGTAGCGTCGTCTCCACCGAACCAGTTGTCAGTGGCAACATATAAGAATCGTGTACATTTCTTCGTTTCTTCTTTGCTGTTTTCAGTGAGTGTTTTGTTTTCTCTTTGTCCTTGATCTCGACGATGTTGTCGTGCTCATTACCCTACTGAGACGTCTCTTGTGACTGTAGCCAGTGTCACGGAGGATTTTAATGGTGTGACAAGGTAGATCGCCGAGATCGAGCGTGAAAAACGCTCTGCATTAGTAGCTCCTGTAGAATGTTTTCTGGGATGGCGTATCCATGGTCAACAAAACCAAGGTGCAAGACAGCACGAGTGATCGTGTAAACGATGTGAACTCCAAAAGGTAAGCTCCTGAACAAGTGGAAAGATATAGGTATTTACAAACTCTCTCTTCATCCATCGATTGCCGCTATGCATTGCATTTTGCCTTCACAGATAATCTGGCCAAATTTATTGTAACTAGAGAGTGCAATCGTACTTGGGGCCCATCCCAATGTCATCACATGGCTGTGGTGACTAGTGTATATCTGCGAGAATTTTTCCTCGACTGATACGGAGTGCAGGTGGATCGATTATGAGAAATGCGAACATGTGAAGTAAGTAATAATTATTAGTTGTGTCGAAGAAATGTGCAATAAAATAAAATTTACTTTACACTCAAACATACACTGTAGATGTACATGTAACATCATGATAATGATTCCATCTTCATTGTCCCGCAACTGGTACACCATACGCACCGAATACATGGTGTGTGTGTGTGTGTTGCGCGCGCGCATGTACATGCACACACTCTCATGCGTGGCCGAGTCGGCCAGATGAACAGACCATGCATTTGCACGAGGTGTCCGTAATGTCATTGGAACGCTGTACTTTATGACTTTATTCCAAAAGAGTATGTCTTGCCCCTGATGAATGGAGTTGTGTCTGTGCTCAGCGGGTATCGGGCTATGACGCAACACTGCAATCAGCGCTGCAATTTTAAAAAAGAGAGCACTGCATGGATTATTTTGACTAACTTCCTTTGTGTTTACTTGGTTGAGCCCGTGGTTTCATTTCTGTGTTCTGTCATGATTGGCCTCTGGAAATAATCAGAGTGGATGTCATTTTGCCATATATGTGTGCCTTGTGCGACAGGTTCAAGGCTAGATGCACTTCACATTCGGCGTGCGATCTCAGCGTCTGGGACCTGATGAAGTCTTGGTTGGATGATTATTCAAGCCTGATACTACTCGACACACCAATGTACATGTCAATGTAATTTTTTCAGAGCTGCACTATTTACGTGTTGATGCTTACTTCGGTGTTAGCGTGTTTCCCCCGGTTTGTTTCCATCATCATGATCGTGTGTTCTTGGGCTGAGCGAGCACATGCACAAGTCTGCAGCTATAACCCTGTGTATATTTGGTTACACTTTGTTCTGCAATGCATGTACCTTGTAACATTATGTGCTTGCACTGTTTTGTCTGGCCTGCGTATTTCAGGACTATTCAGTGCATTAGACCCAGGTTCGTTTGGTTGCCGGATGATCTCTTGTTGCGTCGCTCTGTATTTGTATTCATTAATTTTTGGGCTTGAGAATTGAGCTGTTGTGTGGTTCCCAATATGTAAACATCATGCTGGTGCTCTGTGTTTCGATTATCGACTGTCGGAGCAGTCATGCATTTATTAGCAGAACGGTCAATACTGTAGTCTTTTCACGTGTTTGTCTTTTTTTGTGTTTTCGCCGGGGGTATTAGCGGTAACGCTGCACACAGAACGGCAGTGTTGCATCACTGGACGACCCTGCCTTTGCATCTGACTTAATTTCCCCAGGATCTGGTGCAGTTACACCAGACAGTCACTTCCTGTAAACACGCAAACAGCAAAAGAAGAGATCCCGCAAATCAGGAAAAACCATTGTGGAAAATATAGAGTAGATCATACAACATTCAATAATCTGGAGTATTTACAGTGAGACAAACACTTCAAACAGTGCTCTCTCTCTCTGTCTGTCTCCATCCTTCCAAAAATACCCCATGACAATTCCCTAGAATTATTTTATTTTATATTCTTAGGACATCATTCTGAACATAATAATTCTTCCATGGGTCTTCAATCACCACGGAGGTCGAAAATATAAGTCATGCAGTTTACGGGAGGTGCGAGCAGTCATGGATATAGAGGCTGATATTGTGCCAGCGTGAGGGCAGAGACAGAAAGAAGACACTGATTTCTTGAACAACTCACCTTTATATAATCGAATCCACAAGGAGCGCTCATACTTTGATCCATCAGGACGCGAAACATCTTCAAAGCACTCTCAAACACGGAGTTTTACTGTGGGCAGCCAATTTCACAGCCATCATGAAGGCACTCGACGACTACAGGAATTTTGTAGAGGAAAGAGCAAGGAGTAAAGAGCGACGACAATCGCTTGAAGAAAAAGCAAAGAAAAATTGCTGTCTCTCCAGTCATTTAGATGCCCTTGACATCTGGTTCCATCCAGAGGACGCGACTTTTGTTTGTCCCCAGTGCTCTCCGTTGCTATGCGTATCGAAGGAGCCGTGACGTCACACTTAACAGCCCTATAGTGATAGCCCCAGGCGTTCCGTGGCGCGCACCGCTCTGTACTGATGCACCACGCACACACATCATCATTGCACGCCAGGTCCAACGCATGTCAACTGAAATCGGATCTCATGAAAAGAAGGGAGTCGACTGCACTGCGCCGTGCGCATGTTGGCAGTGACTGATGTCACGTGATGTGGCTGTACAACGACGTACTACTGTCGTGGACATGGAAATCCGGTCGCACGTCTAGCGGCCCAGGGCGCTGGCCATGCAGCCGTGGCCCATGCATGGCGGTCGGGGCATTTATGCGCTGCAGCTCGCTGGTCACATCGGATCAACATGGCATGCAACGTTCTGTACGCGCTGAGGGCGCCGGCCCCGGTCAATCGACTGGATTTCCATGTCCTCGACAGTAGTACAATCCTGTACTGCACAGCCGGCTAGCCCTGCGCTCAAAGCTGTTCCATTCATGTCGTCAAATTTAATTTTCTACTTTAGCTCACGATCACAGAACTAAGAAACTGGGCTGGCACTGGGCTTTAGACTTTCGCACACACCTGCAATGGATGCGATGGCTGCGGATCCCGCCGCAAAGCCCAAGGCTCTGCTGCCTTCACTGGTCAAAGCCAAAAAGAAGTTGTTGGAACAGGCCGAAGAGTCGAGAGTTCAGCTGAGCGGCGGCCTTGCTTCTGATGAACTCATTCCACTCGACCAGATATTCGTAAATTTGGCGTTGGTGTCGGAAACGGAAGTGAAAAGAGAATTTGATGAAACGTTCTCGACGTATGGCGAGAGACGTGAACACTCAGTGCAATTCAGCAAGGCCGATCGAATTGAATTGAAGAACCTGTTTCGTGCCGCAGGCTCACGTATTGGCGCTATGCCCAGCAAGGTGATGCGGAATGTACTAGCGTACGGATCTGCTGGTAGTGGCAAGACCACAGTGTTTCTGCTCATGGTTCTATACCTGTGGAGCAGAGGCGAACTATGGCAAGAATAATTCGATCTGGTCGTGGGGCTAGAGCTTCGTGAACAGGCGCGTCGGAACGACTTTGGAAGTGGGGCGGCCATGGAAGGGGGGGGTCCTCCCCCGGGAAAAAAATTCAAAAATTAAAGCCAATTGCAAGCATTTCTGGGCATTTGGTGCCATTTCAGTGTACGGTAACTACAATGAAAGACTTTTTGATTCTGCAAAAAACCAAGAAGATGCTACGATCGGGGACAAACATTACCCTCCCCCGGGAAAAAAATTCAAAGATTGAAGCCAATTGCAAGCATTCCCAGGCATTTGGTGCCATTTCAGTGTACATGGACTTTTGATTCTGCAACAAACCACGATCGGCGACAAGGATTTGCCACGTTTGCGCTGAGATCATCGCGCTTTGTTGCAGTGTGCTAAAAAAAAAAAAAAAAAAAAAAAAAACGGCCGAAAAAGTGGGGCGGCCATGGCCGCCCCGGCCGGTGCGGTTCCGACGCCCTTGGTGAAGACGAAGTGAGAGCTGTCACTAGTCTTGCCGAACTGTTGGCTGTGAAGCTGGCGAGCCAGGGCCTGTCGCAGGATGAGATATCGGAGCTTGCAGGCTACTTCGAAGATGCTCCAAGCCGTTTATGCGTTGTCATGGACGGCTTGGATGAGTGTGATTTTGCCAGCTGCAGTAAGTTCATGAGAGACTTGCTGAAACGTGAGGGCATGGTGAAGACGCACGTGATCGTCACAAGCCGTCCATGCCAGGATGCGTCTAAACTATCGCAGTGTGGCAAATATCCGCAGAAGATCTAAGTACTGGGTTTCTCACCGGAAAATGTGAGGGAGTACGCAGTGAAGGTTCTCGGTAAACAACGCGCTGAGGTTCTGCTGACAGAGCTGCAGAGCAAGCCGGATGTGTCATCTCTTATGGCAACTCCCATGTTTGCAGCCCTAACCTGTGAGCTTTTCAAGAGCAGCGACGCCGTGTGGACGTGCAGTGCATCCCTGTACGAATCGTTACTGCGCCGAGTCGCAGAGCGTGCTGGTGGTGCGGTTTGCGGATCGATTTCACAGGTACCCAGCAAAGTGGTCCAGTCGCTACATGAACTGGGGCGTTTTGCGTTTCGCATGCTGCTGGTGAAAAAGATGGTGTTCAACACGTCCGACATCATCAACTCCCACTTGAGCAAGGATGCGATGAGCTTGGGTCTTCTCCAAACGTGCCAGGGCACAATGTCTACGGACGCTCGGCAATACCGCTTCCGTCATCTGTCACTGCAGGAGTTCCTTGGAGCATGGTATATGATGCGGTGTGTAGTGCAAGAAAGACATCACGCCGTTGCATTCGTACAGGGAATTGGCGCGTACGATGGCCATATGTCAATGTTCTGGAAGTTTCTCATTGCTCTATGCCCGGAAGACGTGTCACTGACCATCATGGAGGAGCTATGGCGTGCGCAGTGTGCAGATCCCATACCACTGGATCCTAGCAGTAAGGCCAAAGCTGGGGAATTGCCGTCTTATAACGTTAGTCTTGCGGAATTTGCTGCCCTGGGGGCTGCTGATGCCAACAAACGCACTGCTATTGCCGCTAGTCGTGCTGCCACCGCCGCTAAGCTAGCCGAGGAGATGCGCAACGACTCGAGTGTCCTGACCGGTGAGGAGGAGATGGCAAAGGTCCACGACCGCCTATGCCGGGTACTGAAGGCTGAGCACATGACAGTCCTCGCCGACATTCTCCTCATTCCTCGGTGTGACCGTGGCAAGGGCCATGGCGAACAGCAGGTGCGCCATTCCATGCCCATCAGCCGAGAGCCCACAGATGCGCTATTCCTCAAGACTCTCCTGACGGTGTGGATGGAGAGCGGCAGTGTTGCTAATGGCACTGTGCTGTTGGAAGCGCTATCCCAGGTGGATGCTGAGCTGGCGCGGCCGTGCGAGAGTCTCCTTCATCCCGCTGCTATGCTGCTGAGTCATGAATACCTGCAAGCTGCTCCTGCTCGCATTGTAAGTCTAGCTGATGCTATCCATGCTAGTCCATATTCTCCTATCCGTCAGTTTTTTGTTCATCTTGTGGTGGCATATCATGAGCATGCAGAGTATCACGGTGTGTCCGGCAAATGGACACACCCTTTCTTTCGTGTTGTGCTTGCATCAGAGCTCAATGTCAGTGGCACATCACATTCTTTTCATGAATGTGTTTCTCTTAGTTCCTTACTGCGTGGTTATGCATGTTCTGATCTGGAGGAGGTCAACCTCATCGGTTGTTTCTTGGGAGATGAGTCCTTTCTCAGGTTATCCCAAGGACTAAAGATGTGTCGCAGAGTACGTGTACTAGAGCTAGAAGGGAATGATATCCACGCTGGGCAGGCACTGTCCTCCGTGATTCTAGCCTTGTCCCCTAGTCTGCAGGGTTTGCGTATCAGTTTTAACCAGGTTGGTGTTCTTGGTTTTCTGCGGGTGTGCTTTGCAATCAACCATTGTAAGAATGTACGCACTGTCTGTATGAGCTACATGTACGTGACATCGTGTCGTATGTCTGCAGTACTGTTGTTTGTACTCTGGGATATGTTGGAGAGATGTACACAGCTGGAAAGCTTGGAGGTGGATGGGAATGCGTTTGTGGGAAGAGAGGATGATGAGTTGAGATTCATCCAAGCCGTGAAGGGGTGCACACAGTTACGCCAACTGGAGGTGAACGACTGTGGTTTAAGTAGTAGCGTTTGTTCTCAACTTGTCACCGTGTTCACGGAGAGGAATTGTCGGAAGGGCTTGGTATACGCCTGAAATAATTATGTGGACTAGTTGTGTCGGAAAATTCTTGACAATGTGTGTTGTGTCGTAACTTGATCACACAGTCATGTAAACTCAGTAAATTGTTGTGAATTCTTGGGGCAGTGTAACATTTTGTAGTGTTTTGTTCCCCTGTATACCCCCTACCCCTAAGCCCTGACCATCGATAGTTTTGTTGCCTGCTTTTCTTCTTGTGCTTGAACATGTGAATATGTTTTTGCTTGCTGCTGGCCTGCTCACTAATCTAATCGTGAGGATGGTTGTGAGACCATTTCTAATGCTGTCATGCCTACCTGTATATTTCTTCTGCTGCTACGCTATGTTGTTCTTTCCTCATTGATTTATGAACTGCTAGTGATTTGTATGCGTGCCTACGATGTTTGTATGTAGTTGTGTGTAAGTGTGTGTCATTGCTTGGAGTATTGGAAATGGAGATAGGACTACAGGTTGATCTGATGGTTGTGCGTGTTTATTCGTGTACTCGAGTGTATGCTTACGTGCGTGCGTGTCAGCAGTCGCAAAGTGGGGGGTACCTTTGGAAGGAGGGGGGGGGGGGGGGGGGGAGGGGGCACAGGAAAACTCAGAGGTATCGGCAAACAAAACAAAATAGATTCAGTCACATTGATTGTTTGTTACTGTACAAATTGTGCATAACAATGGATCTATGGGTGATACTTAAATAAAACCATAGTGACACCCAGCTGACAACTAGCGTATACCGAATCAAAATATTTGGTGGTTGTGGTGGCGGCGACGGCGGTGGTGGTGGCGGTGGTGATTGTAGAGAGACCATCATTTACACCTTTAGTTTTTTCAACATCAGGCATGTGTGGGCCAGAGGGGTATGGTATTTTTGAATAATTTGGTATCGCTTGTTGAGAAAAATCCTGATTTACATTATTCTGTAGTCATGGGACAACTTCGATCTGTATTTTCGCTGTGTTTGCTTCGCTGGTGTATTACTTAATAATAATGATAACTGAACTCGGATGGTGAGCCAGTATAGTTATGATGAAGAAAGGAAAAGGACAAAATGTTACGAGTTATGACAAACTGTATCCGAACCTGAGCCTTCCAAGTTGGAAAGTTGTTGGTTTGCGCCTTGGAGAAGTGTTGGAGCTAGGTGTCAGGTCGGCGAATGTCTCATTACTCCTTGTCAGTATTCTGCCATTTTGTCTCACTCGCTGACTGTATAAGATCTGGTTACGTTGGTGGACAGTTTGCCATAACTCGTAACATTTTGTCCTTTTCCTTTCTTCATCATAACTATACTGGCTCACCATCCTAGTTCAACTTTGCGCACCTGATGAGCCGTCATGACCTATACGGCAAAAGGTACGTCGTGTGGAACTACTTGTTATTGTACATAACTAGTCCATCTTACATGATAGTGGAGTTCAGTAGGATGTTGGCGTTTCGGTTTGTCACAATACGCCTTCGCTTAGCTTCCCCTTCTATGTTTATTACATAAACTTGAGTCTCCCAAGTTGGGTGGTCTGTTGCTTTGCGTCGTCGAGTTGTAGTAAGGCCGGTCTGTCCAATAGTCTTACTAGTTTCGTCATCATCCAGTAACTTTCGGCATTCTTTGTTGCCGTGATGCGTAGCTCATGCTCTTCTTCGTTGCGCTTTCCTTACCCTCTTGGACTTTTCCGAACCTGAGCCTTCCAAGTTGGAAGGTTGTTGGTTTGCGCCTTGGAGAAGTGTTGGAGCTAGGTGTCAGATCGGCGAATGTCTCATTACTCCTTGTCAGTTTTGTGCAGCTTTTTATTTTTGCGGTTATCGTTGAGGGGATCGCGTTGCCACAGCTTCCATGCCTGCTCCTTGGCATGATTGGTGTTAGAACAGTCCGGTGTCCACCATACAGGATTGCATTGGTGTATCACAAGCTTTCTGGGTGGTATGAACTGTTTCATTCCATGCATCATGACATCAGTGGCGCGCTGACAGGACTGCTCCGCACACCCATGGATCGTGGCGGACCAGTCTATGATGCGGATGTAGGCTCTCAGGCGGTGCCAGTCAGCAAGGGCGTATTTCCAAACTCGTCGTGGATGCTGTTGGAGAAACTCGGCAATGATAAGTTAGTAAGGGGCCGTCCGTAAATATCGATGTTTTTTTAGAGACGATATTGGTGCTTCTCTCCCTTGACCCCCCCCCTCCCCCCAGAAGACGCACATGTACATTTAGATCATGGAATCAATATTTTTGGATGCTCATTTTTTTCCTATTTTTGTCAATAATATGAACCCAAGATGGCAAGTTTGCAGGCCTGTTCGACAACCTCACGGGTCAGCAGCTTTTCAGCGGTAATGCCAACGGACTCCAGAAAGGTAGTCTCAGCATTCGATGTGGGGGCAGTCAAAGGCATCTCAACGGGAGTAACAACATTCGTTGCAGCAGCAGCAGGAGTTACGGGAGAGGTCGATTCGACCACCACACAGTCGGGTGATTCTGGCCGCTGAATGCCCAGCCATGACTGGCTGCTCTCTTGGGCCGCTTTCCATTTGCCAACCTCAGCAACGAACTCGCGGACACCGGCTTCATTGTCCTTTAGACTACTCTATTTTGCCTGCGCTTGTCGAACAACATCTGCAGGGACTGCGTTTGTTCGCACTGCCTCTACGTCTTGAAAAAGGTCTCCTGCAGGCATCGTTCGGCCGATTTCCACAATCAATAGCTCATTCTTTTGCTCTTGAAATTCGCCATGGGCGTACAGCTTCCAATTTTTGATTTTGTTCTTGTGTCGCGAGTTTTAGCTCCGCGCACGGAAGCTGGTTTCACATTTCTTGTATAGCCATTTAGACGTCCGCGTGCAGGGATCGGCGAAACTTCAGATATTTACATCGATATTGTTCTGATGCTCGAAAAGACGCACATGCCTCAAACCCCCTCCCCCCAGACGCACCAATATCGTCTCTAAAAAAACATCGATATTTACGGACCGCCCCTAATAGGTTTTTCATTTAATCCGACGAGACCACACGACGCTTGCAGACCACAGCACGAACAGTTCACCAGCCACACTCCACGAATGCAAGTAGTATTACTCCTGACAAGTCTTGTTTCGTTCCATAAAGTTGACGTGGAACTCATCAGAGGAGAAGCAGTTCTTAAATGAAGGGGTTAAGCTGCATAATGCTATTTTATAGAGAAGATACCGGCGCAAGGTGTAAACACTCAACTAACTCACATATGTGAGAGAGACATATGTGAGAGAGAGAGACAGAGAGAGAGAGAGAGAGAGAGAGAGAGCGAGAGAGAGAGAGAGAGAGAGAGAGAGCGAGAGAGAGAGAGACAGAGAGAGAGAGAGAGAGAGAGAGAGAGAGAGAGAGAGCGAGCGAGAGAGAGAGAGAGAGAGAGAGAGAGAGAGAGAGGGAGAGAGAGAGTAAGTTTCATTTATAAAGACAGGTAAGTCTAACAAATGAGGACTGAGACCTCTACAACAGGGTTTTTACGCCTGAAAGCAGGTGCATGATTTAACAAGCAGGTTGTCAGTCTAGATTTTATGCGCAGATGGAGAAAAGGCGCAGAATTGTTGTAATGAGATCAAAAGCAGAGAGAGAGAGAGAGAGAGAGAGAGAGAGAGAGAGAGAGTAAGTTACATTTATAAAGACAGGTAAGTCTAACAAATGAGGACTGAGACCTCTACAACAGGGTTTTTACGCCTGAAAGCAGGTGCATGATTTAACAAGCAGGTTGTCAGTCTAGATTTTATGCGCAGATGGAGAAAAAGCGCAGAATTTTTGTAATGAGATCAAAAGCAGAGAGAGAGAGAGAGAGAGAGAGAGAGAGAGAGAGAGAGAGAGAGAGAGAGAGAGAGAGAGAGAGAGAGAGAGGGAGAGAGAAAGAGAGAGAGAGAGAGAGCGAGAGAGCGAGAGAGAGAGAGAGAGCGAGAGAGAGAGAGAGAGAGAGAGAGAGAGAGAAAGAGAGAAAGAGAAAGAGAGAGAGAGAGAGAGAGAGAGAGAGAGAGAGAGAGAGAGAGAGGCGTGCTGTGTCTGGGAGCTGGTTCCACAGGATAGCTCCAGCATGGTAATTGGCTTAGCTGAGGATGCAGTTGTGGACACAGGAATGATGAGTAACTTGCTGCTCCCTCCTCGTGTTCGGAGAGAGGGACTACGGGCGAAAAAGCATGCAAACAGAGTACTGTAAAATTTGTTCAGGCAGCGCCAAATGAATACCAGAATGTGCATGTGGGTGTATATGTTGAGGGTTCGGGTGTTCATGTGCTCAACGCCTCAAGTAAGGGAGCCGTGTGAGTGCGAGGGGCTGTCCTGCACACCGAGCGAGCCGCACGTTTGAACAAACTATTTTAGGTGCTTATCATGATAAGACGATAAGAAAGGGGCATAGGTAGCCGATGCATAGTCAAATTCTGATATTAATATAAAGGACCTGAAAACCTGAACACGGCAAGAGAAAGGCCAACATGCTCGCGAGGGTCGTCTACATCAGCACGGTGTGGACGATCTCTCTTATCAGTTGATGCCACCTCCAAGCTGGCAGTGACATCAGCAAATTCTGGCCAGGCCACTCTACTACAGGCCGTGAAGATTCCACACCTCCTTCCAAAAATGCGAATGCAGCCAACAGCACCAGCAGCAGCAAGAGCAGCAGTCACAACAAGAACAACAACAGCAACAACAACAACAACAACAGCGGCTGCACCAGCCGTCGCCGCAGCAGCAGTAGCGACAGTAGCAGTAGCGACAGTAGCACCAATCAGTTGGAAGTACAGTAGCATGATCAAGATCAACAGCAACTTGGGATTGGCGCCACGATTAACTACTTCCTGAGCGCGAGTCGTGGCCTGTCTGCTGTCGCAGCCGGCACACCTGTAACCCCCCCCCCCCTACACAGGCACAAACGTTCTTCTGCCGAACGGTCACCAGATTCGCTGTCACAGGATGCAAAGCATGCCGCCCAGCATGGTGCGCAGCCACCCCAGCAGAATGCCCAGTCCTCTCATGCCCAATGATGGATTCCAGACATCTGCGACTGCTAGTGACTAATGCATTCATATTATCAGCCTGAGCAACAAGATAGGTGCCCTGCAGCATGCAATCCTGCAGTATAATGTAGACGTGGCAATAGCAACAGAAACGAAGCTCTGCTCAGACAATTCCTCCCATGAGTTGACCATCCCAGGATACTCACCCCCTATAAAGAAGGATTGAGATGCCCATGGTGGCAGTGTGGCAGTGTGGGCTAGGAGTGAACTATCCATTACGGTAATTTACCTACCACGACGATATAGATTGCCGTGATCATGAGTTCTTGTGGATCTCCCTCACAATGCACTCC
This sequence comes from Sycon ciliatum, assembly GCF_964019385.1. Taxonomy (NCBI): domain Eukaryota; kingdom Metazoa; phylum Porifera; class Calcarea; order Leucosolenida; family Sycettidae; genus Sycon; species Sycon ciliatum. Next base: position 27,898,079 of record NC_088655.1, on the reverse strand, counting down.
GGAACTAAGACTGTTTTGGGTGCGCTCTACCGGCCTAGTTCTTGTGCAGAGACAGACACCAGCCTGATGGACTACCTAGACAACACTTTGGATGATGTCCGCCGTCTTGCCAGCAATGTGATAATTGCATAATTCAGCATTGCTACAGAGTAGCAAGACTGTCCGAGATGGTGAATGCCTGGTGGAAGTCTGCGCAGCACAACACCTTGTCCAACATGTCACCTAGCCAACCCGCGGCAACAATACTCTCGATCTTATCATCTCCGATTTCCCACACCCGTATGAACCACAACCTATCCACCACTTGGACGATCTGATCATGCCGTTAATCTAACTTATCTTTTATTCTTTGCTGCCATCTTCAATAGGTCCGTCAAATAGTAGTAATAGGTTTTTCATTTGACCCGACGAGACCACACGACGCTTTCAGATCACAGCACGAACAGTTCCCCAGCCACACTCCACGAATGCAAGTAGTATTACTCCTGACAAGTCTTGTTTCGTTCCATAAAGTTGACGTGGAACTCATCAGAGGAGAAGCAGTTCTTGAATGAAGGGGTTAAGCTGAAAAATGCGATTTTATAGAGAAGATACCGGCGCAAGGTGTAAATACTCAACTAACTCACATAATTATGTGACAAATCAACACAAAAGGAATAGTGCAGAATGGAGGTGTTATGAACCCTACCAAACACAACAATCACAAGTGCTTAATCAATCACAA